>NC_089255.1:53807366-54127034 GCF_963930625.1 Muntiacus reevesi
CAATTACCAAAATGCAAGTTAATAACCAATATCTCATAACTTTCTGGAAAGAAATTAAATTTGGGATTATCTGATTTTCTTTTTCATGTACTTGTGCAAATTAGACTGCAGATCAAGCAACTACAACTAAGTCCCTTCTGTAGACTGTTAGCAATATGTTTTTATGAAAAATTGAATATAGGACTAAGTATTTATTTGCAATTGATATATGCTGAGTTATACTCATGACAAAATTAAGCTATTAAAATGATATATACAAAAATATATCTGTTTTATTTTTGAGCTATTTGAACTATTATAGAAAGAAAGCCCCAGAAAGATAAAACAATTGTTAGTGGCTACATGAAAATTATTACCTGGCATTCTGATGATTGTTTTGCTGTTAGTGTTACATAGGGACAATTAATACCATATGGGAGCTGTGGTGTAAATGATTTAACTTCTAGCTCAAATCAGTCCCTACCACAGTTTGGTTATTTTATCTGTTTTACTATAGTGATTCATAAAACTGTATGAACATAAAAGATCACCTGGGATGCACTTAAAAAAAAAAAACTCTGGGCCTCATTCCTAAAGGATATGTTTGCTTCATAGTTTATGTGAATTTTTAAAATTCCTATTTTCTAGAGTAATCAGAGAGTCATCAAGCCAAAGCATGCTCTCTTAATTTGTATGCAGATTATAAGAGACTATAAGAGCAGAAATTTAGTAGTTACTCTTTTGCTTTGATTCTTTTTTCTAAATAGGGCATTGGAAAAAAATGTGCTTACAGGACCCACAGGCTACTGTAGGACTGCTCAAGTGGCTGTATTTGGAGTTAGTGTCAACAGCATGACCCCCAAGACTGTCACAGCATTAGGCAATGTTTCCATCTTGGACTCCACGCAGAGAGTGAATTAAAAAAAAAAAAAAAGAAGAAGAAGTTTTAAACACTCTTTCTTTTTCCAGGGGGAAAAGAGATTGACCCTGCAAAGAAAGAGTAACTGCCCCAACAGTGGTTGGGTCAAAGCGACAGAGAGCTACAGCGTCATGCAAGCAGGCCTGCAAGTGGCCGGCACTTTACAGGTGGTCCAAGAGGCCAGCCACGCTATTGTCAGAAGCCAACTAAAGGACACATGGCATCAAAAACTATTTTGAGCAAAACGCACAAGCAATCATTTGCTAATTAGTTTTCTGTAGCAAGAAGTGCACAGCCTAGTACAGACGGTGGGGCACAGAGTAACAAGAAACTCTTAGAAGAAGGATAAAATCTAGTTGAGAAAGTTTTCCTTAGCAAACAGTCGAGGTTTTATAACCAGTCCCACTGTGAGGAAACAACTGGGAATTGGCAATAGTACAAACACACTGTCTTCTCATTAAAGGCCACCAAACATGCCTATATTAAGTGCTGTGTCTACTTTGAGTATCAAAAGGCAAATTTGTTTTTCTCAATAAAATCCTTTTTCATCTTAATGAAAGACTCAAGTTAAGGAACTATTTAAATACTGCCATATAGAAAACTAGAATGAAAGGACTCTAGTATTTTGAGGTTCTGGAGGCTCACTGTAGCAATCAGCAACTCTAACATCATTCTGTATTAAGATAGATACTTTCTCTCTGGGAGGCTGCCTGTTACTCTCAGACTTGGGTTCAAGTCAAGCTTCTTCCTCACATTTCCTCAACCCATACACAAAGCTGGCATGGCCTGCCTAAAGATTTTTCTTGGCAGCACAAGATGAAAATAGAAAAGAAAAACAGAAAAGAAACTTCATAGAAAGGGAGACAGAAGAACACAGAAAGAGGGTAAAGAGAGGGAGGGAAGGGAGAAAAAATATTTAAATTAGGAAAAGAAAGGAGCTAGGGTCAATGCTGTCCCTCTAACAAATCCCATTTTTAGGAGCTAGACATTCATTTAATTTGTTTAATTGATTTTCGCTTGAAATTTTGCATAAGGAGTTTAACAATTGGCATTGCAAGAGTTATAAAGGGAGAAGGCACCCAGCTCAGCTCATCTTCCATCATTTTCTCCAATACAGTTCTGTGATATAGTCACAGATCTGCAATCAATTTATCACACGAAAACCTGTACATTTCAAATGGGCAATTTTATCTGAAACAAGCAGTCAATTTTGGTTGGTGAACAAACTGCCCCGCAGCTTTTTTGGTTAGCAGGTGGCTTGGCCCACACAGTTTCCTTTAAATACAGGCATAATTTGTCTGGTTAACATTCAGCTCAGCAGTATATCTCTCACAGAGTTCAACCACAAAATAGTAATGCTATAGTAGCAGTATTAGGAGAAATTTCTGGAAATGTGGCATTTCAAATATAACTCTATCCTCAAATGATTTGTGGTCTTTAAAATTCACTAAAGTGAGAGAGAATTTCCCACAAAAAAAAAAACCCCAGTATTTTCTTCACTACTTTTCAAAACAGTAAGTGGACTTAAAGTCTGAATATAAAACATCACTAAATTGAAAAGGGAATCTCCAGCTATGAGCCTCAAGTGCTCACCTGATTCAGCAAAAGAATTTTAAAAATGAGATTGATGTCCTCAAACCAGGCAAAAACCATTACCACACTTTGGGGAATGAAGCCTTATTTTATATAAACTAGACTGAGACAGCAGTGGCGGCACAGCTCAGAAAAGTTCATTTTTGAAGTTTTGTACCTTCATCCATGTATCCTGGCGCTTCTTATTTATAGAATGCTAAATAGTTCATTTCTCTAAAGACTGAGGCTCGAGAATAATGAAAAAGACATTGGGGTGAAAATGTATACATGTCTTTATGGGATTAAAACAAACGTCCTGTGTGAAGTGGGGGCAGTTGAATAAATTGGGAGATTGGGATGGACATATACACTCTATTGATAATCTGTATAAAATAGATAACTAATGAGAGCCTACAATATAACTTCACTCAGTGCTCTGTGGTGACCTAAACGGGAAAGAATTCCATAAAAGAGGTTATATATGTATAGGTATAGCTGATCACTTTGCTGGATAGCACAAGCTAAAACAACATCAAAAAGCAACTCTACTCCAATTTAAAACAAAACAAAAAAAGCATCTTCAGCCTTATCAACTTAGAAATGAATGAGACCTTGACTTTGAAATCAAACCTAGCTTTACATACATCTCACGCACTTACCACAATAATTAGGAACCATGTAAATAAAACTGTAAACAAAAATATCCCCTCAACCTAGCCGCCCTCGGGATTGATTTACAGAGTAGGTGGTGGGAGAGTGACAGCTGCGGCACCGTCTCTAGTCCTCAAGCCCCCAGATGTTCATGTTGGTTTGTGAAATATAAGACTGCGGCAGCTCAGCTAATATTTCACGGTCTGCCTGATCCAAACAAGCAAATGAGAACAAGTAGGAAGTGCAATGGTCTTTGGATTTGGAGGGGAAACAGCCAGGTAAAGGATAAGATGCTTACTATCACAAACCTCATAAAAGAATCTTTCTCCTTCCTTCTTCTGCTCATGGAATTGCAGGTCAGAGATGTTAGACAAAGACACAACACATTACAGACACAATACACAACACAGTTTTGGCAGAGATTTTTGAGATGTGAAAAATAAACCAGCGATACATCAAAAACCACTAGTGCTGCAAAGCACACTGCAGAAGAAAATCAGTATTAAGTTGACATTGACCAGAAAAGTAAAGGCCATCTGCACTGGTGGAACTTTACAGATTATTAGCATATACATAAATATATTTAATTGTGCATATATGACTAAATATATATACACACACACACACACACTACAAAAAGTTATTGACCCAGCTTCCTTCTCCTAGTCACACTTTTGATGTATTTACTGAATTATTCTGTTGTGGATAATGATCACTTTAGCTGTTAATAGTATTTTAGATTGTTAGCATTTCCTGTTCTGTAGTGAACCCATGTAAAAACTTGATTATGTCACTTTCTGTAGCAAAGAAATATATGCTGCTAATGATCTCTAAGGAGATATTTAGCAACTGTAGGCATACAAATATACTTACCTCTTTTCCTCCCATGGATTCAAACATTTTTTCCAGCTGAACCCGCAATTGTTGAATATTGTTCATCAGTATACAGGGCTTTAAATAAAACAAACAAAACAAGAAATTCATTAAATTACTGAATGGGTTGGCCTTCAATGTAATAATCTACAGCTATCACTGAAATCCTATTTGGCAAATAGAACAATTATGCCACTTTAAGATTATACTTTTTAAACAGTTAATCATAGAAGAGGGAATATATAGCCACTGTGGGCAATGGAATTTAATACTGTACTTAGTAAACCATTGGAGACTTATTACTAGAATTGATTTACTCTTAGCAATGTAGCATTTTATACTTCAAAATTAACCAAATTCAGATTTTTTTTTAAAGATTTACTTTAAGAAAAACAAACTAGTTTAAACTATCCTGTTGTTTCATTGTTTCAAAAGCTAAAACATCATCTAAGTTTCAAAAATGAAAACAAACGAACAAACAAAAACAGCCCTTTCAAAAACCTTTAATAAATTCTTACTGTCACTAAAGTCCACACTGTGGTATTCAAGGCCCTTAGTTATACAGCTCCAAGCCATGTTTTCCTTCTCATCTCCCTCTCCTATATTATGATGAACTCGCAGCTCTAAGAGGCTTCTTCCCCACCGAACGCCTGTGCTTTCCAGGCTTGGTGGCTTGGCTTAGCTTGTGGGCCTTTCGCTTGAACCTCTTCTCCTATTTGAGTCACATCCATCATTCAGGTTAGGGCCTTCATTTTCCCAGACTGTATCCTTTTGTCACTCACTTGACATTTGTTTTATTTAACTTCACAACTGAGTTGCTTTTGACTGTCTTGCCAGCTGACCTTAAAAGCACTGTATGCACCGCTGTGTCTTTTTCTGCTTTCTCTTCCAGAGTGCTGCATAGAGCCTCACACATAATGCATGCTTTAAAAATGTTCCTTGACTTCTTTTCAAGGAGGCAGAGATATAACAATAACATAAAGATGTAAAGCTTTGTGAAAGGGTTAGATGTGTCCTCAGAATGGTTGAAATTAATTTATAATAGAATTCAGCATAGTTATGGAATAACTTAACATTTGCTACATGCTGATTCTGAAGAACCAGCATATCAGGGGAAGAAACGAGTCAAAGAAAGGAAAATGGATATGCCTTCCAAGGTGCTGGGAAATGAGCCAATAACGAATCAGAGAGAAACCTGCAAAGGACTTCCAGGACATCAGAGAGGTGTTAGTGCTCATCAGTGGAAAGATTTTTATCATTGTTTCAACCACATTACACACCTTTGAAACGCTTTCTAATCGACTCTTAAAGTGACCACATCCTAACTTGAATTTACAAAAACAATGTAGAACTTCTATAATCTTAATTTCAGGCACTTAAATATTTTATTTTTATAACACAGATTTATCTCCTATAGAGTCTGTTCAGTAAGCTGAATCATAGTATTCTATAAATTGATTTGGATTGCCAGTTGAGAGTCTCTGGATCCAAGTCTAGTCCTATCTGTAGCATATATGATCAGATTTTCAGGATTTCAGATTTTTGACCCAGTGTCAACAAACTGAACCAAAAGAGCTTTATCCACTAGGGGACGGGGTCATTGTTTTTTTTTTTTTTTTCTTTTTTCATTGCAGAGGGGAAAGAACTAAGGAAGAGCACAGCTTTTAATAAGAAGCAGGAAGACTATGGGTAAAGGTTGTATCATCCTGCTTTCCATGGTTCTAAGTTATCTGGGTAGACTCTGATTATTTGATATTAGCATTCAAACTTATCTCTTTTTTTGACACACATAATAGGGCTTTAGTTCTAGTTTTACACATTAAACCAACTCCAGGCCATCTTAATGAAATAATTTCCAATGGAAAAGAGCTACTAAGAAGCAAAATGAACAAAGACAATTGGACTCACTTGGCATAGATTGTTATTGACCTGAGTAAGGCTACATATAAAAAAAGAGATGCAGTTATCCAGAGGGAGATAAAAATAAATATGAGACATTCCTCTTTGATTAAGGTTCTGCTGACCTTGACATGTTCAAATTTCAATTTTATTGAATCAGTTTATCAAATCACTACTGAGAATTGAATTACACAACTCTACCTCAATCAGGGAACAGCTTTACTTACTTCTCGAGTAAATGAACAACAAATAAACAACTAAAATAACCCACAGTAAAGGGAACATTAACCTGATTTCACTAGTTGGTTGTATTTTTTAAGATTCCACCAAATTATGTCTCTGAATTGAAAAAGATTTTTAAAATAAATCAATAATTCTGATTTAGATAACATTGCTTTGTTATAATGTGGAATGCGGAAGAATGGATTAAAAACTTGTGACCCACTCCAAATTTAAAATGTCACAGAAGGAAAAAAAAATTATTCTGCCACAGATATTTTGTTTAACTGTCATCTTTAATTCTGAGCCCCTGGGAAAGCAAATATCGCGGTCATCTCTTAGGCGTCTCTCTTTAAAAGTTTCTAGTGCTATTTGCAGATAAAATGGGAATATTGTCATAAGTATAGAGAGAAAACAAAAATTAACTTTCAATGTTCTTGATATTTAAAGATATTTAAAAATTTATATCTGTAACAACAGTGACACTTACACACACAAATGTGCAAAAGCACTTTTTCAATCTTTCTTAGCTGAAAGCTTAAACTAAGTAGCTGACTGATATCCTTTTGCGGAAAAGCTAAAATAACACTTGGCATTTAAATGAGAGTCTAAGACTGGTCAAGACATCAGTAATTAGGAAAGAAAAGCATTAAGGAAAGAAAAGTAAGCTTGTGTGCTATAGTATTTCAATGATTTTCTTTCTTTATAAAAATTTCATTTTGAAAAGTATAGAATATAAAGAAAAATACAGAGGATGATATAATGTTGATTTATATTTTTCATATTAAAAAATAAACTATAAATGTCAAAACATAAAATAGAAGTCTACAGGGGCTTTTTAAAGCTATTTTTCCTTTCTGAATGACAGGAATTGGCCTGGATAATTCATAGCTATCTTTCAAAGTCTTCAATTTTTGATACCAAAGAAGTCAGAATCTTTTCTGAAATTATCTGGCACTGTTTTGATTTTCAACATGTTACTTTTCAGTTGTATTATAAATTTAATCATAACTAGATGCTTTCAATAAATAAATACTCTATCTTGTCTATTAGAATATTTGTAATCAATGGCAATTAGAAATCGCTGCTGACACATCCAGGCATTTCAATAAAATTTCTGGCAGCATTTTCACTTAAGGGAAAGAAGAATCTTCCGGTACCCTCAAGAACCATTAGGGCTGACTTATCTTAATAAGCTGTCAGCAAGAGGTCAATGAGTTTTCAGCAAGAATTCTCTTTAAGATTTGCTGGATAGTAGGAACTGATTTTTTGACAGAGGAAAATAACCCCTGATTTTTATCTTGAAAAATCTAGTACTGACTTTTAAAATATTTTAAGTGTTTTAAAAAATTCTTATAATGTTACCAACATATTTCTCCTAAAATTATTATAGTGAATAGAAAGATTTTACCTTCCACCATAAAATAACACTGATTATATTCCAAATTACTTTTGGTTTATCTCACTTCTCTTTATTCCTTTCATTAATCTGTAATACTGGGTTAGATGTTATCAACATTTGTCAATCATCCAAAAAATAAGAGAGTAAGTTAATAATTCAGAGTATAGGTCAGTATCACTCCTTACTTTAACTATTCTTTTCAATTTATTTGAAAACTAGAAGAATAAATTATACTAATTTTGGTATTGATGCCAAAACTACATTATTTGGTGTGAACATTGAACTTTTTAACCCCTAGGTCCCAGCTCCAGTGTTTATAGTGATGTGGGTTTTCAACTGTTTTTATGAGTCTTACTCATCGTCATGGAAAATCACAAGCTGACTGGCATTGAGATGCTCTCAACCTTCCTCTGAATTCTATTTTATACCAGTTCAGGACTACTAGAAAGCTTTCTAACAGTCTCCTGAGATATCTATTTTTATCATCTATATGAAAACAGAAAGAAAACAGGTTCTCTTGCTTACTTATATCAGTTCTCAATTGAGGACTATTTGAGAATAGAAACATTTTTTCTTACCACATTTTCCTTATCACAGTATGAACTGAAATCACTTGATACAATTGCAGCATACTGAAGTAGTACTTTATTGATGGTCTAGGAAAAAAAATTGAGACATTTATTCAGGTAAGTAAAACTTTATATGTACATATATATCTACATATGTATCTATCCCCACAAACTCACACAATCCAGGTTATGTTAATCAGAAAACTTCAAAAGACTTTTTCAGATGAAAAGGGTCACATGTGTGCTCAGTTGCTCAGTCATTTCTTTCTCTCTGTGATCTCATGGACTGCAGTCAACCAGGCTGCTTTGTCCATGGGATTTCCCAGGCAAGAATACTGGAGTGGGTTGCCATTTCCTTCTCCAGGGGATCTTCCCAACCCAGGGATGGAACTGGAGTCTCCTGCAGCAGCAGGCAGATTCTTTCAACCACTGACCTGGGAAGCCAAACAAGGGCCATTAGTTCAGTTCCGTTCAGTCGCTCAGTCGTGTCTGACTCTACGATCCCATGAACAAGGGCCATAGTAGTGACTAAATCTACACCTTTGCCAAAAGAAGGATTTCAAACTTATATTTACATGACAATTTGTAATGTTTCTGAGTACATTTGGAAGATAGTCCACACACATCCATTCTATTTTAATACAACCAGCTCCATCACAAAATGATTTATTTCTAACTTAACTCAGGAGGTATACTGCTTGGTGGTACTCCTCTATGCGTGGATACTTATTACCTAATGCCCCCAATGACTTTTTTCTCTTTCTGAAAAATTGACACTTTATGCTTTCATTATCTGGCATGATTTCTAGTTGCCATCTCCCCTTCACCCCAACACACCACATACACACACACAACTCTACCATGACAAAATTCCTTGTGGTGGTTCTTTTTTAAACCTTCTACGGTATTCCTGAATTATGAGTGGGGTCAGAACATATCCATATGTGTCACTTAGCAATGAATATTTTCAATGATACAGAGCCTTACTAATAACAAAGAACACCTCTTAAGACCAAAATTTCAGCTTTTGTTGCATCACAGTATCTATTAATTTACCATTAATATAGTAAGCTATTTATTGATGCAATATTTGCTAAAAATACTGCCTAATCTTCCTGTCCTTGGCCTTTTTAATCCTAATTCCACATTTTCCTTCTCTATTGAATAACTCTTACTGAGCCTAAGGATTCCCTCTGCTTCCATTAACTAGGCAAAAAAAGGGAAAATGAACAAATTTCATTAGTTGCATTTTGTTTTAATTACTTAAACAGATATTGATGTGTTTCCAGGCTACTGCTATTACTTACAGAGTTTGAGTTATTTTAAGTCCAAAGTGGACATGATTTTCTTAGAAGAGAGAAAGCAAAAAGAGCAGTAAATAGAGGTCATCTCTTCATAGAAAAGCAAAGACACAAAAGCTTTTTTATGTACAACACATTCTTCTGAATTTTCTTTGTGACTCAAAATCAACTTGGGGTGATAGTCCAAGGAGTTAAGCTGAAGGAGAGATGTAGAATTTGTAGACCTGAAATCACAGAACGTGACTATGAACTCATCTTATAGACTTTAAACATCACAATGAAAACCTGAAACCTGAAATTAGGGCTAACAAGCAGAAAGAAAACCAATACTCGTGGAAAGAAAAGAAAGCATTGTTGCTCAGTCATGTCCAATTCTTTGCGACCCAATGGACAGTAGCCTGCCAGGGTCTGCTGTCCTTAGAATTCTCCAGGCAAAAATACTAGAGTGGATTGCCATTCCCTTCTTCAAGGCATCTTCCCAACCCAGGGATAGAACCCAGTGCTGGAGAGCACTTCAGGCAGATTCTTTACCAACTGAGCCACCAAAAGTGAAAACATGCATCAATTAAAATAGAAAAGTTGGCTTCTAAAAATATAACATCTTATCAAGAAGTAGACTAACAAATCTAGGAAAACAGGTGGTGGATCAGACTAAAGTATTTTCTAAATGCATCTGTTCAAATTTTATTTTAGACTTCATGTTGAAAAGTACTTTGGGACTTACCTAATGAGTGCTGATTTACTCATACATATGAACACTACTCTCAGTTTACAGGTTCTTATGACAACGTCAACTGCAGGAATCAACTCACTATACTGCAAAATTAAAAACCAACAGAAGCCTGCCTTTAGGAGCTTACTGCATCTCAGACTATAATGTGTTCAAGATTTAGTTTGGGCAAGGGAATCCAGACGGCCATTTTGGATTACTCTCAGTGTGTCCACATGGTCTAATTCTTGCCTCTGCTTCATAGGAATTATGAAGTAATTCCCTTGAATTCCAGCTGGGAGGCAACTGATCCTAGGATCTCACATCTAATAACTTACAAATGCCAGAGGTTTGCAAGTCAGGATAGGTTGCATTTAAGGAAAAGGGCTTTGTCATGTACAATGTAGTTTAAGGCCTTGTGCTCATAGAATTGTCGGTACACTGGCTATGACAGTATCCATTTATTTGTGAGCATACAAAGTACACCTAAATGTGTTCATGTACATTTCAGGGGCAACTTCAGTGTCACTCTAATTTATTCAACAAAGAAAAATCACTATCAGATATTTCCTAATTAATACTAGTGAATACAGCTGAACCTTGAACAACCAGAGGGTTAGGGACACCAACTTTCTGCACAGTGAAAAACTGACTTGTAGCTTACAGCAAAAGTGTTAGTTGCTCAGTCACGTCCAACTCCTTGACGCCCCATGGACTATAACCTGCCAGGCTCCTCTGTCTAATTCTCCAGGCAAGAATACTGGATGGAAAGTCATTCCCTTCTCCAAGGGATCTTCTCAACCCAGGGATCGAACCTGGCTCTCCTGCAGTGCAGTGGATCATTTACTGTCTGAGCGATCTGTATTCACAGTTCATCCATATCCCTGGATTCAACTAACCACACATCATATAGTACGGTAGTATTTACTATTTAAAAACTGGACTCCCAAAGTTCAAACCCATGTTGTTCAAGGGTCTACTGTAGTTAGTTAAGACATATCTATCTCAAACATTTTTCCAACATCATCATAAGCATTACCTAGGAACTTGTTGGAAACAAATAAATAAATTCCTTGATCCAGGACTTCCCTGGTGGTGCAGGGGATAGGCGTCCACCCGACAATGTGGGGAACGTGCATTCCATCCCTGGTCTGGGAAGATTCCACATTCAGCCAAGGACTAAGACCATGTGCCACAACCACTGAAGCTGTGTACCCTAGAGCCTGTGCTCCACAAGATGAGAAGCCGCCGCAGCCAAGAGTAGCCCCTGCTCACCACAACCAGAGAGAAAGCCTTGCAAAGCAACAAAGACCTAGTGAAGTCAAAAAAATTAAATCAATTAAAAAAAATTCACTGGTCCAGTCCCAGGTCTACTGAGTCAGCAATTCTGGGGTTTGTTATTGTTTACTCACTAAGTCATGTCCGACGCTTTGTGACCCCATCAACTGTAGCCCACAAGGCTCCTCTGTCTCTGGGATTTCCCAGGCAAGAATAGTGGAGTGGGTTGTAGAAGTAGACTAAATATCTTGTCAGTACTACTGGGAGGGACATCTAGGAGTATACTCTTAGAATCAGGAAGACAAGAACCCTGGACCAAATTCATCTCTGCAGTCACATTTTATGCATGGAGCTTTACAGTATTAGAGCAACAGAGAGGACAAGAAGACTGCAGTATTCGTTTTTGTTAAATGGCTCTAGTGATGCCACTTCAGTGCTTCACACATTGTATTTTAACGTATCCAACATAAGACAGAATTCCCTAGGGAAGCCTAGGTTTGGCTTAAAGGAAAAACACGAATGGTGAGAATTTGTTCTTCAACTTACTAACTGATTTCTGATAACACTGAAATGTGAAGGTAATATAGATTGGTGGATGAAAGTGTTCCATTCATATCATTTCTAGTCTTTGCATTGTTTAAACCTTCTGAGCTTGTTTTGTCATATTAAAATTAGGAAAAATAATTGTATGTATCTCTTGAGGTGGTTGTAAAGAATAAGTGAGACAATACATGTAAAGTGATTAGCACATAGTGGTGCTCAATGAATTATTATTATTTTTACAATTAGGATTAGGTTCCCAGATCACAAGGAATATGTGTGTCTCATTCACCATAATATTGACAACTCTTAGCTAGGAGTCCCCTAACATTTGTTGACTTGTTTTTAAGTAGTACTGAAAATATTACTTCACTGTTCTTTAAACTGAAGTACCCATACTTGTCAAGAGCAGTAAGACAGCCATAGGAATATTCTCCAACCATGTGTCCATTTTCCCACTCATCACAGCTCCTGAATGTACCTGCTATGGAATTTAAAGGATTTGCTTGGCACCTGATTCAGTCTTTTATATGCTTTAGTGAAAACAAATCATGTTTTTAAGATCCAGTTCACTGTGCTAACTCCTCTTAAATGTCTGAAGACATCATTAATGTGTCTTTCCTCCAGGGGATGGTTTAAATCAGTCTATGTCCCAGAAAGATAATAGGATTTCAGTATCTCTTGATACAAGGATCACAGTCCTAAGAAGGATATGGTTTTCAAGACCAATGATCACAGCTGATGAAATAAAACAAACTTCAGTAGTCTGCGGTTCCTGTGAAACAGCTAATTAGATTAACCACAAAGTCCCATTTTTTAAAATAATCATGTTAATAAAAGTTTATTTTTCCATGAAGGTTGCAAATTTCTATTTTCCTCGAAAATGTTTTTCGTTCCTTATGATAATTCATCTCCCTATGATAGCAACTGGTTAGTATTGAATGTCCATGGGTTAAAAGTACCTTTATTTCACTGAAATTATTTTACTGTGCCAATAAAAACTCACCTTTCCTCAGTGACACATGCAGCCTATTCTTTTCCTCTTGCTTCAGACAGCCCTTACACTCTGGGCTTCCTTGTCCCCATCTTACATAACCTGACTACTCTGTGAATTCTACTTTTGTAATATGTGCGATTCTTATCTGATCCTGCTTCTACTATAGAGTTTCAGAAATAGCATGTGACATACTTTTAAAAACACTGTCCCTAATGACCCTATTTCATTCTTTTCTTGGCACTCATCCAAAACACAGCTGCTAGTCAAGAAAAGACTTCGAGAATTTTTTAGAATAATTCTCCTGCAGAATTCACTGCAGATTTCCCCATAGTGGGAAATTAGAATCAGCTGCTCAAGAAAGTTGCAATAAATGATTTTTAACTATTATCTCTAAAAGTGGGAGGTTACCTTAGTCTTCCTAGTTAGCAGATATAAAAACTGGGGTTCAAAGTATTTCATGGCAGACAAATATTTTAAAACATTTTAGGCTGACAGCTGTTTGTCTGCCTAAAAACCTTCATGGGCTCCTCATTTTTTACTAAAGAAATTCAGCCACTTTCCCTGCTCTTTAAGACTATTTACGACACGAGCCTAACATTCCAACTGTAGTTCCACAGCCCTCTATAGATCTTATGCTCTTTCTCTAGTGGGACCTCTCAAGCTAGAAGTCCTGAGTCACAGAATAGTGGAAGACGACAAAGATTCTCCATTGAGCAAGCTATGCCCAGGCTCCCCTGAGTCCCCTTCTCAACTGGGCCTTAACCTTGGCTTATCAAGACTTGAACAAAACAGTAGCAAAATTTCTAAGAGTTCAAAGACACACCTCTTGGATGATCCCACATCCCTTAAAGTGCCTGCCTGAAAAAACCCAAGGCTGCCAAAAGATTTACCATTTATTCTAGTCAACACCTGAAGATAGGGTCCTGTCTCCCAGCCTCTCTGGAAGGGTAGGGGCCTAACTTCAGTAAGTACCAGTTAGCAAACTAGGTGGGCTTCCCGTGGATCAAGCCCCTCTCCTCCTCTTTGGGCCCCTACTTGTGCTCTCCCTGTTCCTGCATTCTGCCTCTGAAACACCCAGTGATGGCTGGACAAATCGAAACAGTCTGTTTCTGTCTGGACTCTCCCCCATTGCAGTAGTTTACTACTGATTAAAATCTGTCCTTACCACTTCGACTAGTATACCTGGCTTTGTTTATTTATTCATTTATTTTTACCAAAGTCTGAAGTTTGGTGAGCAGGAAGTCAGTCTTGGTTGTGTTAAACCATACACTTTCTTGGTTTACTAGTTACCTCAGCATAAATTAACTGTCCTACTACAGTTAATAAAGATGCTGAAGCCCTTTCCTAATCCATTTGTCAGTGAACAAGACTTACACTTCTCTAAGAACCAGAGCCAATGACAGGGTGTGACTCATGCCTTGCATTCATTCACAAAGGATCTCAAACTTAGACGTTTTGTGATAATACAAATGAAGTAATCTCCCTTTGTGTTTGTATCTGTGTTTAAAAGCAGTGGCGTGGTAAATATGAACATCTTTTATAGACTGAATTGTGTCCCCAGTATCTCAGTATATGAATGTATTTGGAGAAAGGATCTTTCAAGAAGTCAGTTAGTTAAAATAAGGCCAATAATGTGAGCTCTAATCCAATATGACTGGTGTCTTTCTAAGAAGAGAAAATTTAGACAAACATAGAAACAAATGGTAACTCACTCCATGGGGTCACAAAGAGTCAGACAGGACTGAGCAACTGAGTGCACACAGAAATGCAAGGGGTGCATGTACACAAAGGGGGGACTGTGTCCAGACACACTAAGGTGGTCAATTGCTAGAGTCAAGAGAGTGGCCTCAGAAGAAAGCAAACATTATGACACTCTGATCTTGAATTAGTTTCCAGAACTGGGAGATAATTAATTTCTACTGTTTGCATCACCATTCTGTGGTATTTTATTTAAGGCAACCCTGGCAAATTAATACATCTTAAATATTGTAAACAATTTAACTGAGTTTTGGACTTTCTTTATTTTTTAAAATTACACACACACACACACACACACACACACACACACACACACACGACCTTTTTCAACCTCTGAGATACCCGGATTATAGCATTTGACTTTTTCATAGCTCTCTACAGATTTGGCCATCTCACGATACGTTTTCTAAAGTCAGAGATTGTTCTTCTTCATGACTGCATCTCTGAAAGTGGCTGGTAAAGTGTGCAAATGAGGTGGTGAGTAAGCCCTTGTCAAATAAACAGCCAAGACATCCACTGTTATCCACCCACAGGGCCATCAAGCATAAGATTGGGTAGGTCCTTGCCTTCCATCCTTACATTTGTTGTATTCAAAATCTCTGATATTGAAAATCTCTGTATTCAAAAACTCTGATTCACAATCTCCAGACATTTACTACCTCTTAAATAGTTCAGAAGATTAAATCTAAACTTCTCAACCTGGAAAGCAGAGCTTTTCAAGATATGGACACCTGGACACAACTTCACTCACCCAACTTTTGCCTCTCCTAGAACGTTTTTGTTTGTTTTTTGTTTTTTCTTTTTTGCCAGCTTGTTTCCCCCCGTTCTTCACATGCCAGTTCAGCTTTTCCTATCTGTTTGTTCCTGCTATTCCCATGGTTTACGATAATTTTCTAACATTACCTTTTTAGGTTGAATGAGCCCTCTTTTCCCAGGGAAACTTTGTCTATTTTAGTTCTCATTAGTTTTCCTTCTGCTCAATTTATTGTAGATTCCACTGTTTTTGAAATTGAATTGTCCCTCTTCATGAATATCCCTCTTTATGCCACCTTCCAATTAGCTCATGTCAAGTGATCTTGATTATCTATCTATCTGTCTGTCTGTCTGTCTGTCTTTGAGATCTGAAGGACAGAGACAGCATCTTTTAGTTCTTATATTTTGAAACTTTTGCAAAGTAGTAAGTACTTTATAAGCCTTCTTAGACAATAAGAGGAGGAAGAGGTCTTAAGAGAAATCTGGTTGCTCAAAATCAACTAACAAAAGCCTCTTCATAAAAATCAAGGGAACTGCTCACACGACAGTTATTGACTGATTTGAAATTAGAACTCAATTTTTATTACTCCAAGTTCAACATATTTTGTACTACAGTGTATTACTGCTAAAAAAAAAACCACTTCCCATTTGAATATGAAATTCTAAGATTTATTTTCTGCTACAAAGCTGAAATATAAATTAATTGGGCCACCCATAGTAGTCTCATCAATTACAAATGACTGAGTCATTCATGTGAATAGCAACTTGATTTTTTAAGATGATAAATCTATATTTAAGAAAAAGAGCAAAAAGACAGTCAGATGACAAACTTGAAACAGTCTTTTTATTGCTGGGATTAGAAAATTGAATTGGGGTAGTGGTCAGACAAGACTAATGCTATAAAAAAACAGCATTTTTCAGATTCTGTGCAGGAAAATAATAACACGCCATAGTCCCTGGTGGTTCAGTGGTAAAGAATCCACCTGCAATGCAGAAGACCTGGGTTCGATCCCTGGTTCGGGATGATGCCCTGGAGAAGGGAATGGCAACCCACTCCAGTACTCTTGCCAGGAGACTTCCATGGACAGAGGAGCCTGGTAGGTTACAGTCCATGGGGTCACAAAGAATTGGACATGACCTGAGTGACTAACACACACACACACATTGTCCCAGCGAAGAAAGGATTCATTCCATTTAACTTACCTTTGCAAATCTTCTCATTAAGTGAGATAATGCTTCTGGATTGGGGCATTCCAGTTTCTTAATAATCTCAAAGCTCTGATTAAGCTGAGCAAAGACATCAACCACGGAGCAAGAGAAAAGCGCATGATCAGATGTCTGTTGGAACTGAGAAGAGAGAAGAGGAAACCATTCCCAAAGCATATTAGATGGACTGTGGAAAGAATCTTCATTATTTCTCAAAACAAGTCAATCTCCTATATCATGTGCTTTCATTTCCCAGTGAGAAAATGCTTGTTCATTTTAAAATCACTCATCTCCTTTTCTGAAAAGTGTAGTAAAACTAGTATCATGAGGTAGGTTACTATTAATTGAATTGGGGGAGTGGTTTTTTTTCAATTTCTCATTCCCCACAGGCATTAGGATGGTTTAGCAAGCTGATTGTGGCTTGAGACATTTGATTTACTCTAGAGGGATTGGGAGGGTGTCTATCCCTAATATTGGAATCCTGGAAAGGGTCCAGAGCAATGGGGAAGCTTTGTATAAGCCTACTGAACTTGTAGATTCAGGCCAATTCAAGGAGTAAAGAATCTTGGGGCAAAGGGGTGATTGATTTCTTTTTAAAGCAATTCCCTAGGGGTCTTAGCCTTATAAAATTGTGTTTTAATTATATTTTGGTAATTAGGGAATTAAAGTAAATGTTAATTAATAGCAATAAACCTAATAATTCCCATTAGCTTAAAAGTGAGCAGTGTGAATGAATCTCAAAAAATAAGTAATCTGAAAGTCATTTAAACTCACTCCATCTTTTTTGTCTCTTCCCAGGGCTCCATGTAGGAACTCCATTGACACGTCTTCATTTTCATCTAGCCACTGCATGACAAAAGGTTCAAACCACCTGAAAAAAATAAATATTATGACAATAAAAGATGTCATTCACACATAATTAACAGTAAATGCAGTATTGCTCTTTTCTTATCTGAGAGTAATTCAGGACCAAAAACCTCTTTTCATTCTCTTTTTCTAGTTCTGCTACCTTGAAGACCTTTATCGTCACTTATTAAATATATCCCCTTCTTGGAATTCCCTGGCAGTCCAGTGGTTAGGACTCTGAGCTACCATTGCAGGGGTCATGGGTTCGATCCCCGATTGGGAGTCTAAGATCCTGCATGCTGTGCAGGGTAGTCAATATGTATCTATCTAATTTTCCCTTTTACATTAATCCCTTCCTTTCTCTTGACCCTTCTCATGCAGTTTCATGATTAGTTCCCAATTCCCACTCTATGATTCTCTTTACAATTAAAAATCCTGTAAAATGCAGATCTTGTATGCTGTGTGCCCTGATGTGTCATTCTCTTATCTCTCAGGGCTTTGCCATCTGGCTTTCATCTACCACAACTCCTCTCCTGTAACTGATCCTGCAGGCTCACCTTTAAATTTTAATGATCTGCAATCAACCTGCAGTTGGGTTTTGTGAATGGTCTAAGTTTCAAAGTTCTTTTTTCCATATGGAAGTACAATGGATGTATAGCTGTCTAGCACCATTTATTTAGAAGATCATCCTTACCCCCACTACTTTGAGTTGGCATCTTTGATGCAAATAAATTAACAGCAACAGGTAGATTTATCTTCAGACTACTTTATTTCATTCATCTATTTCGTACACACAACACTATACAATTAATAACTAGCTTTTGAATATGTCTTCACAACTGATAGTGCAGTTCTCCAAGTTTTTTATTTCTTCTTCGAGGTTGCTGTGGCTAGTCTTGGCCCTTTGTATTTCTATGTACTACACTTTTTTGAACAAACTTGTCAATCTGCACAGAAAGAGCTGCCGCACTCCTTATGGGATTGTATTAAATCAATGAAGGGAGAACTATCATCTTTACAATAATTCATCTTGTAAGGAATATTGTATATTGTTATTGACTACATCTTAAGTATCTCTCAGTAATATCTTATAGTTGCCTGAACAGAGGGCATGCACATCTTTCATCACAAGTCTTTATCATTGTTTTAATGTCATTTAAGTGGTATTGTGTATATGTAATTTTCTACTTGTGGCTATCATATAGAAATTCAATGAACTTACTACATTCACATTTTAGATTCTATTAGTTTTCCATAGTTTCTTTTGAATTTTCTAGATGCATAATTATGTCATAAAAACATATTGACAGCATAATTATATGCTCTCACAATCGTTAGACATTTGTCTTACTGTACTGCCTCAGACTTCTAACACAATGTTAAATAAAAGTGATGTTATCAGTTATCAGTTTTGTTCTTTATTAAAAATTTCATTGTGTAGAAGTATAGTTGATTTACAATGTTGTATTAATTTCTACTGTACAGTAAAGTGATTCAGGTATATATATACGTGTGTGTGTGTGTTCAGTCATGTCTGACACTTTGCAACTCCATGAACTGTAGCCTGCCAGGCTCCTTTGTCCATGGAATTTTCCAGGAAAGAATACTGGAGTGGGTAGCCTTTTCCTCCTCCAGGGATCCTCCCGACCCAGGGATTGAACCATGTCTCTTGTGTCTCCTGCACTGGCAGGTGGATTCTTCACCACTGCACCACCTGGGAAGTCCTGTGTGCGTGCGTGCGTGCGTGCGTGCGTGTGTGTGTGTGTGTAAAATTGTTCATTCTTGATCTCATGGGGAAGTTTTCAAAATTTTATCCATAAGTATGTTTTTATAGTTTGTTTAAATGTAGGGGGTTTCTTTTATTAGATTAAGAGAGTGTCCTTGATTTGCAATTAATGTTCTATTTTATCTAATTATTACTATAAGTTTAGTGATTGTAGGAATTTAATCCTTCATAATTTAAATGTGGTGAATTGTGTTCATTTCTTTTAAAATGTTTAATCTCATATCCCAGGAATAAATTCCCCTTTGTCATGTTTATATTAGATTTTTTATATTGGCTAATATTTCATTTATTTTTTTAACTATGTTCAGAGAGAAATTGGCCTATAATTATTCTTGCTTGCTGTGTTCTCAATGAGTTTTAGTAGTGAGGATATGCTGACCTTAAAAATAGTTTGAGAAGTATTCCTGCCTTTTCTGGAACAGTTTGTGTTACATTGGTGATATTCTTTCTTAAACATTTGGAAGAATTCCATTTGCAGCCATCTGGGCCTGGAGTTTTAATTGTGACATGAGCTTTAATTAAGGATTCAAATTTTAAAATACTTACAGACCCATTCAGATTTTATATTTTTTGTTATGCTAGTTTGGTTTTAGTTTTAAAGGAATTTATACATTTTGTCTAACTTTTAAATGGCCTACCATAAATGCTCTTCTTAATAATTTTTTATCTTTGCAGGATCTTTTGTGATAACTTTTCCTGACAATGGTAATTTGTGACATATTTTTTTTTGCATTGCCCTTGTTAAGGCTTCTTGGATTTTTATCATCTTCTCAAAAACACACTTGGCGTTTTAACCCCAGGCGGCACAGTGGTAAAGAATCTGCTTGCCAAAGCAGAAGACAGGAGAGATGTAGGTTTGATCCCTGGGTTAGAAAGATCCCTTGGAGTAGGAAATGGCAACTCACTCAAGTATTCTTGCCTGGAAAATTCAATGGACAGAGCAGTCTGACAGGCTTCAGTCCATGGGGTTGCAAAGGGTCAGACAGGACCAAGCACATAAAATTTTCTACTTTATTTTTATCCCAGGTCATGTTGATATTTTTTCTATTTTGCCTTGATTTTAAATATTTCTTCTGATAACTTATATCACTGATTTTAGTTTTTCCTTTCTTTTTATAGAATTAGAGCCATAAATTTTCCTCTATTTCCAGTTTTAGCTATAATCCACAAGTTTTGACATGCTATATTTTATCATTAGTTAAAAATACTGTGGAAATAGATGGGGAAACAGTGTAAACAGTGTTAGACTTTATTTTTGGGGGCTCCAAAATCACTGCAGATGGTGACTGCAGTCATGAAATTAAAAGACGCTTACTCCTTGGAAGGAAAGTTATGAAAAACCTATATAGCATATTAAAAAGCAGAGACATTACTTTGCCAACAAAGGTCCATCTAGTCAAGGCTATGGTTTTTCCAGTGGTCATGTATGGATGTGAGAGTTGGACTGTGAAGAAAGCTGAGCACTGAAGAATTGATGCTTTTGAACTGTGGTGCTGGAGAAGACTCTTGAGAGTCCCTTGGACTGCAAGGAGATCCAACCAGTCCATCCTAAAGGAGATCAGTCCTGAATATTCATTGGAAGGGCTGATGCTGAAGCTGAAACTCCAATACTTTGGCCACCTCATGAGAAGAGCTGACTCATTGGGAAAGACCCTGATGCTGGGAGGGATTGGGGGCAGGAGGAGAAGGGGATGACAGAGGATGAGATGGCTGGATGGCATCACCGACTCGATGGGCATGAGTTTGAATAAACTCCGGGAGTTTGTGATGGACAGGGACGCCTGGCATGCTGTGATTCGTGGAGTCGCAAAGAGTCGGACACGACTGAACAACTGAACTGTGTAATTTACACTTTGGTTTATTTTTTGACTTATGAATGATCTAGAGTATCTGCTTAATTTCCTATGTGTGGTCCAAGAACATACAGTATATTGTCTGAGCTTTTAAAATTCATTATATTTGCTTTTGGGTCTAGCAGATAGTCTGTTTTGGTAAGTGCACCATGTATGTCTGTTAAAAATGTGTATTTTCTCACTGCTGGTTAATTATAAATTATAGATAGGCATTCTGTGTGTGTATGTGTGTGTGTAAATGATATCTATGAAAATTTGTGGAAACTCTGGGTGAGCAGATAGAGACATATCTGGGTAGATAAATGTCTCTGTTTTATTCATGCTTTTGAAATCTCTTTATTAATGACATTTTTGTCCGATTCTTCAGTTTCTGAAAGAATTATAATCTCCAAATAGAATTGTAGATTTTATTTTTCATTTTATTTCTGACAATTTTTGCTTTATATATTTTGCTGACATGTCATTTAGTACATACAAATTGAGAAATGATATATCTTTTAAACTTTATTTTTGAAAAATTTTAATTGAAGTACAGTTGATTTACAATGTTGTGTTAGTTCCTGGTGTACAAGAAAGTGAGTTAGTTGTATATATTACATTATTTATTCTTTTTCATATTCTTTTCCACTCTGGTTTGTTATGGGGTACTGAATATAGTCCCTGTGCTAAACAGTAGGGCCTTGTTTATCTATTTTATATATAGTAGTTTGTATCTGTTAATCCCACTCTTCTAATTTATCCTTATTCCACTTTACCCCTTTGGTAACCATAAGATTGCTTTCTGTGTCTATGAGTGAGTATTTGTTTTGTAAATCAGTTCATTTGTATCATATTTTTGATTTCATAAATGTGATATCATATGGTATTTTTCTTTCTCTGTCTGACTTATTTAGTATGATCACCTCTAGGTCCATTCATGTTGCTGCAAATGGCAACATTCCATCCTTTTTTTATGGATAAGTAATATTCCATTGTATATTTGAGCCATATTTTCTTTATCCATTCATCTGTCAATGGATATTTAGGTTGCTTCCATGACTTGCCTATTGTAAATATTGTTGCTATGAATTTGAGGGTACATGTATTTTCTCAAGTTAACTTTTTCCAGATATATGCCTAGGAGTAAGATTGCTGAATCATAAGGCAACTCTATTTTTAGCTTTTTAGGGAACCCCCATACTGTTTTCCATAGTGGCTGAACCAATGTACATTCCCACCAACACTGTAGGAGGGATCCCTTTTCTCAACACCTTCCCAGCATTTGTTATTTGCAGACTTTTTGATGTTGGCCATTCTGACCTGTGTGAGATAATATCTCAGTAGTTTTGATTTGCATTTCTCTAATTAATTTTGTTGAGCATCTTCCCATGTGTCTATTGACCATCTGTATGTCTTCTTTGGGGAACTATTTTGGTCTTATGCCCACTTTTTTTGAGCTTGAACAAATAGAAAAGTGATATTTATTCATTTGTTCTGCCCGTTTTTTGATTGGATTGTCTTTGTTGTTATTGTTGCGTCATGTGAACTGTTTTTGTATTTTGGAATTTAATCCTTTGTTGGTCATGCTGTTTGCAAATATTCTCTCCCATTCCATAGGTTGTCTTTTCATTTTGATTGTGGCTTCTGATTTGTGCAAAAGCTTGTTTGATTTGGTACCATTTGTTTATTTTTGTTTTCAATTCTATTGCCTTAGGAGACTGACTAATGAAAAACACTGACAGGATTTATGTCAGAGAATGTTTGCCTGTGTTCTCTTACAGGAGTTTTATGGTGTCATATTTGAGCATGGTGTGAGGATATGTTCTAACTTCATTGATAAACATGTAGCTGTCCTGCTTTCTCAACATCACTTGCTAAAGAAACTGTCTTCATATTTTGTATATTTTTGCCACCTTTGTCGAAGATTAATTGTGTAGGTGTGTGGATTTATTTCTGGACTCTCCTTTCTGTTCCATTGACCCATATATCTGTTTTTGTGCCAGTAACATGCTGTTTTGATTGCTGCTACTTTGTTGTACTGTCTGTAGTCTGGGAGGGTTATACCTCCAGTTTTGTTCTTTTTCCTCAGAATTGTTTTGGCAATTCGGGGTCTTTCATGGTGCGATATAAATTTTAGGAATATTTGTTCTAGTTCTGTGAAAAATGTCATGGGTAATTTGATGGGGATCACATTAAATCTGTAGATTGCTTTGGATAGTATGGCCATTTAACAATATTAATTCTTCTAATCCAAGAACATGTAATATCTTTCCACTAGAAATGATACATCTTTTTGTTGAATTGCTCCCTTAACTATCATGAAAAATTTCTCTCAAAGTATTTATCTTAAAATCTACTGTTAAAATATTAATATAGTTGCATAATTTTCCTTTCAGTTGTTTTTTCATCCTTTAACATTTCTAGACTCCTATGCTTTAGGTGAATAAATTATAAGAAAGATAATAATAATGGGTTTTACTACTTTATCTAGTAGAACAATACTTGTTGGCTAGAATATTAATCTACTTGCACATAAAGTTTACACTTAATTTTCTGATACATTAAAATTTAAATCTATCAACTTTCATACCCACCCCCAGTTTCCTACTTTCTTTTCATTCCTTTCTTTCTCATTTTTTGCCTTTTAAGTAGTTTTTGATTTATCCCTCCTCCTTCCCCATAATCTTATTTGATGCCTAGTAATATATTACACATTAAGGGCTTGCATTATAAATTATAACACACACACCCAAGAGATAGTAAAAGTTTTTTAAAATGAGTATTTACACCTTCCAAACAATTTGAGGACCTTATATTAACTCAGTCTATCAGTCTTTTACATTTTCATGCTATTTTTGTCCTCTATTTTAATTCTATGCATATTTTATTCTACAGATTTTTAAAATTTTATATTGCTAATGTGCTTTAAAAGTACTAATTCGTTTATCTTCTCTAATACTTTTAATTCTTTATTACTGTATTCTTATCTTGAGTTCCTCTGTCTGAAGGCTTAGAGTATATTTTTGATGAGAGTCTCCTGGAAATGAGTCCTCTTAGCTTTTCAGCTGGGCCTCCCTTGCAGCTCAGTTGGTAAAGAATCTGGCTACAGTACAGGAGACCTGGGTTCAATTCCTGGGTTGGGAAGATCCCTAGTTATATTGTATAGATGTTTTTATTTTCCTTTATTTTTGAAGGATATATGTGATGCTTGTAGAGTTCTAATTGCTCTCTTTCAGCACTTGGAAGATATCATTGTATTATATTCAGGTTTCAGTCACTTCTGTTGAACAATCAGTCAATTGTATTACTGCAGCTCTTTTGAAGGTAGTGTCTTCCCTTCCTTGACCCCAGTGCACTTAAGTCTTACTTCTTTTTGATTTTAAGCAGTTTTCTATGATGTGCCTGCAGGTGGTTTTCCTTGCATTTATCCTTCTTAGGATTTATAAAAATTCTTGAACTTTAGTTTCAAACTTTTCATCAGTTTTGCAAAATCCATACCTAGTATCTTTTTACACACTGCTCAAATACTATTTATACTTTCTCTCTTCTCTTTTTATTGGGACCCATTTCATTGTATACCAGACCTTTTTATAATTTGCCCCATATATTCCTGTTTTTTTTTTCTATATTTGTATTTTTTGTTTCTATGGCTCAGTTATTTTAGGCCCTCTGCTGTGTATATTCTGCCATTAGGTCCATCTGTTACATTCCTAACTTTTCCTTTTTCAATTCTATGATGTCCAATTTATTCTTCTTATAGGTTCCTTTTTACTGTTGAAGTCCTCCCACAATTTGAAGAACATACCAAACTATGTGTGATAAGGCTAATATCTCTTTTTCTCTTGGATTCTAGTCATTTGGTCCTATTGTCTGGCAATCTTTAACCTTTTAAATATTGTTCATTGTCTATGAAAAATTGTGGAACCTTTGATTTATCATTTCCTTTAGAGCAGATCTAAGTTTTTGCTTGTAGATAGACTGTAGGAAGATCACCAAGATCCAGGAAAGGCTGGGTTTTAGGCTGCTCTATTTCCAGTTTGCCCTTATATTTAGAGCAGAGGTCCTTCAGGGATCTCACCTGAAAAACTGGGATGTTTATAGTGCTTCTTCTTTCTTAGAAAGGCTTACATTCTAATTTTTGTCTCCCTAACATTGTGAGAATGTTGAAGTCTCTACATAGCTTTTTAATCTCTTAGTGCTTGCACTCTACTCGATTTCTGCCTCACTCTCCACACAAGGGCAGATTAGGAATCAGAGAACACCTCAAAAAGAAACTGCATACAACATGGTGTACTTACTTCTCTGTAGTCCCCTTTATTCTGAGATCTTGGTCCCACAAGACCAAGCAGCCTCTATAGCCCTGAACACCAGTGTTTATTTTTCCAGCCCAGGGAGATGGCTATAAACTCTGGGTTACTGTTCTCTGTTTGACCACCATGACTGCTATGGCAGATTAGTAAATGCATGTAGCTGGGGAGGACTGGGGAGAAACTGCCACACACACAGGGTTCATCTCAGTGCATTTCTTTTCTCAGGGACCTTAGGGACTCAATCCGTGATTTGCCTTAGTGCCTCAGTCCTTAGTGACTTGCCTTAATTGCTCTCTGATGCTGTTTAATTTATTCAGCTTTCATAGTTGGTCTTCAGTGAGCATGTTAGTCTGATTTTAGTTAGTTCAGACAGAGCCAGAAGCAGAAATCTCTGGCAAATAGCTCCCCTTTTTATTTCCCTATTCCCAGTCAATGATGTCACCAACACTTAGACACTTGTACTGCATGTTTAACTCTTTCTTCTATCCTCAAGTGTATTTAGCTGACAAATTCTGTAAATTCTCTTTGAAATTTATCTCCCACACATCTTCATCCTTCACACTTTTACTACAGTCACACTATTATGTGTAAACTTTTTATTTCTCTTGGTATCTCGTTCTAGCTTATAAACTTCTATGAGAAAAGTTACATACATGGGCGTTCTAATCTTATCATTATATTCCTCACTACCTCCTAAATCTCTTCTCTACCCCTTCCATTCTTTGCCTCTTCCAACCTCCACAATGCCTAATGGAAGTAGCAAAAGCTCCACTGTATTTATATAATCTAGTCAAAAGCACTTTTCCTACATTACTATTAATTTTGTAAAAATATTGTGTTCTTCACTGAAATTAAACTATTTCCCATGGACCACAGCCCATGTGTTCCTTCTTCCATAATTACCCTCAGAACTTTTCTTCCCTTTTCTTGTTATAACCTGACCAACCTTTCAAAGTCTATATTAAATGTTACCTTATTCATAAATACTGTGTAGAGTCACTGAAATAGGGGTAATATATCTCTTTTGTGAGACCGCACTGCATTTTGCTTATACTACTTGAATTAGTACTTATTTCAATTTGCCTTGTTTTATCATGATTTTTGTTCTTGTCCATGTCTCCTTGAGTATAAGTTCCTTTCAAGGTGAGGTCTTTATTTTTTTCTCCATCTCCTACAACTCTTGGCATAGTGCCTAGGATATGGCAGACCCCCCTCAACAGAATAAAATGGAATTCTGACAAATATCAAATGTACAGTATTATAAATCTGATGGTGTGATAACAATTGTATTTGATAGAAACAGCTTTTGACAATGTTGCCTGTTTAACAGTGACTTCTATTTTAGAAATATAAATTTCTAAGACATGTTTAGGTTTGAAACAAAGAGAAATCTGGATTATATAGATCAATACACAAGCCCCCTTCATTTTACTAACAAAATCCGAGTTCAAGCACTTTTACAAGAAATCATTTCATTGTGTGAGCTGTTATGTATTATGTATTTCTTTCTCTTTGAGTTGAATATCCAAGTAAGACATACTTGAAAAATGCAACACAATTCAATTAAATATACTTCCCAAAGATATGCAAATCATTTAATGCTAATTTCATAACAGAAATGTCTGCATTCAAATGAAGACTATGTGAAGAGATTTTTAGGACTGCATAATTCAGGTGTAATTTTACAGGACTATGAATTGAGAATAAACTTGGGGGTGAAAAAATCACTACTTACAAGGAGTATTCAGGAACGGCATCCTTGAAGGCAGGAAGTTCCCGCACATATTCATTATAAAACCATTTCACTTTGAAATGCAAATTCATATAATCAGTGCTCTTGCATAACCTCTGCTTTTCATGTTCTGTAATAGATAAAATCAAACATTTAATAATGTGTGGTTTGCCAACAATGCTGTGTTCCAGTCTACTTTTATTATTCATATTTCAGAAAGGAAGAAAACATTATATCTAGGGTTAAGGCAAAGTGAATTGCTAAAGACAGACCTGAAATTTTACAAAATGCAAAAATCATGTTTGGTCCTATGTAGAAACACGAACGCTCTAATGTGCTTTCCTGGAAAAGGTGAGCATTCTGCTGAGTTAAAGAGTGAAAACATACCAACATTTTTCTATTTATCTGCAAGTTTTCATATTTTGACTACTTTTAGCCTGATACTAAAGTGCCAGAAAGAATTAAAACCTGTAAGTATGAATAAAACATGAACCAAACTAGGAGGCATAATTCCTGATTAATACTGGAAATGTGAATGAGTAGATCACATTTCTGGCCTGGATATTTAATACTTAAAGAATTAAGGAGAAGAAATATATCTAACTTCTAAGATAGCTGTTTTTTTCTTCACCTTTTAAGTTCAGCTAAAATTATTTTGTACTCTGTGACTCTTCTGCCATTTCTCTAAGCAGGATTTTCTTTTCTTTTTAAAATTCTTATTGGAGTATAGTTGATTTACAATGCTGTGTCGGTTTCAGGTATACAGCAAAGTGCATCAGTTATTCATATATGTATATCAACACTTTTTAAAGATTATTTTCCCATATAGCAATATTTTCTAAATGTAACTTTTAAAAATCTCTTGCTCAAAACTGTAACTTAAAACCGCATTTCAATCTGGACATACAGAACTGGGAAATAGAGACAAAAGTAGTGTTACTGGACACATTTATCTTTATTCAATATGAATTTTGGCCAATTCTGGCTTTAAGTATAGAAATAACCAAACCCAAAATATCCCTAACTATATGCAGGTTGAAAGTGTCCTCTGAGAATTTCTAATTGAGGTTCTGTGAATCTCCTTCAAGTTAAGGGCTTTGATTTATAATAGGAACATGCTTTAATTAATATTTCAGGCTAAAAGCACTTATGGAAGAAATTAGATTGTTATAAAGTAACTGAGGGCATCCCTGCTTTTCAAAACCTGACTCCAGAGGGACTTAAATCTCAATAATAAATGCAAGAGGTAATACTACCCCAAACTGAACATTCTGAAATTACTTAAACAATAATTCAAGACAATTTGCAGAACCAAGAAAAATGCAGAGACATACATTTATACACATAAACAAGAGTAATATATTAGTACCTACAGACCAAACTCCTAAGCAAAATTATGAATTAGGTGATGTTTTGCTTCAGTTTCTTCCAAATTTATTTCACCCTTTCCCCCTTCACTGCTGGTTCTCTCCCTATCCTTCTCCCTTTGGATGTCTAGTATCCCTCCATACTATAAGAGGAAACATGTATTTGATAAATTTATAGGTCGGAATTTAATGCACTACTACCCTGAAGCCCAGATAAGGGAAGACTCTTGCCCTAGCAGTCACGCATAAAGAGGATTCAACTTATCCCAAATACAAACTCAAAAATTAAATAGCTTGTAGCTTCCTCTATCACTGGGGACCCCACACTTGGTACTAGCACAGAACAAGCCATAACTAAACATTTGTCTTTGTGACTAACACCACTTGCTCTTATGATTAATACTCTCTAAAGCCCATAGGAACACTGGAATATCTTTTGTTCTCTATTCTAGAAACCGTAGGTGATAGTGTCCAAATACTACCAAGGTTTGCAGGTTGCCATTGTTGACAATAGAAATAGTTACAGATTTGGAATATGGGAAGGAATTTAAGCTATGGAAGCATGTGTGTAAGAGAAAGGATAAACTAATCAATCCACCATGTTCTTTGTCTGGATAGCATACATGCAATAGAATATTGCATATGAAAGTATCAATAAGCACCCATTTTCTTTGGGTCCAATTCATGCATTTGAAGGTGCTCATGAATTAATGCAGTATGCAAACCAAATCTACTACTAGCTAGGGGGATATTTTGAATAATCAGTGATTTATATTACTTGCAAAGTTTGTATATATGCAGTTTTCCATATATATATATAGGAAGCCTGATATTGGGTTTCTGCCAACTAGATGGTTTTGAATTCTAGAACTGTCAATATTTTTATGTCTGAAATTTAGATTTATGAGATTTAACTCATTAAATTTTAGCTTTATTCAAGTGATTTATGTAAAAGTTTATATGAAATAATGACTTGCATTTGTCCTCACTTTAATACATATGTTTGTATATTTTAGAAGGAAATACTTTTCTGAAAACTATACCTGAATTACACCCCCAAAATAGGAAAACATTTTAAATTTTTAATTTTTATAGAGTTTATTTTAAATTACATTTTAAACAAAGTACATATTCAAATTATGTTCATTTTGAACACATATTCAAAAAAGTTCATATATAACTTTATTTTTTAATCCTTTAAATATTAAGAACATATGTAGATGAGAGAGTTCCCAATTTGACAAAGGAGGAACACCCTGAGCTGAACTCTCACCAGCACAACAAAATCACAACTACTTATAGAATAATTATTTATGAAAAAGACCCAAATCTATCATAAGTGACCTTTTACAACTGAAGATAAAAAGAAGGAACACAACCAGGAGGTAGGAGGGCAGAATCATGGTCCAGTCAAGCCTCATGCCCCTGGGTGGACAATGCACAGACAATAATTACAATTGCAGAGGTTCTGCCTAAGGAATGAGGGGTCTGAGCCCCACATCAGGCTCCCCAACCCAGGGATCCTGTGCCAGGGTGAGTCCCCGAACATTTGGCTTTGAAGGCCAGTGGGGCTAACATTCAGAAGACCCAAAGGTTATGAGACACAGACTCCACTCTTAAAGGGCACACACAAAATTTTACACACTTACAGACCCAGGAAAGAAACTGAGATTTGAAAGGAGCCTGGGTAAGACCTGCCAGCTGATCTTAGAGGGTCTCCTGTAGAAGCAGGAGGGCAACTGGAGCTCACCCTGGGGACAGAGACACTGGCTAAAGTCACTTTGGGGACCTCCTTGTACCATGTGGACATTAGTGCTAGCAACCAATATTGTTGAATCCTCCCTTTAGCTTGCTAGGCTGGGGAACCCAGCCCCACCCCACCCACTAGCCTAAGGGCACCAGTGCTGGGAGGTCTCATGGCACTCACCAGTGCCAACTACAGCCCCACCCATCATCAGACAGCTTCCTTAAGAGTCCCTGAGCCCAGAGCCACCCCTGGACATTGCCGTGCCCACCAGAGGGCCGAAGACCTGGCCCCACACACCAGCATGCTGGGGCCCCCAGGGCCCTGTAGCTAGAGACCCCGAGACACAGCTTCACCTACCAGTGGACAAGCACCAGCTCCAGAATCCCGGGTGCCCTGCCCCCCACCCCCCATCAGCAAGCCTGCTCTAACCTTAGGACCAGAGCCTCACTCCACCCGCCAGTGAGCAGACACCAGCCCAAGGTCAACTTGAGTCCTGCAGCCCATCATGGCAGGGCCAAACCCACCCACCAGCAGTCCAGCACCAGCCCGGGACCAGTTGGCCCCTCACCCCAGCAGCAGGTAAACAGTTCTGAGAAATCTTGGGCTCTTCAGCCATTCTCCCCACCAGCCCCACTCACTAGAGAGCTCAGATAAGCTTCAGGACACTCAGGACCCCCCAGCCAGCTGTGTCAGGAACAGGCCACAACCATCAGCAGTCTGAGCCCAATTCCGGGACTGCTGAACGTTGCAGCTGGCCTGCTCTGCCTACCAGTCAGCCAGCACTAGTCCCAAGACCTGGTTTCACCCATGTGTGGGGTGGACAACCCAGGATATCCTGGACCCCAACTCTACCTACCGGTGAGACCACTCTAGTACCAGGGACCCTATGAATTCTGAAAAACAGCCACCCCATGACACAGCCCAGCAATCAGCAGCTGGCAGCCTCAGTACAAGCCTGCGCCTGGCAAACAACTAGACCTGGAGCCAGTCATGCCTGCCAGCCTGCCCCAGTAGACTACCCTCCCCAACAGAAGGATCCACACACACAGCCCACACAGGGTACCCCTAGAGCAGGCAGCTCTGGTGACCAGTGGGGAGTGGGCTGATGGACGGGATGTCTCCAACAAAAGGCCATTTCTCCAAGGTCAGGAAACATAACCTCCTAGATACAGAGAAATAAAAACAGCAAATCAACAAAATGAGGTGCCAGAGAAACATGAGTTAAAATAAAGGAACGTGATAAATCCCCAGAAAGAGAACTAAGTGGAGATAGGCATCTACCTGCAAAAGAGTTCAAATAATAATTGTAAAGATGATCAAAGAACTCAGGAGAAGAATGGAAAAACAGAGTGAGAAGTTAAAACTGTTTAACAGAGATAAAGAATACACAAACTAAATGAAAAATACACTGGAAGGAATCAATAGTAGATTAAATGATACAGAGAAACAGATCAGTGAGCTGGAAGACAGAACAGTGGAAATCACTGAAGCTCAACAGAAAAAAAAAAAATTAAAAAATGAGGGAGGTTTAATAAATCTCTGGAATAAAATCAAATGTACTAACACTCACATAACAGAGGGCCCAGAAAGAGGAGAGAGAGATTGAAGCAGAGAACATGTGTGAAGACATCATATAATAGCCGAAAACTTCCCTACCTGGAAAAGGAAACAGACCTCCAAGTGCAGAAAGCACAGAGTCCCAAACAGGATCTACCCAAAGAGGACCGCCCCAAGACACTGTAATCCAAATGGCAAACGCTGAATACAAGAGAAAATATTAACAGTTGCAAGGGAAAAGAAATTAGGGAACTCCCATAAGGCAATGAGCTGATTTTCAGTTGAAACTAAAGTAATGAAAGAGAAAAACCTACAACCAAGGATAATCTACCACTGAGATTTGATGGAGAAATCAAAAGTTTTAGAGACAAGCTAAAATAATTCAGTACCACCAAACCAGCTTTAGAAGAAATGTTAAAGTGATTTCTATAAGTGAAAAAGAAAGGCCACAAGGAGAAATATGAAAAAAATACAAAAAAAAAAGCTCCTTGGTAAAGGCAGTGAGTGAGTGAGTGAAAGTCACTCAGTCGTGTCTGACTCTTTGTGACCCAATAGACTATATAGTCCGTGGAATTCTCTAGGCCAGAATACTAGAGTGGGTAGCCTTTCCCTTCTCCACGGTATCTTCGCAACCCAGGGATTGAACCCAGGTCTCCCGCATTGCAGGCAGATTCTTTACCAGCTGAGACACAAGGGAAGCCCAAGTATACAGTAAAGGTAGTAAATCAACCACTCAAAGCTAGCGCATGCTCAGTTGCTAAGTCGTGTCTGACTCTTTGCGACCCTGCAGCCCACCAGGCTCCTCTGTCTATGAGATTTCCCAGGCAAGAACACTGGAGTGGGCTGTCATTCCCTTCTCTGACAAAGCTAGTAAGAAGGTTAAAAGACAAAAGTAGTAAAATCAGCTATATCCACAATAATCAGTAAAGGGAAAACTGGACAGCTACATGTAAAAGGATGAAATTATAACATTTCTCACATCATATATAAAAATAAACTCAAAATGTATTAAAGACTAAATGTAAGAGACTAGAAACCACAAAACCGGAAGAAAATATAGGTAGAACATTCTACAAGATAAATCATAGTAATGATTTTTATGTATCATTCTCTTAAACCAAAGGAAACAAAAGCAAAAATTTAAAAATGAGTCCTAATTCAATTTCAAAGCTTTTCCACAGCAAAGGATATCAGCGACAAAATGAAAAGACAGCGTACTGAATGGGAGAAAATACTTGCAAATGGTGTGACTGATAACGGGTAATATCCAAAATATATAAACAGTTCATACAACTTAACATCAAAAAAAAAAAAAAAAAAAAAGCCCAAACAACTCAATTAAGACATGAATAGACATTTTCCCAAAGAAGACAGAGATAGAAATAGGCACAGGAAAAGATGCTCAACATCATTAATCATAAGATAAATGCAAATCAAATCCACAATGAGATTCACCTCACACCTGTCAAAATGGCTATATTATAAAAGACCACAAATAACAAATGTTGTCAAGAATGTGGAGAAAAGGGAACCTTAGTATATGGTTTGAGAGAATGTAAATTGGTGCAACTACTCAGGTAATAGGATGGAGTTTCCTCAAAAAAACTAAAATAGAACTACCATATGACTCAGCAATTCCACTCTTGTGTATACATTTAAGAAAATGAAAACAGTAATTTGAAAAGATACATGAATCCCAGTGTTCACAACAGCATTATTTATACTTGCCAAGATAAGCAAGTCACCTAAGTGCCCATCAACAGATGAATGGATAAAGAAGATGTGGTGTATGTGTTGAATACAGTTGAATATTGAATATTATTCAGCCATAAAAAGAATGAAATGTTGGCTTCTGCAATAACATGGATGGACCTGGAAGGTTATCATGCTTAGAAAAGAAGTCTGATGGAGAAAGACAAATACCATATGTTATTATTTACAGGTGGAATCTAAAGAATAAAACAAATGATTGCAACAAAGAGTCAATAAACACAGAAGAGCAAAGTAGCTGTTACCAGTAGGGAGAGTGAGGTGGAGAGGAGCAAGATAGGAGTAGGGGTTTCAGAGGTACAGACTCCTATGTCTAAATAAATAGACTAATGATATATTGTACAGCACAGGGAAGATAGCCAATATTTTATAAAAACTATAAATGGAATATTATAATCTGTAAAGATTCTGAATCACCAAGTGGTATACCTGAGACTAACATAATATTGTAAATCAACTATATCTCAATGAAAAAAAAATGCATATAAACTAAGTTTGGATAGAAAGAATGTAACTGCTAAAAGAAAAAAAAATAGCTCAACAGAAATTTTTTTTTTTTTTAATTTTTCAGGGGGTTTTGTCATACATTGATGTGAATCAGCCACAGAGTTACACGAATACCCCATCCCGGTCTCCCATCCCACCTCCCTCTCCACCCGATTCCTCTGGATCTTCCCAGCCCAACAGGCCCGAGCACTTGATCAACAGAAATTTTAAAAGATCAGAGATAAGATGTGCTTTGGTAAGCAGGTAAATGCCAGCTGTGGGCAGTGTCCCAGTCAGTTTTCTAGACAAGACCTTCAGTTTATTTGCTTAACCTATTTATGCTTTGTTTCTTCATAACTGCAGCAGTTTTGCCTTTTCCCCTACTTGGGCACTCTGTTCAGAAATTACAGCCCTCCTCAAACCCATTGTCCTGGACTCTGCAAGCTCTCTACCCTCCACATCCCCCTCATCCCTGCTGTTCCCACAGTTTCAGGAAAGGAACACTTCTGCTTGTCTAACTTTCTGTAGCCACACCTTGGCCATCACCCTCTCCTCTTTGCCCCCCACCTACCATGTCTCTCTTATAGAGAATGGACACAGGAAAGAAGATAGGAAAGTGACCAATTATCTTTTATCTATTAAAAAGGTGAAATCTGCTTTTGCTGTAGTCTGGAGATCATCCATTCTAGTTCCTAAGAATATATGTTATATGATAACTCAAATAGGGTTTTACTTAGAAGAACTGCTAATAGTTTTCTCTTTACAGAATTGCTTTCATGCTCATAGGAGTTAGTTTCTATCCTCTTAAGTTGCATCTCTTTCATGCACCATCAACTAGTATTTACTGCTCTGTGGACAGAAACAGAAGACCAGTACCATCTGTTTTCACATTCTGCCAATTCAACAAGAGTAATTGACATTTTTACACGGATTATGCACTCCAGCTTATCTAGCAAGAGGTTTTCAGTTTACTGAATTAGTCGGTGAGGTAAGTTTGAGCTTAAGAAAAACGCAATTGATAATGGAAATGGTACACACCTATATAAATAAGGCCCACATGTGATGCTTGTCCTTAAGTAGAAAATATTAAGTAGAATTTAAACTTTTTTCAGCACTGACATAGTGATAATCATCATGAACCTCAGGATTTGTGGCAGGTTTAACTGATTAGTGGGTTATAGAACTAAGTCCTTTTCTTCCAAGGCACACAAACAGACTGCGTTTCCCAACTTTCCCTGCAATAGATTGGCCTATGACTGACTTGTGGGTCAAAGTAATAAATGCCATATTCAGTTTCGTCCTAAAACACCTCCTGTGAAATCTGCTCTGCTCTCTTTTCCCTCATTTGCTGACCAGATGCAGAAGATCCCGCCAAGGATTCTGAGGTTCTTGGGGAATGTAGAGCTGCTAAAGAGTAGAATCTGGGTCCTTGAACCACTTCTCAGAAGACAGCTGTGCAATCAGAAACACCTTCTTTGACTTGTACAAGTAAGAAATAAATAAGCTGTCACTGTGTTAAATTGTTAGTTATGGAATTAGGCTGGGTGAAGCTATGTTCTGTTGCATCACACAAAGGCTTTTCAAAGGTTAAGATGTGCCTATTAATTAACCCCCAAACTATTCTGCTTTCTAATTTGTTTCATACATTCATGAATACACACACACACACACACACACACACACACACACACACACACAGTCATGCCATTCCTTTACTTTATGTAACTGTATCAGCCTAAGAACGTCCGGCAGACCCTTCTGTGAACTGATCCACCATCACACAGGGAATCAGTTAATCAGACTGTTAAGTTCACGTTAAGAAAACAGTATATAGGCTTTGAAAGGGAAAAAATCATAGAAACAAAAATACATGTATTTTGCTGTTGACTAACATTACCGTTTATTTTCCTATCACCCTTGTTTCATACTTGTAGGCTCTCAGCTATATTCTCATGAGTTATTACCACTTGGATGATTCTATAAAAGTGAGCTGTTATTTTCCAAAATCTGTACGCCTGTTTTTCTCATGTCTTCATATATTGTTCTCATAAGTTGTAATGATATATTATAAGGAAATATTTCAAATAAACTACAGTTACATCTGTTTGTTTCCAAGGCAGACCATTTACTATGACGGTAATGCAAGTCTATGCCCTGACCAGTAATGCTGAAGAAGCTGAAAGGTTCTGTGAAGACCTACAAGACCTTTTAGAACTAACACCCAAAAAAGATGTCCTTTTCATTATAGGGGACTGGAATGCAAAAGTAGGAAGTCAAGAAACACCTGGAGTAACAGGCAAATTTGACCTTGGAGTACAGAATGAAGCTGGGCAAAGGCTAATAGAGTTTTGCCAAGAGAACACACTGGTCATAGCGAACACCCTTTTCCAACAGCACAAGAGAAGACTCTACACATGGACATCACCAGATGGCCAACACCGAAATCAGACCGATTATAATCTTTGCAGCCAAAGACGGAGAAGCTCTATACAGTTGGCAAAAATGAGACCAAGAGCTGACTGTGGCTCAGATCATGAACTCCTTATGCCAAATTCAGACTTAAATTGAATAAAGTGGGGAAAACCACTAGAACAGTCAGGTATGACCTAAATCAAATCCCTTATGATTATAGAGTGGAAGTGAAAATATATTTAAGGGACTAGGTCTGATAGATAGATTGCCTGATGAACTATGGATGGAGGTTTCTGACATTGTACAGGAGATAGGGATCAAGACCATCCCCAAGAAAAAGAAATGCAAAAAAGCAAAATGGCTGTCCATGGAGGCCTTACAAATAGCTGTGAAAAGAAAAGAAGTGAAAAGCAAAGGAGAAAAGTAAAGATATATCCATTTGAATGCAGAGTTCCAGAGAATAGCAAGGAGAGATAAGAAAGCCTTCCTCAGTGATCAATGCAAAGAAATAGAGGAAAAAAATATTATGGGAAAGACTAAAGAATTCTTCAAGAAAATTAGAGATGCCAAGGGAACATTTCATGCAAAGATGGACTCAAGAAAGGACAGAAATGGTATGGACCTAACAGAAGCAGAAGATATTAAGAAGAGGTGGCAAGAATACACAGAAGAACTGCACAAAAAAAGATCTTCACGACTCAGATAATCACGATGGTGTGATCACTCACCTAGAGCCAGACAGCCTGGAATGTGAAGTCAAGTGGGCCTTAGAAAGCATCACTACAAACAAAGCTAGTGGAGGTGATGGAATTCCAGTTGAGCTATTTCAAATCCTAAAAGATGATACTGTGAAAGTGCTGCACTCAATATGTCAGTAATTTGGAAAACTCAGCAGTGGCCACAGGACTAGAAAAGGTCAGTTTTCATTCCAATCCCAAAGAAAGGCAATGCCAAAGGATGCTCAAACTATCACACAACTGTACTCATCTCACACACTAGTAAAGTAATGCTCAAAATTCTCCAATCCAGGCTTCAGCAATACGTGAACCATGAACTTCCAGATGTTCAAGCTGGTTTTATAAAAGGCAGAGGAACCAGAGATCAAATTGCCAACATCCACTGGATCATCGAAAAAGCATGAGAGTTCCAGAAAAACATCTATTTCTGCTTTATCGACTATGTCAAAGCCTTTGACTGTGTGGATAACAATAAACTGGAAAATTCTGAAAGACATGGGCATACCAGACCACCTTACTTGCCCCTTGAGAAACCTATATGCAGGTCAGGAAGCAACAGTTAGAACTGGACATGGAACAACAGACTGGTTCCAAATAGGAAAAGGAGTACATCAAGGCTGTATATTATCACCCTGCTTATTTAACTTGTATGCAGAATACATCATGAGAAATGCTGGGCTGGAGGAAGCACAAGCTAGAATTAAGACTGCTGGGGGAAATATTAATAACCTCAGATATGCAGATGACACCACTCTGATGGCAGAAAGTGAAGAAGAACTAAAGAGTCTCTTGAGGAAAGTGAAAGAGGAAAGTGAAAAAGTTGTCTTAAAGCTCAACATTCAAAAAACTAAGATTATGGCATCTGGTCCCATCACTTCATGGCAAATAGATGGGGAAACAGTGACTGACTTTATTTTTCTGGGCTTCAAAATCACTGCAGATGGTGATTGCAGCCATGAAATTAAAAGACGCTTACTCCTTGGAAGGAAAGTTATGACCAACCTAGACAGCATATTAAAAAGCAGAGACATTACTCTGTCAACAAGGCTATGATTTTTCCAGTGGTCATGTATGGATGTGAGAGTTGGACTATAAAGAAAGCTGAGTGCTGAAGAATGGAAGCTTTTGAACTGTGGTGTTGGAGAAGACTCTTGAGGGTCCCTTGGACTGTAAGGAGATCCAACCAGTGCATCCTAAAGGAGATCAGTCCTGGGTGTTCACTGGAAGGGCTGATGTTGAAGCTGAAACTGCAATACTTTGGCCACCTGATGTGCAGAGCTGACTCATTTGAAAGGACCCTGATGCTGCGAAAGATTGAGGGCAGGAGGAGAAGGGGATGACAGAAGATGAGATGGTTGAATGGCATCATCGACTCAATGGACATGAGTTTGGGTAAACTCCATGGGTTGGTGATGGACAGGCATGGGGTGCTGCAGTTAATAGAGTCGCAAAGAGTCGGACACGACTAAGTGACTGAACTGAACTGAATAGTTACATCATAATTACCACATACCAGCAATGATATAAAAAAGCATCTTCGGCTTAATGGTAGACCACAGTCACACAACCGCCTTTATCTCTTATGATGTGAACAACAAACTTTGTTGACAAAATGAAGAATGCCGAAGGACTGATCAGTCCTCCGACATTTTTAATTTTGGCAACAAATATTTAACACACTCATTATGTTTGCAAAATAAAACATTTAATTAGTTTTCTGAACTGCAGTGTAATAATTTTATAAAAAAACAGTCTTTGAATTTCAATGAGATGAATATTTTACTACCAGAATAAACGTGCTTCATTAAAATTGTACAAGGAAAAATCTTGGCAATTTTGAAGGCTATTCCTATTTGCTTTTACTAGAATTTACTACTTTAAAAGAATAGATTTTCCCTGGAAGTTAGTGGATGCATGGGATTTTATGTATAATCCAGAAATGTACAATTATTTATCTATTTATAGGTGTGGTAGACAATCCATTCTCAAGTCAAAAGCAAATTTGCTACCATCAGTCTTCACAGTGTCATTTTCTTAATTTGTGATGTCATTTTACTGCATAAACACTCTGTATTGTCCCATAGTTGGTAGCTCGATTCTGTAGGGCTACCTTAAATATCCCTCTAAGTGTTTGGCAGGCTGCTCTGTCTCTAAGAGGTGATGATATAGAATGTTTGGAAGGAATATCAAATAAAAAGCCAGGATTAGGAACTCAATGCGTAAGAGTTTTTGTGCAATATGGTCAGCTCACAAAGCCTAAACTTTATCACCCAGAAACTCTGCAAATATAAATATGTATCAGACTTTTACAAACAATGCACACATATAAACATCTATCAGAGATAAGCACAGATGCATATTAATGGTATACAGATAGAGATCATGAGCTCTTTTCCATACACTGAGAATTCTAAACCATGTAACTGGAAGTAAAAAGAGAGAGAAAATAAGAATTATAATTTTCCATTTTAGAGCAGCTCTATAAAGGTTATGTAATATCAGCATATCTTTGGAGATGTGTAAATTCTGGCTGCTGAAGTAAGCTATCATATTAACAAAGTATGTAAAAGAAAATTTAAAAAATAAATGACTAAACATAATAATAACACACCAGCAAAAAAAAAAAAAAAAAAAAAAAAAAAAAAGCAATTGGGACCAATGTGAAGCTTCCAGAGAAAGAAACCAGCAAATAAGAGAAAAGAGTAGCCATAATAGTCAATTACTATAGCAAACTTTCTGAAGAATCAATGACAAGGAAGGAACAAGTATCACTAATTTTTGTAGGGTAAGAAAGAAGACAGCAAGCTTTTAAAAAAGTCAAGCAAAATTAATAAAATATTGCCCTCCTCCATGACCACTGAAATTGATGCCAGAAGCATGTTTACATGTGTAGCTGGCAGTTCTACTCACAGTTAAAACCAGTATCTCAGCAGAATCCCAAAATGAATTGAGGTTCCCTGGGTAAATGATACCAGGAATGGTATAATGTCAGACATACTTCACAGTCACACACTCTGAAATATCCTCTTAAAATTCTGGTGTAGCTCCTACAACCCATAAATCTAAACTGGAGGGTTTCAAGTAGGACTGGCTCTCTCCAGCGGAACCAAAATGTCTTGAACTTCTTTCAGTATCATCTACAGCTGGAAATTACTCTATTTCTAGAAAAGAAATCTGTTCACAGATGAGCTCTGCATTCAATCACCTTTTGATTTCAAATGTTTCTTTGCCAAAGTTCAAGAGTACAACACCAACATTTCCTCTATAATCTTCATCTATGACACAGACTCCTACATCTGTGAAGTGTTTTGAAGGCAAGCTGGAGTGTGGAGCTACTCTTCCCAAACACCCATAAAGAAGAACATACCATTTTATGTACGGCCTGGAAGAATATTGCATGATTTGTCTGAGCCTTGGAAATTCAGGAAACCTTACGAAGTCAACAGCACATAATCTTATGCTAGGAAACTAGAGATAGATAGTTAAAAGGAAAGAATGAGATGTGATGGAAAGTATTTTTAAACAGAAAGATGGCCAACAGGTTGAAACATAATGGTAAAATATAGGTACTCAAAGAAGCTATTGGCATTGACAAGTCATGGAGCAAGAGTATGAAAAATAAACAAAAAACAAGCTTCACTTATATTGTATTTTTACCCACAGTCAGCAACAGAGGTAGTACAGAGTATTTCTACAGAAGTTAGTACTTGAGACCAAAATGCGGATTTCATTCATTTATGCAACATCTACTGATTATCTACTATGAACCAGACACTACATACTGAGAGTACAGCAAAGAAAATCAGAGCCTTCCTGCAATTTTGGAATTTATAATACAGTGAGGAGAAGCAGACAATAAAAACCACTCAATGCAATGTGAAGTAGTGGTTAAGTGTTCTGGAAAAATAAAATGCAGAATAAGAGAGTATATGAACTGAACATACATTTTTTTTTTCCCCAGTAGGGTGCTAAGGGAAGATCTTTAATGAGGTAACATGAAAGTACAACTGAATGAAGTCAGAGCACAAACCATGCTGCCTTCTCCTGGAAAAGCATTTCAGGTGGAAAACACATCAAGTACGTGGTCCTCAAGCCAAAGAGTATGCCTGACAAGTTCAAAGAGATGCAAAGACGCCGGTGTGGCTGAAGCAGAGCGATGGAGAGTGGTGCGAGAGAAGCCAGGGCTGGGTCACAGAGGACTGGAGCCTGTTATAACGACCTCTCCTCCTAAGAGTTACGGAATGACACCGCAGGTTTTTGGTCTCATTTTACGTTTGTAAAACATCACTTTGGTTGCTATCTGGAGAACAGATTATAGGAGACCAAAAGTGGAAACAGGAGAGTATAGAGGAGCCACTGAAGTACAGCAAGCAATGGGTGGACCTAGCAGCTTGGACTTGGTGGTTACAGTGATGACTAGTAGAAGCAGTACAGTTCACTTCAGTCACTCAGTTGTGTCCAACTCTTCGCGACCCCATGGACTGCAGCACGCCAGGCTACCCTGTCCATCACCAACTCCTGGAGCCTACTCAAACTCTGTCCATTGAGTTGGTGATGCCATCTAACCATCTCATCCTCTGTTGCCCCCTTGTCCTTCTGCCTTCAATCTTTCCCAGCATCAGAGTCTTTTCCAGTTCTTTGCATTTTTTCAGTTCAGTTTTTCACATCAGGTGGCCAAAGTATTGGAGCGTCAGCTTTAGCCTAAGTCCTTCCAATGAGTATTCAGGACTGATTTCCTTTAGGATTGACTGGCTTGATCTCCTTATAGTCCAAGGGACTCTCAAGAGAAGATCTCCAACACCACAGTTCAGCATAAGGTCTAATTTTGGTTCTGTGTCTTTCTAATATACCACCTTGGCTCTTACCTCTTCTCTGCCTAGATAAAGTTTTTAAGAACAGATAAGAAAGCAGGTAAGATAAATGTTTGATTCCCACACCACCTTGTCTGCTTAGAACCATAAATGGATAAATAGACAGACAAAAGAATGTAAAGGCTGTATCCAGTTCTTTGGCTGTGTCTATGCCTTCATTTTCTTCTCCGACACGCTCAGAACAGTGGGTCATCAAACAGACTGGTAGAGGACATGTTCAACACTGGATGCAACCGAAAAGTTTGCTGGTGTAAAGCTTCCCATAGGGGTGTGAAAGGATACATGAACCTCAGTATTCACTGTAGCGCTGTACACAACAGCCAAGACAGGGAAGCAACCTAAATGTCATCAACAGAGGAATGGATAAAGAGGAGTGTGTGTGTGTGTGTGTGTGTGTGTGTGTGTGTACGTGTAATAGAATATTATTCAGCCACTAAAAATAAAGCAATAATGCCATTTTCAGAAACATGGATGGACTTACAGATTATTATACTAAGTGAAGTAAATCAGATAGGGAAGGAGAAATATCGTATGGCATTGCTTACATGTGGAATCTAAAAAGAAATGATACAAGTGAATTTATTTATAAAAGAGAAAGAGATTCACAGACTTAGAGAATGAATTTATGGTTAACGTGTGGGGAGGGTAGGAGGGAGGGATAGTTAGGGAGTTTGGCATCATCATGTACACACTGCTGTGTTTAAAATGGCTAACCAACAAGGTCCTACTGTATAGCATGTGGAACTCTGTTCAATGCTATGTGGCAGCCTGGATGGGAGGGGAGTTTTGAGGGAGAATAGATATATGTACATGTGTGGCTGAGTACCTTTTCTGTACACACGAAAGTATCACAACATTGTTAATCAGTTATACTTCAGTATAAAACAAAGTTTTTTTTTTTTAATGAGATGATAATGTACCTGAGTAAATTTTACCTAAAACAAAAAGAAAAACAAAAGAAAAACAAAAGAAAAAGAAGCTCCCCATGGGGAAAAGCCACTATTGTGTCTTAAAAGAACCAAATTTCTACATGAAAATAAAAGGCCCCATGCATATACAATATGAGGGGCTTCCCTCATAGCTCAGTCTGTAAAGAATCTGCCTACAATGCAGGAGACCTGGATTCGATTCCTGGGTCAGGAAGATTCCCTGGAGGACCAAATGGCAACCCACTCCAGCATTCTTGCCTGGAGAATCCCATGGACAGAGGAGCCCAGCAAGCCTCAGGTCATGGGGTTGCAAGAGTCAGACATGGCTTAGCCATGAAACCACTACCACCATGCATATCAATAATTTTTTTATTAAGAATTGTCAATAAAATATGCACATAACTATTCCATACACATAGCTCATAAAAACCACTCATAATTAATCAGTTTCATGTATTTCCCAACTTATAGCTTATACTGCAAAATCATTGCCTGTAGCTTTTTCTTAAAAGACTCAGATCTTATGAACCTCATTTCTTGCAGTTTCCTGTATATTTTCTCACTACTTACTTAAGTGTAACCTGTAGTTGAAGTTCTTTTTTAGGATAAAATTGATTTCTATCAATTACTTACAACTTTTAAGATAAAAAGTAGGGATTTATCTTTTTGGTAGATTTCAACTAAGTTATTTTATCTTTGCTTTCTGAGTTGCCATCATCTACTTATAAGGAAGTGAAGCCAACAGATGCACAGCTTAAAAATGCTTCACCTAATCTATATTTTAGCTGGAGGTGATTAAAACATCCTAAACATTTGATTACTTCTAATTTTTTATTAGTGGTAATGGTTATTTTATTAACGTTATTGATGATTTTTTGGGAATTCTTTAAAAAAAGACAAGGGCCTTAAACATGTACAAAATGCATAATTTAATTTATATTTAAAGAAATGAAAATTAATGAGATGGTATTCTATCAGATTGCTAAAATAAAAAATGTACTGTCTTGCTTTTTAGGGAAAAATTAGAAAAAATTTAAATGCACAAATCTTTTGGTACTTCAACTGCAAAGAATTTTCTGTTTAAATATATTTGCACATGTAAACAAAAAAGATATGCTCCATTATTTATCTTAGCAAAATATTAAAAATAGTCTAAATATTTACTGATATAAGAATTAAGTCTGTTTTATATATCCATTCCATTGAAAATAATATATTAAAAATTATCATAGAGAATGAGGTAGATATAAATGTGCTTATATAGTACAAACTTCAAGTTACATTGTAAGTAAAATAGCAGGTTGCAGAAGAATATGGAAAATACATGATCACTTATGTAGAAAAGAGAAATGGTTCATTCATATATACATGTTTATGCTTAAAATGTTTCTGGAGATAGACAAGAAACTGTAAACAGTGGTAAACTTGTCAGGTATCAAACAGAAACTTTTCACAGAATATGTTTTTTTACTGCTTTAACCATGTACCCATATTTTCAAAAATTAACAGTTTATTAAGGAATACAACTTGATAAAGGAAAGAGCAAAAAAGACAATATATGAAAATAAATCAGTAGTTTGAAGGCTAGCTTAGTAAAATTCTCTGGAATTCAGGAATAATTCTCAGAGCAGAAGATTAGAAAATGACTGATACAGTAGTCAGAGACTATAGAAATCCTCCCCCCTCCCCCCCAAAAAAGTCAAACGAATGGAATAGAATCAATAATAAGATGCGTAGTTAAAGAGAATAAGCTTTTAGTGAGAAAGAAAGGGAAGCAACTTTAGAAATTCTCTAGTAGTGAAAAGATATTCACATCTAAGTACTAGTAAATAGATACATCTGTGAAAACTGTTACAAGACCAAAATAAAGTAAAAATTTTTAGGCTCCTAAACAGAACAACAAATACATAAAATTACTTAAAATAGGGTTACCTGTGACTCTTCCATCCCCCAGAAGCTATGGGATAACTAAACAACATCTACAGAATCATGAGAGGAAAATTTGCAGAAGACTGATGAATTGTATATACTGTCATATTTTTGACATGAAGGCAAAGTACATACAGCTGAACTGACTCTACTAATAAACATGTAAAGATATGCAGGAATTGGTTCCTTCTTTTATAAAGCAGGTAGATAAACCATGAAAGTGATACATTTGATCATGAATCATTTTTTCATTATAAAAATAAACATATTTATTGGCCAAAAAGAGTTCCTTTGTTAAAGCCTCTCTCTCTCCCAGGCCAGACAAGTTCAGAAGACTAATTAAACAGGAATTATAACTTTTACTAAAGGATAAAACAGCCACTATCTATGCCAAGAAAAATGATGGAAAGAAAAAACCTAAAAGGTTACTGTGGGTATCTTTGGATAATTCTTCTCTCCTATGTACTTGCTTGCATTTAAATAAGAATGGCTTTTCATGTTTATTTTGGAAATGAAGATACATATTCATTGAAAATAATCAAACAATACAGAAAAGCTCAAAGAAAAGTAAGGATTACCATTGTAATCCAAAATAAACATGAAAAACCATTCTTATTTAAATGCAATTATGTAAATTATATGTGTGCATGTAAATTGTATAAATGCTTTATGTTCTGTAACCTACTCCTTTCACTCAATATTTTTCCATGCCAATAAAATTAATATCCTTATTTAATACTGTTTTTAAAAGCTATGCTTAGTACACAAAGAAAAGTCTTATTGGGCATACACTTTTACATAATTCTGTTATATTCTCCACATCTATCTGACCTTAAGAGAGTATGAGATCTTTCTATGATATCATATAACTTCATCAAGTGGAGGCTGATACACAAAAAATGAATTTCAGATGGATTATAGGTCTAAAATTGAAAGGTAAAAAAATAAAGCTTTTAGAAAAAAAGTGAGATTATTTTCATAATCTTGAGTTGGCAAAAATTAATCAAAGAGGACAAAAACAGTTATAATAATAAAAGAGTCACTTATAAATTGCACTGTTAATATTAATAACTTCTTTATCTCAAAAGAAATCATTCTGAGACATGTTAAAATGACCATACTATCCTTATCTATAGATTTAATGCACTCTCTATCAAAATACTATGGCAGTTTTCACAGAACTAGAATAACCCTAAAATTCATATGAAACCACAGAAAACACCAAATAGACAAAGAAGTCTTGAGAAAAAAGAACAAAGCTGGAGGTATCACACACCCAGATTTCAGACTGTACCTAAAATCTATAGTAATCTGAACAGCAAAGTACTAGCATAAAATGAAACATATTGATCAGTGGAATGGGATACAGAGTCCAGAAATAAACCCACAACCTATGGTCAATTAACGTACAACAAAGGAGGTAATGATATATGATGGAGAAAAGACAGTTTCTTCAACAAGTGGCACTATGAAAACTGGATAACTACATGTAAAAGAATGAGATTAGAATATTTCTTCACACCATAAAAAAAGATAAACTCAAAATGGATAAAAGATCTAAAGCAAAGACCAGAAACTATAAAGCTCTTAGAAGAAAATACAGGCAGAACATGCTTTGACATAAATTGTAGCAGTATTTTATTGACTGTCTTCTAAGGCAAAAGAAATAAAAGCAAAGACAAATAAATGGGACCTAAGTAAACTTAAAAGCATTTGTATAGCAAAGAGAAACACTGACAAAATGGAAAGACAACTTACTGAATGGAAGAAAATGTTTGCAAGTGATTTGACCAACAAGGGGTTGATATCCAAAATATACAAACAGCTCACACAATTCAACATCAAAAAGCAAATCAAAAAAGTGGGCAGAAGACCTGAACAGACATTTTTCACAGGAGACATACATATGGCCAACAGGCATTTGAAAAACTGCTCAACAGTGCTAATTATTATAGAAATTATAAATATTATAGAAATTATTATAGAAATAAAAACAAGGTACAACCACATAGCTATCAGAATGGCTATCATCAAAATATATACAAATGAAAAATGATGGTGAGGATGTGGAGAAAAGGGAACCCTGTACACTGTTGGTGGGAATGTAAATTAGTGCTGACGCTATGTAAAACAGTATGAAAGTTCCTTAAAAACTAAAAATAGAACTACCATATCATCTAGTAAATCCACTCCTGGGCATACATCCAGAAAAAATGAAAACTCTGATTCAAAAAGAAACATGTACCCCGTGTTCACAACATCATTTTTACAATAGCTAAGGCACAGAAGCACCCCAAGAGCCCATCAACAAATGAACAGATGAACATGTGGTTCATACATACAATAGAATATTTCTCAGCTATAAAAGAATGGGAAATCCCATGGACAGAGGGGCCTGGTGGGCTACAGTCCATGGGATCACAAAGAGTTGGCTGTGACTGAGCACATAAAAAGAATGAAATTCTGCCATTTGTAGCAGCATAGGTGAACCTACAAAATACTATGCTTCTTAAAATAAGTCAATGACTCAATGACAAACACTGTATGTTATCACTTACATGTGGGATCTAAAAAAATAATATAAGTGAATCTATACACAAAACAGAAAAAAAAGACTCACAGATTTAGAAGACAGATTAGTGGTTACCCAGAGGAAGAGGGAAGGGGATTTGAGGCAAATTTGAGGTATGGGATTAAGAGATAAGAACTACTAAAAACCAGATAAGCCACAAAGATAAATTATATAGCACAGGAAATTATTGCCATTATTTTGTAATAACTTTTAATGAAGTATAATCTGTAAAAGTACTTAATCTATAAACTATACACTTGAAAGTAATATCATATTATAAATCAACTATACTTGAATAAAGAAAAGACATTATTAAGACAGCAAGAAAGCCATAGACTGAGAGAAAACATCTGCAATACAAATATCCAACAAAAGGCTAATATGTACAATGTATAATGAGTTTTAAATTTTAAGACAATGTCAGAGAGCTCAGCTAAAAAATGGATAAAAGGGCTTCCCTGCTGGCTCAGAAGGTAAAAAATGGACAAAAGATCAACAAGATAGTTCACAAAAGAAATACCCAAATGATCAAAAACCTTATGAAAAGGTATTTCACAATTTTAGTCATCAGGAAAGCAAAAATTAAACTACCATTTTAATTATACCACGATTATATACCTATCAAAATGGCTATCAAAAAAAGACAGGCAATAGGAAGTTGGAGATATGGAGTGATTGGAACTTGTATACACTTTTGATGGGCCAGGTAACTGGTATAACCACTTTGGAAAACTTGCTTGCAATATCTACTCAGCTGAAAATATGCATCCCTATGACTCAGTAAGTCCACTCCTTAGGTATATTCATGACGGAATACATGTACATATATAGTCACTGAGACATGTATAAGAACATTCATACCAGCACTTTAATAGCTTCAAACCAGAAACTACCCAAATATATCACAACAGTAAAATTTATAAATAAACAGTGGCATATTTGTACATTTGCATATCATATTGTGTTGAGAATGAACAAACTATCAGGGTAAAATCTCACAAGAAAATAATATTGAGTAAAAGAAAACTAGCATGAAATAGATGTATTCTATGGTTTGATATAAATAAAGTTTCAAAACAGGCAAAAGTTGTATCATGTTAGAAGTTAAAGTAGTGAACAACTATCAGAGGGATTAGGTGATTGGAAAGGAACATGATCGGGATTTCTGAGGTTCTGTTAACATGTAACTTCATTGTGCGAAAATTTATCCAGCTGGAAAACTGTGATTTGCATACTTTATCTATGCTATAGTTCAATAAAATGTGTACGCAGGGAAAATATACCTTGTCCTTTAGGCAATGGTCAGTGACTGAAGGTACTCCACGTACTGGAGGATTTATGAACACATAAATTATATGATGTCAACTGCACTATATCTAGGCCACATTCTTCAAAACAGAGTATGAAAGACATACGCATCTTGTGTCTTTCCCCCCGTCTTTATTGAATTTACCATCAATAAAATTCCCACCTAAAAGTCAAAATTCTTCAGTCAAATATTTTGTTTAACTACCTTTATATAATCAATCTTCTGCTCATATTAATTTATCTAAATTTTTCATTCTGCCAGCTAACAAATTTTACTCTTTGGATGAAAGTGAAGACAAAGAGAATCAATATATCCAGGGAACTAAGCAAGCACAGACTTAATTTTTTCTCTGGATTTATTCATATTACATTGTAATTTAACTCAAATCAACAAATATTGTTTGTGATGTGCAAACCACATATTGTGCTTTAGGAATACCAAAGAAGCCTTGGATATAATTCTCAAAATTAAGCAAAAGTATATAGAAAGACTAATCTGTCTTTGGGGTTAAATGGATGCAATGAAGGATAGACCTGAGAGAGTAAGAGAGACAGACATGGATCTTCATCTTGAATCTATCACTTACTGCCTTTGTCAACTTGGCAAACCATTTTACTCCTTGAAGCCCCAACTTCCTCTTGTGCAAAACAGGACTGTAACTCTATCTCCCCTTCAGGTTGTTTTGAAAAATCAGTGAGATAACATTGTATAAATGTGCCATCAATAAAATATACTTTATAAATCGCAGTAAATAGTGATTGTTGTTTGAACAAGAATTAACATATTAAAATGCTATTACAATAACTTGGTTAAAAAGGATAGCAGAAAATGACATCGTTTAGTCTATTTTTTATCTCCACTATTCAGAGATAGTGAATTTTACAATTTTCTATTTCAATGTAATGCAAAAACTACAGAAAGCTTGCAAGACTAGTATAATGATTTCTCATATATTCTATACTCAGATTCAACAATCATCAAAATTTTGCCAAATTTGTATAAATTATGTGTTTCATATGTACATATATCTAGACGTATAAACACTTACGTTTAATATACATACACATATGCATCTAGATGTATAAACATATAATTATTTTTATGAAATTTGATAAGGAAATATCCATCAATTTCTAATTTTTGAATGCTTTATTAGCAGCGTGCACTGAATTTTGTCAAATGCTTTTTCAGCATCTATGGAGACGATCAAATGCTTTTTCTTCATATATCTATTAATATGATAAATGATATTAATGGATTTTCTAAACACATAATATTAATGGATTTTTCAATAATAAAGTAGCCTTTTGTCTTTGTCTGTCTGGGCTGCTAAAAAGTGAAAGTGAAGTTGTTCAGTTGTGTCCGACTGTTTGTGAGTCCATGAACTGCAGCCTGCCAGGCTCCTCTGTCCATGGGATTTTCCAGGCAAGAGTACTGGAGTGGGTTGCCATCTCCTTCTCCATGGGTTGCTATAATCAAATGCCAAAGATGATGCGGCTTATAAACAACAAACATTTATTTCTCACAGTTCTAGAGCTAGGAAGTCCAAGATCAAGGCTCCAGCATCGTGGAGGCCCTTTCAGACTTGTAGAATGTGACTTCTTTTATCTTCACTGTGTGGAAGGGGCTAGAGAGTTTTCTGGGGCTTTTAAAAATAAGGGTACTATTCACTTTAGGACTGGAACTCTTAAGATGGTTCCTTTATCTTTAAAATCTAATAATTTTATCAGGATCTATTTCAAAGTTGACAGTTTCAAGTTGATCTTCTAGTATTAAGTTATCTTTGTCAATTTGCATCCTGAGATCTTTTGTTTCTGTAAAATTTTCTTTTATTAGTTCTTAAATATAAGTTCTCCTATTTTCTTAAAGCCAGCTTAAAACTTAAGCTGGCTTAAAACTCAACATTCAAAAAACTAAGATCAGGGCATCTGGTCCCATCACTTCATGGCAAATAAATGGGAAAACAATGGAAACAGTGACAGACTTTATATTTTTGGGCTCCAAAATCACTGCAGATGGTGACTGCAGCCATGAAATTAAAAGATGCTTGCTTCTTGGAAGAAAAACTATGACCAACCTAGACAGCATATTAAAAGGCAGAGACATTACTTTGCCAACAAAGGTCTGTTTAGTCAAAGCTATGGTTTTTTCAGCAGTCATGTATGGATGTTAGAGTTGGACTATAAAGAAAGCTGAGCACCAATGAATGGATGCTTTTGAACTGTGGTGCTGGAGAAGACTCTTGAGAGTCCCTTGGACTGCAAGGAGATCCTACCAGTCCATCCTAAAGGAAACCAGTCCTGAATATTCATTGGAAGGACTGATGCTGAAGCTGAAACTCCAATACTTTGGCCATCTGATGCGAAGAACTGACTCATTTGAAAAGACCTTGATCCTGGAAAAGATTGAAGGCACGAGGAGAAAGCAACAACACAGGACAAGATGGTTGGATGGCATTATTGACTCTTTGCACATGAGTTTGAGTAAGCTCCAGGAGTTGGTGATGGACAGGGAAGACTGGTGTACTGCAGTCCATGAGGTCGCAAAGAGTCAGACACAATTGAGCAACTGAACTGTTTTCTTTTGTTTTTCCTTCTCTGTAAACTCTAATTCCGCATATTAGGATTTTTTTTTTTAACCTATTTTCCATTTCCACAACTGTCTCTGACTCTGTTTACTCCTGCAGAAATGCGAATTAAACATATTAGAAGTTATCACTTGCTAGTATTATTCCATGCTGACTTCTTACTCAGCTTGGGAGTCATACTAATGACTCCTATTTTCTTACTAGCTTTCACTCAAATCAAGTATAATGTTGAGATCTCTCTTTTTTTTCTTTTGTCATGTCAACCCAGTGTTTACATCTGTGTTTACAAAAAGCCGGAGTTAAAAAAAGTTTTGAATAAATGAATTGGAGTTAATCATTCAAGGGCTAAAAAGATTCACTAAATAAACATGAAGACCACTATGTATAATTAGTTGTCTTCTGCTGTATTCTTGGTGACCAAATATAAATAGGATAATTTGAGAATGACTGGAGTCATGGAATAGTACAGTTCATTTGAAATCTGGGAATTTATACTATTCCCTTCACTGTTTCATTAGTTGTCTTTTGGGGGTGGAGGGTTCATTTATTGCTTCTTTCAAGCCAAAGTACCTCACAGACAAATTCTAAAAGCAGATAACAATAGCATGAATACATACTGCAGCTGCATGACACTGAATGTTGCCACCAGATAAGTATTATCAATTTAACATATAGAGAAATTCTATTGTACTGTACAGCAAATCAGCTTCCATTATCCTTTGAGCTAGACAATAAATGAAAATTTTAGTGAAGCATGTCATTATAGAAGTTTTAAGATATAGAGAAAATCAATGTGTGAAGACCTCTGAAATTGTTTATCCTTTAAAAGCATTCCATTTGTGAGTTTTTAATACCTTTTCATCAGACAGGAAAATAGTCAATAAAGCTGCATTTCTCTTAGCATTACATTAATTTAACTCTCATTTTCTACTGAAAAATCCAACAAATTTATCTGAAGCAGTATTGCCTATCTATGTGTAGGGTTGCTATTGAGAACCTAAGATATTCAAATGAAGTCAAGTAAAGGCTTTTAAACTTGAGCAGTGTCTTTTTCCTTGTATTAATTATAGCCACTATAACATACAAATCCATAGCTGATTCATGTTAATGTATGACAAAAACCACCACAATATTGTAAAGCAATTAGCCTCTAACTAATAAAAATAAATGGAAAAAAAAATAATAAATTAGGGGAAAAAATTGAAATTTTTAAAAAATATTTAACTTTTATACAATAAATTTTCATTCTTTAGAAGAATACAATCCAAGTAAATAATACATTAATCTGATGCTTTATCCACATGATTAATTACTAAATATATACCTTAATTATAAAGTTAATTTTTTAAGAATGGAAAAATCTTATTAATATTTCACTAAAGTATCAATATAAATAACTGGTAAGCACTGCAAGGCAGCTGACAGCTCAGGAGGAGTTTTTATATTCCAGGAAGATTTTTTCCAAGCAGCTAATAAAAGGTGAATACACATCAGCAGAAAAATGGCCAAGTTCATGAATGGGAAACAAAATACAAATGACTGGACAGGAAAGATGATCAACTGTACTTATTGTTAAAAAAGGAAAATTCAATCCCAAGATATTTTCACCTACTAGATTGATAATGATTAAGTGCATTGACACTACCTGGTATTGGTAAGATAGCAGCAGATACTTTCAAATATCATCAATGGAAATCCTTAATAATACAAACTTACTGGAATTTACTATCAATACTGAATTAACATTTCTTAGCCCACTGCTATTTTCTCTTCACAATCATTACTGTCATCATTTTTTTGTGATCTTAGTAACTATGCAGATGGCCTAGTTAGGGTCCTCATCCTCAGCTCTTAGCTCCACTCTCCCCTGGGTCTGTCCTCTCTCCCACACATCCATCCTTTGGATTCTTTATCGCTAAGCCACTAGGGAAGCCCTAGCCAGGGTCTTACCTTAGATCATGTTACCAACAAGGGCATTCCTTCCAAATCTCAACTTGAAGCATTCTGCTCTTTGAAAGACAACATGCTCCTTGACTACTACCTTATCTCATTTCCTCTTACATGCACTGAGAGCCCTATTTCCTCTATAAATTACCTCATTTATAATTTTTTCTCTTTATCTACCTGAGAGTCTATGGTCCATGACTGTAATTTCTTTTTTACACATACTCTCAAGTATCAACACTTAGCCTCTCTTCTCATATTCTCCTGGTGAAGGACAAACTTTGGTAAATCTAGTTCCTTATCTATTCTGTGCCTGAATCCCAGTGTCTCAACAGGACTAGAAAAAACAAGATCATGCTGGCTGTTGTTCTCTAAAGTAATGGCCACGAACGTCAAAATAACAAGATGTCCATATATAGACAGCCATCTCCACAGTTCACTAAGTACTTGGTCCCTATGCTCTGAAAGTATGATTTTTATATTCCTATTCTTCTCTTTCCACAAGCATCCAGGAGCCCTCGTCCTCTCCTCACTCTTTTTTGATCACTTAGGTTCCACTACCGCATTTACCATCCTGCCTTTTATAGCTGTTGACTTTTCCTCTTCTCCTGCTACTATGGCTGAACTATCTCTACTATGACCTGAAACTAACCCGTCCACCTGTGTACTGGGTAATACCCGATTTCTCCCACTCAGAGACTTCAGGGTTGCAATCACATACTATCTCTTCTGCCTCATCAATTACTCCTCTGTCCAAATGAATTATTCCTACAGCCACAAAATATATGACATTTTTCTATTATAAAATAGATTTTTAACACTAAAATGAAGACCTAAGGGATTAAAGAATTGATATATATATATACAGCAATCATATAGAAATTGACAACATATTTTTCTGGAGAGCAATGAAACTAAAAGAAACCACAAAGATTATATGATATAAAAACCCCTTATAACAAAACTAGTGCAACTTAAATGGAAAACACTCTGAAAAAAATATGCAGCAACTGTTTTAAAAATTAAAAGCTATATTTTATAAAGAAGCCATAGAGATTAAAAATTAAAATAGTATTCTTTGAATTAAAGACTAATATTTAAAGGACAGGGACATGAATTTTAAAAAAATGAGTAAAATTAGTCAACATATGAAAAGATGTTCAACTCCTTTGTCATGGAAGAAATTCAAAGTATAAACAAACAGTGATGTACCACTTTGAAACTATTTTAGCAGCAAACCTGAAGTCTTTCCAATAATCTCTACTGTCAAGGATGGGCTAAACAAGTATACCCAGACTCTGGTGACAGTGCACAATGTTGAAAATTTTGGTACATGATTTGGCAATACCCTTCAAAAAATATACACAGTATTAATTACAGTGTTGATATCAATGATTCTACTGGAAATTTGCCTCAAGAATATAAACATAAGGAAGGAAAAGCATAATACAAAAACAATTTCACTGTAGCATTATTCATTGCAATTTAAAGAACACTATTAACTGATTATCCAAAAATAGGTTGGTTAAAGTTGAGGTTTATGGATGTGGTAAAATATTATGTAACTATTGCAATGATTCTGAGACTCTATTAATATGACAAAATTCTAAAAAAGCATGAAAAAATACAGAAGTACATTTATGCTATCATTACAATTACACAAAACTCTGTGTGCATATGTAGCAGTATAAAATGGAGATAAGGATCATGGCTAATTTAAAAATTCACTTCTGTTATGATTATTGAACAATAAAACATAAATTAATTCAAAATTCGAAATTATCAACAAAGGAGCCAGTTTTCATGCACCATGAAGCAGAGAATTATTGTTTCTATTTTATATTTTAATTCAAACTTTAGATTACCTAGGCTAATGAAAAGTGATAAAAGCAGTGCGTTCCAACTACTCCTTTAGGAGTAATAATATACCTACACATAAATGGCATTCATGAAAAATAAGGCAGCTTTTCAATGCAAAGGTATTGGATAGAATATTGCTATTAATGAAATTATATCAAAGTGTTTTACATTTAGAACAATTCCATGTAGAGGAGAGGGGGAGAGGAAGAGAGGGAGAAGTAGGGAGGGAAGAAAGGAGAGGCAGACAGCAAGGGAAAGAGAATAAATTTAGACAGACCTCAAGCAGCAGGAGAGGCAATTTGAGAAGATTGGTATCTAGGAAGGAAGCCATGGGAAAAATGATGTCCTGAACTAGGGCAGCTATGAGTGAGAGGGAGAAGAAGATTGACAAAGGGAGAAAAGAAGAGGGCCCTTAAAGGTGAAAATTGATAGAGCTTTGACCCTGCAGAATGGGAGGAAGGGAAGTAGATCTCCTAGTCAGATCTGAGGATGTGGGCAGGGTTCCAGGGCTTAGAGTGAGGCTGTCAAGTACAATAGAGGAATAACAGTTTTGGAAAAAAGGTAAATCCTTGATTTGATTTCCCAACCATCAACTCTCTAGAAAGACTAATTGTAACTCACAGATAGGTAGATGAAAGTAGTTCAAAAGATGGAAAAATTGCACCTGAATATCAAATCAGTGTGCCTTTATTGCAAGGGTATAAACATTAAGGTGTGCCGTGTGCTATGCTATGTCACATCAGTCATGTCTGACTCTGCGACGCCATGGACCATAGCCCACCAGGCTCCTCCGTCCATGGGGTTCTCTAGGCAAGAATACTGGAGTGGGTTGCAATGCCCTCCCTCCAGGGGATCTGAAGGTATATTCTACTTATTTTTTTAGAATTGAGAAGATTCTGAGTACATGAATCCAGGAACAGAAAAAGGATGGCTCATGTTGACTAGTAATGGGGGTTCAGCCACAGTCACATCTAAATTTAAAAAATGCTCACACTTATAACAAGGCCTTGAAAACAAGGGAACTGAAGGTTTAGAACACAATTCTTTTGTTGACACAACATTTTCTACTAGAAGAAAAGCCAACATATAGGCATCTGTACAGTGTGATCCCCTTCCATTCATATTTTAGTAGAAGAGTTGGGGCCATTAGGAGATACTCATAGGAAAATCAACTGAATTTTTAAGTCTTTAGTCATAAGTTCTAAGTAAGTTTAGCATTTGCTGGGGGATCATAGCTGCTGGTTCGGTGATTTGACCTGAAAATCTCATCTAGGCTGGCCAAAAATATGACACTTTATTTTTTTTTTTGGCTGGGAAAGCCAAAAGGTTTTCCTTATGTGTAAACCCCATCATATACTTTGTTTAGAGATTAAGCTGATTATTGCTTGGAAATTATTTGCCCCATTTCTACTTATAAGTACACTCACCCTTGCTAACTAGGCAAATTTCTGCATTTTAGACAAAGAATATAAGATAAAAAGGTAAGGACATAGGAGTAATTACTTTCATTTCATTACACCCAAATTGGAGCAACACTAAAATATAGAGCTGCCTGCTAGTTGCTTTGTTGTTGTCATTGAGTCACTAAGTTGTGTCTGACTCTTTTGTGACCCCATGGACTATGGCACACGAGGCTTCTCTGTCTATCAGAAATCCCAGCCAAGAATACTGGAATGGGTTGCCATTTCCTCCTCCAGAGGATCTTCCTGTCCCAGAGATTGTCTCCTGCATCTCCTGCATTGCAGGTGGATTCTTTATCACTGAGCCACCTGGGAAGCCCAGTAGTTTAGTAAAAGAATGTTTTTAATTTCATGGATTTAAAGGGATGATTTTTAATCAGTATCCTATAAAATGTATTGTTGTTGCTGTTCAGTTGATAAGTTGTGTCTGACTCTTTGTGACCCCATGGATTGCAGCATGCCAGGCTTCCCTGTCCTTCACTATCTCCCGGAGTTTGCTCAAACTCATGTCTATTGAGTTGGTGATGCAATCTATCTAGCTCATCCTCTGTTGCCCACTTCTCCTCCTGCCTTCAATCTTTCCCAGCATCAAGGTCTTTTCCAATGAGTCAATTCTTCATCCAGTGACCAAAGTATTAGAGCTTCAGCATCAGTCCTTCCAATGAATATTCAGGATTGATTTCCTTTAGGACTGACTGGTTTGATCTCCTTACTGTCCAAGGGACCCAAAGGGTCTCCTCCAACACAATTCAAAAGCATCAATTCCATTACACTCAGTCTTCTTTATGGTCCAACTCTCACATCCATACACTACCACTGGAAAAACCACAGTTTTGAATATAGGGACCTTTGCTGGCAAAGTGATATCTCTGCTTTTTAACATGCTGCCTAGGTTGGTCACAGCTTTTCTTCCAAGGAGCAAGCATCTCCTAATTCCATGGCTGCAGTCATTGTTTGCAGTGATTTTGGAGCCCAAGAAAATAAAGTCTGTCACTGTTTCCACTTTCTCTCCTTCTATTTGCCATGAAGTGATGGGACCAGATGCCATGATCTTCAGTTTGAATGTTGAGTTTTAAGCCAGCGTTTTCATTCATCTTTTTCACCCTCACCAAGAGGCTCTTTAGCTCCTCTTCACTTTCTGCCATTAGAATGGCATCTACCTGTTGATAAAATGTGTAATACAAACTATACTGGACAGATTCTGGAGAAAGTGGTTCATGCGTATCAGCTATGTTCTAACCACCTGGTGTGAACTTGAATGATCATTTGATGTTTCTTGTTATGAGTGTTCTTTTTACAATTGGGCAGTGTTGGAAAAACTGACCTTCTTCTGGTAGGTCTTAAATTCCAACTGGTCTGATTTTCTTCATAAAAGCTTCCCTATCACTCAACTTCTTTCATGGCCTGACTTCTGGGAAAACAGCCCAACTCTGAAGATGGAACATATTGGGGCCCAGAAAATAAACAAACTGTATGGATCTGGGGAAGGGAAGGGCTGAAATGTGAACAATCAAATTAATCATAAACGAGAGTCAGATTTTTATGAAAAACACCAAATGTTTTGAGAATTACAACTTTTATAAAATTTGGAGCATCTGATGAGTTTCTTTGCAGCTTATGTAATAGATACAACAACAATATTTAGCTGCTATTGAATATGTATGTCAAGCTTGCCAGCTGGAAATTATTTCGTGACTAAAATATCACACATAGAATCCAAGAGCTAAAGAAGGACATTTCCTCTTTTGGAACCTTTTGGGGACTTGCCAGCACAGAAAATAGTGAGGCTTGGTGGTAACTCTTGAGAACAATTATCCAAAAAGAAACTCATTTAATCAGGGGGAAGAAGCACGTGTGTTACCATACATGCTGAACTGGTGAACACATCCACACATAAGCCAAATACTCTACTGCAGGAAGCTGACAAAGAAATGTAAATTCCTATTTCACAAGCTATAGACTTGGAGGGTCAGTAATGATATTTAAAATCAGTAATTTAAAAGAAAAGATTTTGCTCCATTTTTACTGGTTTAAATTTTTTTCAGTAAAACTGGTCTTTGCATCCCTTTTCAACTGGACAATTCCTGCCTGTTCTTGAGTTTTCAGCTGGACTATCACTTCCTTAGGGAACATTTTTCTGAATTGCCTGACAAAATAAATGCCCCTTTCAAATGTTCTAACAGCACTATACATACATACATACAAACATATATATATATATATATATATATATATATATATATACAAAATAGCAGATATCACAACTACTTTTCCCTAAAGAAGCATAAATATTTTTGCTTTGACAAGACTCTGAACTCATAAGGGCAGGGATTCCCTCTTTTTGGTCTCAAGTACCTACCACAGTCCTGACACAAACAGACGTTTTAAATATTAGCTCACTAACAGAATGTATCATACAACACAGGGAATATAGTCAGTATTTTGCAGTAACTGTTCATGGAATATAACTCTAAAATTTGTGAGTCACTATGCTATACTCCTGTAACTCTTGTAATATTGTACATCAACTATACTTTAGTTTAAAAATAAATATTAGCTTATTAGGCAGTCAAATAAGTAATTTTGTGGATGTCAGAAATACGTGCTAAGTCACTTCAGTCGTGTCCGGCTCTTCGTGACCCTGTGGACTGTAGCCTGCCTGTCTCCTCTGCCCTTGAAATTCTCCACGCAAAAATATTGGAGTGGGTTGCCATGCCCTTCTCCAAGGGATCTTCCTGATCCAGGGATTGAACTCACATCTCCTGTGGCTCCTGACTTGCAGATGGATTTTTAACTGCTGAGCCAGGCTTTTTAAATGAAAATTATAGATCAATTTACATATCAAGAATATTTTTGCAGTAACCTTTCTTTAATGATCTTAACAAATGACTATCCGGTACTTCCTGGCATTACAGTTATGGAGACCACAAAGCCTGGATTCTCCAACTATTCTAGTTTCAAATGTGTTGTTCGCTTTACATGCAAATACTCTTACTTGTCAGACCATGTGTCTTGTTATTTTGTTAAGAAGATATAATCAACATAACTACAGGATATTCTGAATTCCAGAAAATCCTACTTTACTAAAGAAAGTAATTTGCAAAATATAAAACCAACCATTTTCAGAACTACTTCCTCAGTTGAAATCAATTCATTCTACATAGATTGCAGCACATATTTTAAATAGATTTGTTTTACAGAATGTGGATCCTGCAAGAATTGAGAAACAAAAATTCATTTCATTAACTTTGGAATTTAAATAAAGGAATGCAAAATAAATGAAACCAGATGGATGCATATTAGTGGCACATCCTGACAAAACATGATATTACTTATTTGATATTCTATTAGATATTCCAAATATTCAGACATTGTAGAAAGAGGAGGTAAGTTCTAAGAACCCATATAAAGACAGAGGACAAATCCTGGAAAAGTACTGTGATTCAGAGAAGTAAACTTGGCTCTTTAATATGGTTATATAATATTCAAAGAGATCTGAAATTTAAAAAATTTAATTGTGTATTTTGGAAAGTTTGTGATTTATAAAGCTGAATGGAGTCAGCTTTTTCTTGAATATGTAATTTAACAAAACCAAACACATTCCTCAAAATAAAACCCCAAATATGATATTCTCTCAGGAATAATTACACTGAATATTCCTCCACGAGTAGTAGGTAATCCATTTGTTTGCAAGGGCAATAAGAGGCAAAAAAATAAAATACTGTTTAGGGTGTTACGCTCTTTTGTCCAGGTTTTCTCTAAAGAGGATCTGGAGCATGCTTCATATGTGAAATTTCCCATGGAAAGACCTGGATCACTAAGTAGGAAAGAATCTGTCCAAACCCACACACCAACTGTTCTCCCAGTTACACTAGCTAATGAATAGAGCTGCCAGGTCCCAGAGTCTCTCTGTAGAATAAGAGAATGAAAGACCTCTATTACCCAGCAGGCTCATTCTACTTCTTGAAATTCCTGAGACAGTATTTAGTGTAGTTATCAATCTCATGGGCTCATGGAGTGTAAGTAAATGTGATTTCAATTTCCGTACAACAGTTGTATTCAGTTAATGCAAATTTAGGCAAGATAACCTTTTAAAGGCAATGACATAGGAAATATGACTTGACAAATCATTTAACCTCTGTATACCTCAATTTCTATTCATATTTAACACTGATTTACCTCATAGTATGTTGAGAAGCTCAGCAGGCTAATGAGTATGAGCAAGCAGCACATTTAAAAAAAGCTGAAACTTATAAATGAAAAGCAGAGTTCAATATGAAAAGGATCATGCAAAGACTAATAAATATAATTTTAAGATTTCTATACATTTTTATCCCTAATCATATAAAAATTTTGACAACTGATTCCAGTTGGGTTTGGCTACCAAGCACTAATCAAATATTTAAGATACCATAATTTGAGGACTTCAAAGCTAAATGTAATAATTCTTTATCATCGTAAGTAGAATAAGAATTTATAAATAATAATTTAAAAGGGGAGAGTGTACATAGTTTATTTTTCCTCATTCACACAAAAAAAAGTGAATATAGAATTTGAGACTTTCACTCATCAAATATTCAACTTAGTATTGAAGACTGTTTTATGGTTAAAGAAACTCCTGGGTACAAAGCATGTTATGACAGTTAGTTATATACTTGTTCATACTCTCAAATAGCTTTATTGTTCTGGTAATAAAGTATTTTGATTACAAGTATACAATTCAGCATATCATATTCCTTTCTTTAATTATAAAAGATAAAATACCATTAAAAAACAATTTTTACTATCTAAATAAAATCTCATATTTTTATCCACAATTTTACTACTTTTCAGTTTCTAATACTTACTTTTAAAGTGACAGGACATATTTCTCTATAGGCAAACAGAAGCAGATTAAAGGAACAGCAAAATGGCAATGCTACCATTAAACAGACTTCAAAGTTTCACTATCAATTTCCCACAGAGATGAAGAATAAGAATTAGTACATGATAAAATCTGAAGTAAGTGAACTTGGGTAGAATTTAACTAAGAGGAAAGCTAATTAAAATTACAAGTAAAAAATCATTCATAAATTATAACAGTACCTATTTTGAGTGGAAATTACCTGTCTGCACATCTACATGAAATAATTTGACAAAAAGAAATGATGTATACATCACTAGTTGTAGTTAATATGCTAAGTCTACATGCAATTTTTGTTTCCATATTTATTTACATGAAACCATATTTTATGGGTCATGAGTAATAACTTATGACTTAAGAAAAATAATGGATAATGTGTTAAAGCTATAAACTGTTGCATTTTTTAAAAGGTAAAAAGATGGACCACATGGGAAGTTAATTTAAGGATAGTCCTGTAACCTGTTACCCTTGAGGCATCTCTATTTTTCTTTTCTGCCTAAAAATTAAAAACACCTATATGAGATTCCTGCTTATAAATCACTTTTTTTAGAAGAGCATTATTGAGATGTAAGTTACACAACCAAAGTTCATCTATTTAATGTATATAAGTCAAAGGGTGTAGGAAGATAGGGAGTGACTGATAAGGGGATTCAAGCTTTCTTTTTGCAAATATGAAAATATTCTAAATTTAGGTTATGATGATGGATACATGGCCTTGTAAATATATCAAAGCACTTTGAGTATTTCATTCTTATTTACAAAAGCATTAAAGAGCCAAGAGTCCAGGGAAGAATGGCTTTGTGTGCAAGACACTTCAAGAAATGACATAAGACTTTGGAAACATGCAACCCCAAAAAAGGAAGGAGGCATAGGAGGAAAAAACTGGGAACAGCGAGGCAGTGACCCACCAGGACTTGATTCACCACCCTTTTGTAGCTGCTGGTGTTATAGCAGCTGACAAAACAGAAGGACTTTTATGGAACTTATATTTTATAGGGGCAATAGCAAAAGACAAATAAGCATGCCTGAGGGTGACAGATTGGGGGTGGATCAATATTCCTATTTTATAAGGTGTCAAGGCTTTCCATTCTAGAGACCTGAAGCAGGTCGACTGCCAAGCAGAAGGGACAGTACACATAGAGAACTTAAGGGAGAAATATGTTTGACATGACTGGAGAAAGGCAAGGGGCCAGAGTGGCTGCATCAAAGTGACAAGCTAAGAGTGCTGAGATGAGCCCAGAGGAAGCTACCAGCTACTGTGTAGAATTTTACGGTCCACGGAAGGGCCTCTGTATGTCATTCTGCGTGTGATCAGGGTTTAAGGACCCACTGAGTACCAGGCAGAATTAACAATGGAAAAGGCCCTTCCACATATTTTCAACATTTGACATTTCACGTATCTAATAAGTACCTAGGTGGAAGCAAAACAGAGCAGGGAAAAAAAGGCATTCTGGTCTTATATTCCTTTGTTATAAGCCTGAATGCCACAAGGCAACAGAGAGATGCTTAGTGCTCTGAGAGAAAACAAATATCACCCAACAATTACATACTCAGCCACTTAGTCATTCAAGTACAACAGAGGGATATTTTCAGATGTGCAGGGACTTAGAATATATAACCATATACAGTTTCTAGTAAGACTTGTAATATATGGTGGAAAAAATCAGTATCACTTGACATTGTTTAAAAAAAAATCAAGGACTTCTCTGGTGGTTAAGAATTCACCTGCCAAGGCAGGGGACATGGGTTCAGTCCCTGGTCAGGAAAGATTTCACATGCTGAGGAGCAACCAAGACCATGTGCTACAGTTACTGAAGCCTGTGAATGCTGGAGCCCATGCTTGGCAACAAGCCACCGCAGTAAGTCCATACATGAGAGTTAGAGAGGAGCCCCCACTTGCCACAACTGGAGAAAGCCCATGTGAAGCAACAAAGACCCAGCATAGTCAATAAATAAGTAAGTCGGGAATAAAGCAAAAGTAAGATACGATGCAGTATCACATTTTCACATGAAAAGTATTTTGATTAATTATAATGCAAAAATTAAAGTTATACAAGTATTATTTGTATGACAAATTTTTGAAAAAACATCAACTTATTTATTTCATTCTTTCTTTTTTTTGTGTGCTTCTCTGTAGCTTTCAAATTTCCCATAATGCTTTTTCTCAATCAGAAAAATAACATATATTTTTAATAGAGAAAGAAGAAATCATCCTGTCTTTATCTTTTGGTGTTTAATAAAATATTATGTTCCACATTTTTTATATATCTAAGGGTTGGCAAATAGACTTTTTAGATCATAAAACATGTAAATCTTTAATTTAGATAGGGTTTTAGAATCTATTTCAATAGTTCTCAACTCATGTTTGATCAATGAGCACCATTCAAGTAAAGACATAAATCATCACCATCACCAAAGCTAATATTTACTGGGTACTTACTCATAGATACCAGGTAATCTTCTAACCATCTTGCTTATGTATCTTATTTAACCCTCACAAGAGTATAATTATCAGACAAAGAAACTGAGGCACAAAGTTACTATGAAAAATTGCTGGATGTCACATGAATGGTTGGTAGTAGAGACATATTTTGTACTCATCTCATCTGACTAATGCCAGTGTACTTTGTTACTTAGCATTCTGTAGAAGACTTCCTCTAGACCCCAAAATGATCCCTACCTTCAGGTATTTACACCCTTAGGTAATCCCCTCATCTTGAGTGTAGACTGGACCTAATGAATTATTTCTAATGAACAGAATAAAGTAGAAATTAAGAGATACCAATTTTGTGGTTGGGTTATAAAAGACTAAAAACTCCACTTGCTGTAGACTAACTCACTGTTGCTTTCTGGGCTTGAGGGGTTTGATAAAATCACATGTCATGTTGGAGAGCCCACCCCTCTACCCATCCACCTAGCAAGCAACTACCAGGGAAGAAGTGAGGCAATCAGTCTAACAGCTCTTGAGAAAGTGAAATATGTCAACTACCTCATGACAGAGCTTGAAAGAAGATGTTTCATCAGTTGAGCCTCCAGATGAGACCATAGTTTTGAATGAAACCTTCATTTCAGCCTTGTAAAAGAGCCTAAAGTGGAACACTCATGCACTACTGGTGGGAATGTAAATTGGTACAGCCACTATGGAGAGCAGTATGGAAATTCCTTAGAAAACTAAAAATAGAGCTACTATATGACCCTGAAATCCCATGCCTGGGCATATATCCAGAGAAAAACATGGCCCAAAAAGATACATGCACCCCAATGTTCATTGAAGCACTGTTTATTTACAATGGCCAAAACATGGAAACAACCTAAGTGTCCATTGATAGAGGAATGGATAAAGAAGATGTGGTGTATATATACAATGAAGTATTACTCAGCCATTAAAAAAATGAAATAAGGCCATTTGCAGCAACATGGATGGACCTAGAGAATGCATACTGAGTGAAGTAAGTCAGACAGGGAAGGAGAACTATCATATGACATCCCTCATATGTGGAATCGAAAAAGAAATGATACAAACAAACTTACTTACAAAACAGAAAGAGACTCATAGACTTTGAAAACGAACTCATGGTTGCCAGGGGTGCCGGGAGCCAACACACGGGACCCCACCCTTGGAAAGGCCATAGGGGAGAAAAACCTTCCGAACAAGGGCGAATCAGGTTATCAGGGATTTCGAAAAGGTCAGCTCACGAGACCCTGCCCCTAACAAGGGCGAATCAGGTTATCAGGGGTTTTTTGAAAAGGCCAGCTCACGAGATCCCACCCATGACAAGGTCATGAGGAGAAAGCCTGATAGGCAAGGCAGATCAGGTTTTCAGGGATTTCGGAAAGCTGCCCCCGGCTCTCACCTTAAAGATGATATCTGTCTTTCTGATGCCTGCCTCAATGGACTACTCCCTAATTTCTCTGACACAGGCAGGAAGGCCTTCCCCGATCTCTTCCCAAATAAGAATCAATTTAGAATTTTAATCAATAAGTTTCCCAGGTGGTGGTATTTTATGAAATTATTTAGGGTGAAAGGAGTGTTTTAATTCAAACTCCTTTGCTGGTAGTTTTGTTAGCCAAATGCATTTATGCGCTTGGTACTAATATACATGATTGCTTATAATATCCTAATCATAAAATAACATAAAGAACCTGATTATATAAAAGCCCTAATAGATATAGAGCCCTTTTAAGGGGTAAAGGAGTCCTATTGGAAAACATAAGAAAATTATTCTATAGGTGATTATTGGGTTGTGATTTGCTTGCTATGTTTTACTTGCTGTGTTTTGCTTGCTGTACTTTTGCCTTTGATGTGCTAAGGTTGTGTTATAAAAACCATTGTTAATATAGTTGAAGATCTAGGGAAATAAAAACTTAGCCCTAGTGTAGTAACATTGAGATGGTTGTTAATTGTCAGCCAGGAGTACTAGGTAGAAACTGCCTCACTGAAGCCGCAGAGTCTGTATGGGGTAAACTTCTTAGATAAACGCAACTGACAACTTTTGCAGAAAGATTAATTTTTGTATTAACAAGAATATAATTCTACTCTGTACTACTTCTCTATGACCCTGTTACCTTTCAGTTAAGGTCACCATAAAAACGGAAAATAGGTTTACAATCACCTGATCTGCATAGAATGTTAAGAGCCTCAAAGATAATATGCTAACAATTGCTATAGAATTTAGAAAGCAAAAAAATCCTGCTTTTCCTAAAAAACAAAATGATGTAATGCTAATCCTGTGTAATCATTAGTAAGCATCTTGTACCTTGAAAACGTTCTGTAAAAGGGTATAAAACGAGTTGTCAAAAAATAAAACACGGACTTGGCCCCATCAAGGCTAGTCTCACGTCTCTCTCTCTCTCGCCGACGCCGTTCATCCTGAGGGTACCCCCTGGATCCTGCCGAGGCTGGACCCCGGCACAGGGGCAAGGGATAATTAAAGACTTTGGGAAGGTCAGGTATACACTGCTATATTTAAAATGGATAACCAGCAAAAACTTATTGTACAGCATATGGAACTCTGCTCATGTTATGTGCCAGCCTGTATGGGAGGGGGTTTGGGAAGAGAATGGATACAAGTATATGTACGGCTGAGTCCCTTCACTGTTCACCTGAAACTATCACGATACTGCTAACTGGCCATTCACCAATACAAAATGTTTTTGGTGCTAATAACTAAAGTAAATAATTTTTTTTAAAAAAAGATCCCAAGAGAGGTCACAGATGAACCATGCTAAGACTACTAACAAGGCACCCCTCAAAATTTTTGGTTGCAATAAAGTATGATCTGAATAAGGTCTCATACTAATAAGACTTTAATAATAAGATGATCTTAAGATAGAGAAAAGAGCTTGAATTTCCAGATAGGCTTAATATAATCACGGGGGCACTTAAAAGAGAGAGGCAGAAGGATCAGTGTTAGAGTGAGGCAGTATAAGACAAACTTGGATAAATATTGCTGACTGTGAAGATGAAAAGTGGTCATAAGCCAAGAAATGTAGGAAGTCTCTAGAAGCTATAAAAAACCAAACATTTTCCCCTAGGGCTTCCAGAAAGAAACACCCCCAGCCAAAATCGTGATTCATCCCAGAGATACTCTTTTCATACATGATCTGCAGAACTGCCTGGAATAATAAATTTTCATAATTTTAAACACTAACTCTGGGAATCATTTGTTCCACAGCAACAAATACCTAAGAAACATACTGCAGCACACAGGAGGAAAATTAGCTGCTCTGAAGTCTTTCTCTCCTAGCACTTTGCTTACGACCAAAGCAGTCACTGACGTTTTGACCTAGTGTTCCATAGAGCACAATACAAAGGCAACTGAAGTAGAACAACTTCTCAGGAGATGGAGAAATTCCTCTGGAAAGTATCACTAAGAGAGCCTACAAATATTGAGAAAAGGATAACTCAGTATTCTAGGTCTTGCTTGCCTTTAGGTCTTTAAATATGATCTTTCATGCCAGATAGTACCTGTAGGATTTTTTATGTTGGTTAAGAGATGATCCTTTTTTTTGAGAAATCTAATTTTTAAAAAATTGAAGTATAGTTGATTTACAAATTAGTTTCGTGTGGACAACACAGTGGTTTAATATTCTTATACTCATTTAGATTATTATAAAATATTAGTTATATTTCCCATGCTATACAATATATCTCTACTGTTTATTTTATACAGAGCAGATTGTACTTGTTAATATTTCCTCTTCCCCTTTTCCCCTCTGGTAACCACTAGTTTGCTGTTTTTACCTGTGAGTCTATTTCTGTTCTGTCTATTTCTTTGTTCTATTTTTTAAATTATACAGATAAGTGCTAACATATAGTATTTGTCTTTCTCTGCCTGACTAATTTCACTAAGCCTAATACTCTCCAGATCCAATCATGTTGTTGCAAATGTTAGGACCACAGCCTTGTCTAACTCAATGAAACTAAGCCATGCCATGTGGGGCCACCCAACTCGGACAGTCATGGTGGAGAGGTATGACAGAATGTGGTCCACTGGAGAAGGGAATGGCAAACCACTTCAGTATTCCTGCCTTGAGAACCCCATGAACAGTGTGAAAAGGCAAAAAGACAGGACACTGAAAGATGAACTCCCCAGGTCAGTAGGTGCCCAATATGCTACTGGAGATCAGTAGAGAAATAACTCCAGAAAGAATGAAGGGATGGAGCCAAAGCAAAAACAACACCCGTTTGTGAATGTTACTGGTGACAGAAGCAAGGTCCGATGCTGTAAAGAGCAATATTGCATAGGAACCTGGAATGTTAGGTCCATGAATCAAGGCAAATTGGAAGTGGTCAAACAGGAGATGAAAAAAGTGAACATCAACATTCTAGGAATCAGTGAACTAAGATGGACTGGAATGGATGAATTTAATTCAGATGACCATTATATCTACTACTGTGGGCAGGAATCCCTTAGAAGAAATGGAGTAGCCATCATCATCAACAAAAGAGTCCGAAATGCAGTACTTGGATGAAATCTCAAAAATGACAGAATGATCTCTGCTCATTTCCAAGGCAAACCATTCAAAATCACAGTAATCCAAGTCTATGCTCCAACCAGTAATGCTGAAAAAGCTGAAGTTGAACAGTTCTATAAAGATCTACAAGACCTCCCAGAACTAACACCCAAAAAAGATGTCTTTTTCATTATAGGGGACTGGAGTGCAAAAGTAGGAAGTCATGAAACACCTGGAGTAACAGGCAAATTTGGCCTTGGAGTACAGAATGAGGCAGAGCAAAGGCTAATAGAGTTCTGCCAAGAGAATGCACTGGTCATAGCAAACAGCCTCTTCCAACAACACAAGAGAAGAATCTACACATGGACATCACCAGATGGAAAACACCAAAATCACACTGATTATATTCTTTGCAGCCAAAGATGGAGAATCTCTGTACAGTCAGCAAAAACAAGACTGGGAGCTGACTGTGACTTGGATCATGAACTCCTTATTCTCAAATTCAGACTGAAATTGAAGAAAGTGGAGAAAACCACCAGACCATTCAGGTATGACCTAAATCAACTCCCTTATGACTACACAGTGGAAGTGAGAAATAGATTTAAGGCACTACATCTGATAGACAGAGTGCCTGATGAACTATGGATGGATGTTCGTGACATTGTACAGGAGAAAGGAATCAAGACCATCCCCAAGAAAAAGAAATGCAAAAAAGCAAAATGGCTGTCTGAGGAGGCCTTATGAATAGCTGTGAAAGGAAGGGAAGCAAAAAGAAAAGGAAAGATATACCCATTTGAATGCAGAATTCCAAAGAATAGCAAGGAGAGATAAGAAAGGCTTCCTCAGCAATCAATGCAAAGAAATAGAGGAAAACAACAGAATGGGAAAGACTAGAGATCTCTCCAAGAAAATTAGAGATACCAAGGGAACATTTCATGCAAAGATGGGCTCAATAAAGGACATAAATGGTAGAGATCTAACAGAAGCAGGAGATATTAAGAAGAGGTGGCAAGAATACACAGAAGAACTGTACAAAAAAGATCTTCACGACCCAGATAATCACGATGGTTTGCTCACTCACCTAGAGCCAGACAACCTGGAATGTGAAGTCAAGTGGGCCTTAGGGAGCATCACTACGAACAAAGCTAGTGGAGGTGATGGAATTCCAGTTGAGCTATTTCAAATCCTGAAAGATGATACTGTGAAAGTGCTGCACTCAATATGCCAACAAATTTGGAAAACTCAGCAGTGGCCACAGGACTGGAAAAGGTCAGGTTTCATTTCAATCCCAAAGAAAGGCAATGCCAAAGAATGCTCAAACTACCACACAATTGCACTCATCTCCCACGCTAGTAAAGTAATACTTAAAATCCTCCAAGCCAGGCTTCAGCAATACCTGAACCGTGAACTTCCAGATGTTCAAGCTGTTTTAGAAAAGGCAGAGGAACCAGAGATCACATTGCCAACATCTGCTGGATCATCAAAAAAGTATGAGAGTTCCAGAAAAACATCTATTTCTGCTTTATTGACTATGTCAAAGCCTTTGACTGTGTGGATCACAATAAACTGTGGAAAATTCTGAAAGAGATGGGAATACCAGACCACCTGACCTGTCCCTTGAGAAACCTGTATGCAGGTCAGGAAGCAACAGTTAGAACTGGACATGGAACAACAGACTGGTACCAAATAGGAAAAGGAGAATGTCAAGGCTGTATATTGTCACCCTGCTTATTTAACTTATATGCAGAGTACATCATGAGAAACGCTGGGCTGGAGGAAGCACAAGCTGGAATCAAGCCTGCCGGGAGAAATATCAATAACCTCAGATATGCAGATGATACTACCCTTATGGCAGAAAGTGAAGAAGAACTAAAGATCCTCTTGATGAAAGTGAAAGAGGAGAGTGAAAAAGTTGGCTTAAAGCTCAACATTCAGAAAACTAAGATCATGGCATCCGGTCCCATCACTTCATGGCATATAGATGGGGAAAGAGTGGAAACAGTGGCTGACTTTATTTTTCTGGGTTCCAAAATCACTGCAGATGGTGACTGCAGCCATGAAATTAAAAGATGCTTACTCCTTGGAAGGAAAGTTACGACAAACCTAAACAGCATATTAAAAAGGAGAGACATTACTTTGCCAACAAAGGTCAGTCTAGTCAAGGCTGTGGTTTTACCAGTGTCATGTATGGATGTGAGAGTTGGACTATAAAGAAAGCTGAGCACCTAAAAATGGATGCTTTTGAACTGTGGGTGTTGGAGAAGGCTCTTGAGAGTCCCTTGGATTGCAAGGAGATCCAACCAGTCCAACCTAAAGGAGACCAGTCCTGGGTGTTCATTGGAAGAACTGATGTTGAAGCTGAAATTCCAATACTTTGGGCACCTGATACAAAGAGCTGACTCATTGGAAAATACCCTGACACTGGGAAAGATTGAGGGTAGGAGGAGAAGGGAAAGACAGGTGAGATGGTTGGATGGCATCACCGACTCAGTTGGTGTGGGTTTGGGTGGACTCCGGGAGTTGGTGATTTTGGACAGGGAGGTCTGGTGTGCTGTGATTCATGGGGTCGCAAAGAGTCGGACACAACTGAGTGACTTAACTGAACCTAGGATTTCATTATTTTTAAATGTTGGAATAATATTCCTTTGTGTGTGTGTGTGTCTATCTATATATAATTTTCTCTGTTCATCTGTTGATGGACACTAGGTTTCTTTCACATTTTAGCTATTGTAAATAATGCTGCTATGAACACTGGGGTGCTTGTGTTTTTTCAAGTTGCTGTTTCTGTTTGAGTACATGTCAAGAACTGGAATAGCTGGATCACAAGATAATTCTATTATTAGATTTCTGAGAAACTTAGATCTTGTTTTCTATAGAATTTCACTAATTTGTGTGTGTGTCTCAGTTGCTTAGTCGTGTTCGTCTCTTTGCAACCCCATAGACCGCAGCCCACCAGGCCCCTCCATCCATGGGATTCTCCAGGCAAGAACACTGGAGTAGATTCCTATTTCCTTCTCCAAAGAAACCATAGAACGAAAGAAAGTGATGTTGTTCAGTCGTGTCCAACTCTTTGCGACCCCATGGACTGTAGCCTACCAGGCTCCCCCATCACCAATTTATATCTCACAAACAATGTACTAGGGCCTTTTCTTCACATCCTTGACATTTGTGTTCTTTTTGATGATAACCATTTTGACAGGTATTAGATAATATCTCATTGTGTTTTTTTTTTTTAATATTTTTAATTGAAAGGTAATTTCATTACAGTATTGTGTTTGTTTCTACCAAACAACAAAATGAATCAGTCACAAATTTACCCATGTCCCCTCTCACCTGAACATCCCTCCCACCTCTCTCCCCATCCCATCCCTCTAGGTGTTACCAAACCCTGGTTTGAGTTCCCATTGCTTGTGCTTCATCCAGCCCGGCATTTCGCATGACATACTCTGCATGTAAGTTAAATAAGCAGGGTGACAATATACAGCCTTGATGTACTCCTTTCCCAATTTGGAACCAGTCCCTTGTTCCATGTCCAGTTCTAACTGTTGCTTCTTGACCTGCATACCAATTTCTCAGGAGGCAGATCAGGTGGTCTATTATTCCCATCTTTTTCAGAATTTTCTACAGTTTGTTGTACACAGTCAAAGGCTTTAGCCTAATCAGTAAAGCAAAAGTAGATGTTTTTCTGGAATTCTGTTGCTTTTTCTATGATCCAACAGATGTTGGCGATTTGATCTCTGGTTCCTCTGCCTTTTCTAAATCCAGCTTGAACATCTGGAAGTTCATGGTTCACGTACTGCTGAAGCCTGACTTGGAGAATTTTGAGCATTACTTTGCTAGCGTGTGAGATGAGTGTAACTGTGCAGTAGTTTGTACATTCTTTGGCAGTGCCTTTCTTTGGAATTTGAATGAAAACTGACCTTTTCCAGTCTTGTGGCCACTACTGAGTTTTCCAAACTTGCTGGCGGGTTGAGTGCATCACATTAACAGCAACATCTTTTAGGATTTGAAATAGCTCAGCTGGAATTCCATCACCTCCACTAGCTTCGTTCATGGTGACATTTCCTACAGTCCACTTGACTTTGTATTCCAGAATGTCTGGGTCTACGTGAGTGGTAGACCGCAGAAAACCATTGCGGTTTTCTGGGTCTCTTTTGTCTAGTCCTTCTGTATTCTTGCCACTTCTTTTTAGTCTCTTCTGCTTCTGTTAGGTCCACAACATTTCTGTCCTCTATTTTGCCCATCTTTGCATGAGATGTTCCCTTGGTATCTCAAATTTTCTTGAAGAGATCTCTAGTCTTTCCCATTCTAATGTTTTCCTTTATTTCTTTGCATTGATTACTTAGGAAGGTTTTCTTATCTTTCCTTGCTATTCTTTGGAACTCTGCATTGAGATGTTGTTATTTCCCTGGAACTCTGAATTCAGATGTTTGCTTGTCCAAGAAATTCTTTACCCTTGCTTCAATTCTGAATGAAAATCTTGCTGGGTAGAGTATCCTAGGTTGTAGGTTTTCCCCTTTTAGCATTTTAGTAATGGGGGCAGGAGGAGAAGGGGATGATAGAGGATGAGATGGCTGGATGGCATCACTGACTCAATGGGCATGAGTTTGAGTAAACTCCAGGAGTTGGTGATGGATAGGGAGGCCTGGCGTGCTGCGATTCATGGGTTCGCAAAAAGTCGGACATGACTGAGCAACTGAATTGAACTGAATGTCACACCGTCCCTTAGAGCCTGCAAACTTTCTACGGCAAAATCAATGGATAATCTCACGAGGGTTCCCCTGTATACGACTCTGTTTTTCTCTTTCTTTTGCTTCTTTTCAGTTCAGTCGCTCAGTCATGTCCAACTCTTTGCAACCCCCATGGACTGCAGCACGCCAGGCTTCCCTTATAATTCTCTTTAACTTTTACATTTTAGTTATATGTCTTTGTGTGGGCCTCTTTAGATTCATGTTGTTTGGGATTCTCTGTGTATCCTGTGCCTTGATATCTGTTTCCTTCTTCACGTTTGGGAAGGTTTCTGTCATAGTTTCATCAAATATATTTTGATCCGTCTCTCCCTCTTTTCTTCTGGGATCCCAATAACTTGAAATTTATACACTTGTCATTGTCTCAGAGTCCCTTAGCCTGTCCTTCTTTTATTTTATAATTTGTTTTCCTTTTGCTGTTCTGACTGAGTGATTTCCGTTATCCTATCTTTCAGATCATTTATGCGTTCTTCCGTATTACCTAGTCTGTTCTTAATCCCTTCTAGTGTGTTTTTCATTTCAGGTATTGTATTGTATGGTTGGGTGGTTCTATGGCAAGAAGTACTAGTTTTGGGTAAAATTATATTCACTAGTTCTTTGGTAAAATTATCACAGTGTTCATCTATTCTTTTCCCTAGTTCAGTTAGCATTATTATTACTATTATTTGAAACCTTTTATCTGATAATTTTTTATATGTTTTATTTTTTTTTTTTCTGGTTTGTTGCTTTTCTTGTTCTACGACTTAAAAAAGATTTCTCTATCTTCCCATTTCCCCCCTAACTTTCTCCGTCTCTGTGAAATTAGGTTAAGCAATTGCCTATTCCAATCCTGAAGGAGTGTCCTTGTGTAGGAGTGTTCCTATGCTGTCTGTGTATGCCCTTTGGTTCTGATGGGAGAGCTGGATTAAACACGAATGTATGCCACATCTTTCTGCCAAGCTATCACCTTGGTGGGAGGTGGGGTTGAGCTAGAGTCAGATGTGAGTAAGGGCTTCTTCTATGCTCAGTGGCCAAACTACCCTATCAGGGGTACAGGGGTAGTCCTAAGGGGCTGGAGCAGAAGCCCTGAGGTTTAGGTTCGAGCTGGTTCTGTTCTTTGTACGTGTGCTAGCCTCCCTCCCAGCATTAGCACCTTTGTCCCAGAAAGGAGCAACACTAGAGTAAGAGAGGCCAAAGCCAGTGCTTGGCGTGGGCTGGGGTTCACGACGTGGTACTCCTTCAGACCAGAGGTCAGGGTCCTCCTACTCCTCCAACTTCTCTGGATAGTATTTCTTTAGCCTTACACCTGTGTGGTGATTCTCCCTTGCTTGCCTGTGACTTATCACTGGTTCCCCCTCTTTGCTTCTAAAGAATTCTCACAAATACCTCCACCCTATCACCTTGTCTTCATCTTTCATTTTCCTTTCTGCCTTTGTATTTTTCTAAGACAGGGCAGTGGTTCTTGGCAATGATGTCGTGGTACCCTTCTATCTACACAGGGATTTTTGAGGTATGATATGTGAAGATTTTTTTTTTTATCATAGTGATGGTACTAAAGTTTATAGACAAGTGACTTCACTCTTTTAAAAGAAGCTATTATTTAAAATCTTATATTAATAGTAAAAGATTATAATAATTAGTATTTTAAAGTATATTAAAATATTTCCATTCATAATCTCTTAAAGCTAAAGTTGTTCCTACTGAAAGAGAGAGATGGCTGGAGCTTCCTGTATGTAGTACACACTGTTTGTGTAGCCTGTCAGCCTCAGCTCTATTTTGACCTATTTGGAAGTCAGGGTTAGCCTTTTGGAGCACTCCAATTATGAGTAGTGTACAGTGCACTGAAGTCTCGTGGGGAGATGGAGGAGGGGTTCCCCAAAGAGAGCACAACCCAGTGGACCCCCCTTCTACATGACACATCTCTGTTCTCTCTCCAAAGTGTCCCCATGTTCCAACCTGCTCTGTTCTCTCTAGCATCAGACAGTCCAGAGGTATAATCTCTATCTTCCTCTCCCAATAAGCTTCTAGAAATGCTCTCTTCTTTTCCCTTATTTCAGCACTTTTCCATCTTGAAGAGTCCATTGTGATGGGGTTGATATAAGTCTGACATTACACCACCACAATTCACCCACAGGTAGTTTCTTAATAGAGTGAAAAATATGTGCATCTTATCTATTATGCTTTCAAGCTCTGCTCTAAATGACAAAGGGACTTTACACAGGGCCTTTCCCCTTCTCAAATTATAACCAGGCAAAATAGTCTGTAACTAGCAACCATCCCAAGAAAACCAACAGGTGATCATTTGTTTAGAGCTTCGCCTGGAATGTCTCCAAATAAAATGCATGGCAAAAGTATGGTTCCCTGGGCTCCTTATCAGGAGAAAGGTTTTGGAAACTGGTTTTATACCAAATGCCATCACCTTCCCAGGTTTCCTTTGTTACCAAAACATTCTCACTGGCTGGGCTTTGGGAATTCTAAATAAAGACAAAGATTCATGATCAAAATATTACCTCAGAAGTTATAGATATTTGTATTCTGTGGCTGGATCTGTACATCTGCAGGCACTGCTGCATTTGTGATTGATTTGATTTGATTTAATGAGGAGATTAAATTTACAAGTTCTACAAGTAAAAGTAGTTTAGATAATGTCCATGTATTGCTAAAGAGTCTTGTCTTCTTTAATATCTACCAGGGGCCGCAAGGCAGAAATTAGAATCTTATGGCCAAGATATTTAAGTATTTATATTTCCTGTTTAAATTGAGTCTTTCTAAAATAATTTTAACAATTACTTTCCATTTGTTATTTTTCTGATTTTTTTTTTTTTTTTAACAAAAACTGCTAAAAGGGAAGAAAACTCTACTTGAAGCTTTATCAATTCTTCTTGTTCCTTATCTTTTCCCAGGTGAGGTGTGGTTGAATATTAATAGCGGAAAACAACACAGGCGGGCGGGGGACGGGGGGCAGGTGGCGATCAAGAGTTAAATACATACTTTTCATATAAATGATAGTTTACTATGTTATTGACACATGCAAACACACTTCTTTGTTTTCAGCAAATATCCACCTTATTTTCTTGACTCAACTCTTGACTACATTTTCCTCCTGGCAATTATGACCTACTACAGACTTCACGTTCAAGTGCTCCATTCAAAAATACCTTGCCCACAGGATATGGGTAATTGACCACTGATATCTTAATTAGTTTTAGGAGAAATAAAATATGCTTAAATATAACATTCTCATTATAGATATTCAAAAATAAAGAGCTAGGCACCCAAAATCAAGACCAAAATTATGTCAAATTTCCAATTATTATTGGAGACATTATGTTTATGCTCTACTGGTATTTGAAAATTCATGAATATGGAAATAAGTCCAGATGATCCTTTGTGGGATTTAAGTCTTACTGTAGTGTATTTTAAATGATTCAAAGATTCTGACTACCTACCATGTTCTAGGAGTGAGGATTCATTTACAAATGGAAGTATAAGGTATCTAAATCCATGATGCTTGTTTTTAAGTTTAAGAACAGTGTTTTTAAACTGCTAGCCCAAGTCATCAATGGGTCATGAAGTCAATGTTGAGCATTATAAGTAAATTATATGTATTATATTATTTTATTTATTATATAAATATATATACATATGAAACTGAAAAAAATAAAATAAGAAATAAATTTTGAGAGTTTGCATTACCTTTATCCTTGTCAAGACTCCACGGACCATGAAACTTTTGTTTTGGTTGTATGTGTGTATCTGTGTGTATCTACTGTGTTATTGTAAAAATGTAGTTTTTACTTTGAATTATGACCCAAACACAAAAAGTTCCATAAGAGAAAGAAAAAATTAGTAAACAAATGAACAAATAACTAGGTTAAATAAAATGATTGATACAGTAAGTGTTTAAAGGAAAAGGGGGGATGGATTTTGAGGGAGTGGAGTAGCGGATGGGATGGTCAGGGCAGGTCATGAAAAGGAATGACATGTGAACTGAGACATGCAGAGAGGGAAAGACCTTGTGATACTGAGAGCAGGGAAGAGCTTTACAAGTGAAAGGAAGAGCCAATGTGAGTGCTCTGCTAAAGAAGAAAATCTGGCCCAGCTGACGAATAAGTGTAAGAACAGTGTGGTTACAGATAAATGAGAAGAAAAGAGAAAGAGATGTTGGAGGGTGAACAGAGTTGAATTACACAGTGTGATATAAGCCATGGTTTAAGAAAAAGTGTTTTGGTCTATTGAAAGGTGAAGATTTGGGAAGCTTTTATATGCCAGAGAATGTCCAGATCTAATCTAAATGTGATGGGTCGGGTATGGATGCTATGAGCACAATGGAAAGCATGAGTGAAAATGTACAAAATGTTTAGGGGTTATTGCAGCTGTCAAAGCAAAGAAGGTTTGTAGCTAGAACTAAATGGAGGTAGTGGAGATAGAAGTATACATAGTTAGACATGTTTTGAAAGTAGAAGTATCACTTGTTTACGGATATCTGGGTGTTGTGTGTCTGTATATGGTGGTAGAGTGAAAAAAATAAGGACGTCTAAACACTATACAAATGATGGCATATTTTGCTGGAATTGATGTGCTGTGCTTAGTCAATCAATCGTGTCCAAATTTTTGCAATCCCATTGACCGAGGCTTCCAGGCTCCTCTGTCCCTGGGGATTCTCCAGGCAAGAACACTGGAGTGGGTAGTCATGCCCTCCTCTAGGGGATCTATCTTTCCAACTCAGAGATCAAACCCAGGTCTCCCACATTGCAGGTGGATTCTTTACCCTCTGAGCCGCCAGGGAAGTCCAACAGAGTAAAGGGACAAAGTAGGAAATTAAATAGTTAATCCCACTATAGAATTGTAAGTAAAGGAAAAATTATGAGAGACCCCTGAAAGTTAATGATTACTCAAGAATGCAGGCTTGGCTAGCAACAAAGCCATGCCTCAGAAGCATGAGGCAGGCCCCAAAACAGTAAAACAATGATGGCATGAGACCCACATCCTGCCCAGTGAGTTCAATAAGGTAAGGACCTGTAGGAGATGCTCTCGGGCGTCCCCTGTGGTTCAGATGATAAAGAATCTGCCTGCAATACAGGAGACTGCGGTTTGATCTCTGGGTTGGGAAGATATCCTCGAGAAACGAATGGCTATGCACTCCAGTATTCCTTCTTGCCTGGAAAATCCCATGGACAGAAGAGCTTGGCGGGCTACAGTTCATGGGGTTGCAAAGAGTTGGACACAATGGCGCAATGCACACAAACACACAGAGATTTATTATGTGTTCTCTGAACACATAAAAAATAATTTATGAAAAGAGATATAGAGTACAAAGTAAAGACCCTCATTATACTGAGACCTGAAATATTTTTCTGTAGTGCCGTGACAGTCCCAGCTTGACCATGTATGGAAAAGAAAACTCCCCTGCCCTACCTGCAGGAGAAGCTGATGATGACATAAATTCAAGAATGAGAAAGAGGGTGGTCTTTTCCTCTCCCCAGTTTTCCTTTGAATATAAAACTATAGTCCACTAAGTTTTCAGGACACAGCACCCTCTCCCCTGTTGCTTGTAAACCCACTATGTATTGTTTTAATAAATCACTTCTTATCTATCACTTTTCCTCTCACTGAATTTTTTCTGTGCTGAGACCTAAAGGACTGTAGCTCTTTGGAGCTCCCCAAAATGCCACCAGAAGGTTTCAGAATGACAATGGCCAAGACATGAATAGAACTTAGGTCAGGAGGTTTTAATTACAGAAGTTCATTTTTAACACATATCTTTGAAATTTAACATATATACGTTTCACCCATGATCCTGATTCAATTTTATAATTATATATTTATTTGTATAATTATTAATTAACACTTTTAATAGCAGCCCACTCCAGTATTCTTACCGAAAAAATCCCAAGTACAGGGGAGCCTGGTGGGTTACAGTCAGTGGGGTCACAAAGAGTTGGACATGACTGAGTACCTAGGAGCTGCAAGTACTTTATGAATACCAGTAGTGGACTTTCCTTTGATGATCATTGTTCCCAAAGAAATCAAGGTTTAACAGAAGAAAATTTCTATCTGCCTAATCGTGAAGCAAAAAGAGTAAGATGTATTTACAGAACCATGAAGCTAGGGTCATTGATTAATCATTTGCTTTCACATACCAGCCTTCTAGAACAGTGTTTTCTCAACTTTAGCACACATGAGATTAATTTGGAAGTCTTGTTAAAATAGGGATAGTTGAACCTTATGCTCAGTTTCTTATTCAGTGGGTTTAGGGTTTGGGCCTAAGGATTTACAGTTGTAAGCACTTGCCGGTCACAAATCAAACCCCTTATGACTGTACACTGGAAGTGAGAAATAGATTTAAGGGACTAGATCTGATAGAGTGCCTGATGAGCTATGGATGGAGGTTCGTGACACTGTACAGGAGACAGGAATCAAGACCATCCCCAAGAAAAAGAAATGCAAAAAAGCAAAATGGCTGTCTGAGGAGGCCTTACAAATAGCTGCAAAAAGAAGGGAAGCTAAAAGCAAAGGAGAAAAGGAAAGATATACCCATTTGAATGCAGAGTTCCAAAGACTAGCAAGGAGAGATAATAAACCCTTCCTCAGTGATCAATGCAAAGAGATAAGAGAAAAACAACAGAATGGGAAAGACCAGAGATCTCTCCAAGAAAATCAGAGATACCAAGGGAACATTTCATACAAAGATGGGCACAATAAAGGACAGAAATGGTATGAACCTATCAGAAGCAGAAGATATTAAGAAGAGGTGGCAAGAATACACAGAAGAACTGTACAAAAAAGATCTTCACGACCCAGATAATCACGATGGTGTGATCACCCACCTAGAGCCAGACAGCCTGGAATGTGAACTCAAGTGGGCCTTAGGGAGCATCACTACAGACAAAGCTAGTAGATGTGATGGAATTCCAGTTGAGCTATTTCAAATCCTGAAAGACGATGCTGTGAAAGTGCTGCACTCAATATGTCAGCAAATTTGGAAAACTCAGCAGTGGTCACAGGGCTGGGAAAGGTCAAGTTTTATTCCAATCCCAAAGAAAGGCAATGCCAAAGAATGCTCAAGCTACCGCACAATTGCTCTCATCTCCCACGCTAGTAAAGTAATGCTTAAAATTCTCCAAGCCAGGTTTCAGCAATACATGAACCGTGAACTTCCAGATGTTCAAGCTGCTTTTAGAAAAGGCAGAGGAACCAGAGATCAAATTGCCAAAATCCGCTGGAACATCAAAAAAGCATGAGAGTTCCAGAAAAACATCTATTTCTGCTTTATTGACTATGCCAAAGCCTTTGACTGTGTGGCTCACAATAAACTGTGGAAAATTCTGAAAGAGATGGGAATACCAGACCACCTGACCTGCCTCTTGAGAAACCTGTATGCAGGTCAGGAAGCAACTGGACATGGAACAACAGACTGGTTCCAAATAGGAAAAGGAGAATATCAAGGCTGTATATTGTCACCCTGCTTATTTAACTTATATGCAGAATACATCATGAGAAACTCTGGGCTGGAAGAAGCACAAGCTGGAATCAAGCCAGCCGGGAGAAATATCAATAACCTCAGATATGCGGATGATACTACCCTTACGGCAGAAAGTGAAGAAGAACTAAAGATCTTCTTGATGAAAGTGAAACAGGAGAGTGAAAAAGTTGGCTTAAAGCTCAACATTCAGAAAACTAAGATCATGGCATGCGGTCCCATCACTTCATGGGAAATAGATGGGGAAACAGTGGAAACAGTGGCTGATTTTACTTTTCTGGGTTCCAAAATCACTGCAGACGGTGATTGCAGCCATGAAATTAAAAGACGCTTACTCCTTGGAAGGAAATTTATGACCAACCTAGACAGAATATTAAAAAGCAGAGACATTACTTTGCCAACAAAGGTCAGTTTAGTCAAGGGTGTGGTTTTTCCAGTGCCATGTATGAATGTGAGAGTTGGGACTATAAAGAAAGCTGAGCGCTTAAGAATTGATGCTTTTGAACTGTGGTGTTGGAGAAGACTCTTGAGAGTTCCTTGGACTGCAAGGAGATCCAACCAGTTCAGCCTAAAGGAGATCAGTCCTGGGTCTTCATTGGAAGGATTGATGTTGAAGCTGAAACTGCAATACTTTGGGCACCTGATGCGAAGAGCTGATTCATCGGAAAAGACCCTGATGCTGGGAAAGATTGAGGGCAGGAGGAGAAGGGGATGACAGAGGATGAGATGGTTGGATGGCATAACCGACTCGATGGACATGGGTTTGGGTGGACTCTGGGAGTCAGTGATGGACAGGGAGGCCTGGCGTGGTGCGGTCCATGGGGTCACAAAGAGTTGGACACGACTGAGTGACTGAACTGTACTGGTCCAGGGAAAACAAGTGCTCTAACAAGAAAAGGTTCTTTATCTGGTATTCTTGGGTCCCTGGGAAAAGTCTAACAAAAATTCTGTGGGTGATTTACATACATGTCCCTGAAAGGATATATGGGCATTTCTCATGTATATGTTATGGGCATCTTTCTGATAATAGAGCTTGCATATTTCATCAGATTCTCAAAAGCCTTAAAAAACTTAGTTAAGAGTAGTGGTGTTCAATCCTGGATATATACTAGAACTCCCTGTAGTTTGGTCTCCTCTAAACAATTGCTGTGTGACTTTCGGCAAAATAATTAACCTCTCTGTGCCTCAATTTCTTCATGTATAAAATGGAGCTAAAGTAATAGTACTTTCCTTTTGGGATTGTTATGAAGTTCAAATAAGTTAATATTTGCATATTTTTTAAAGAAGGGCCTGGTAAGTGCTAAATAGATGATTGCTAAATAAGATTATAAACTTGGGGTATTTTTTTTTTTTCCATTTGAGGATCTAGTCCAGGTGACTCTAACTACAGCCAGGGATGAAAATCACTGTTCTGTAATGAAAAGAGAGCAAGAGACAGACGAGAGCCTTTCTTGAGAGTGTGGGGTTTATTTCATCTCAAGGAAGCAGACTTCCCTTCCCTGAGGAGCTTAGCTTAGAAATTAGAGAGAGCTAACAACAAGAGCCCTGGCATCTTGGAAATGAATTTGTCTTCAAAAAACCTCAAGAAGTGATTCATCCTGACCCTCTTTCTTGTGGTAGGGATAGGGGCTAAAGGAAAGCAGTAAAAGGAAGAAGTTGGTTTTATCCCCACTGATTGCGACTTTTGTTTAAAAATCAATAAAATAAAAGCCTGTCCTAATACAAAAAAATTCTAATATTATCAATAAATGATCAGAGGCAAATACTAACTCTGTGAGTAAGCCAGCCTTCCAAGTGGCAGCAGTGACCCTTACCTACTGGAGTTCATGCTCTTGTACATCCCTTCCTACACTGAATATAGCTAAACTGTGTGATCAATAAGATACTGCAGAAGAGACAAAGTCTAAATTCCCAGTTGAAGAATGGATGGTTTTGAACTGTGGTGTTGGAGAAGACTCTTGAGAGTCCCTTGGACTGCAAGGAAATCCAACCAGTCTATCCTAAAGGAAAGCAGTCCTGAATATTCATTGGAAGGACTGATGTTGAAGCTGAAACTCCAATACTTTGGCCACCTGATTCAAAGAACTGACTCATTTTAAAAGATGCTGATGCTTGGAAAAATTGAAAGCGGGAAGAGAAGGGGACAATAGAGGATGAGATGGTTGGATGGCATCACCAACTTGATGGACATGAGTTTGAGTAAGCTCTGGGAGTTGGTGATGGAGAGGGAAGCCTGGCATGTTGCAGTCCATGGGGTCGCAATAGTTAGATATGACTGCGCGTCTGAACTGAACAACAACCATCTAATGAACACAATACAGTACTCAGATCAGCATATTTTAAATAATTTTTACTGAAATCAGTTATAAGACTAGTTAGTAGATGATTACAGAGTGAGATTAATAATAGCATTATAAACACTTCTGAATACCTATTTTTCCTTTCCTGTTATTTAGAGGCCAAATAGTTTAGACATGTCTTAGATTAATTACCCACATCACTTACCCTCTTTGTCTACTCCAGAAATACAACACAAGTAGTTTCAGCCTAATCATCGGGGTATGGGGGAAATTCCAGAGAGGAAGAAACTGCAAAATATATTTATTCTAAGTGTGAGCAGGACTCAGGGTGCCCCAGTTTAGGTAATTTGAATGAACACTGATGCTTTCCTTCGAAGTAAAGATGAAAGGAGGCAAGAAATTCCTAAGTGTCTGGGAAATAACATAGTTGGAAGATGAAAAGCAGAGTCAGGTAAGCTTCATGTCTAGTTTCCATTTTATTTCCTGTTGTTTGTACCCACTTCCAGTTCATGAGAGTAAGCATTTATTTTGCCATCCCTACCCCTCCCAGTTTTAAGTTTTAATTCTTTTACTTCCTTATTCTGATTTCAGGTCTTTTGGAAGGGATAAGCAAGATGTCCCAAACACCTTAGTGTATTCAATCTGTTGGAAAATTCTGAGTGTACCAGATGTTTGAGAGGATAATAAAGATGGGGTCAAGTCAGGTGGGGGGTGCGAGGAAAGAATAAGACAAGTGGAGGAAGGTGGAGCTGAAATGTATTTGTCTACCTGGATCTTGCCCCCCCCCCCTTTTTTTAAACATTTATTCTCAATGATTTCTATTTACCCATTAAATTCCATGGGGGATGGCAGCTAAAAAGGTTTTAGACCTTATAGAATAACTTGACAGCTGATTTGTACTAACCAGCCTGTGAAATCTGTTTGATGGATAAAATTTGACTCTATCTCATAGAAGTAGAGTTTTACCATATGCTTTGTGTGCTGTGTTTGCTAATGTGAAATAGACTGTCATATGTTGGAAAGCCTTTGGCTAAGAGTTGAATCTCAAAGGCTTCCATGATGAAAGATATCTTGATGAACTGAAGCTTCACCATGCTGCTGTTCAAATATCAATATGAACAATTCAAGTAATGAATAATGCACTTTAATACAGAATGCACTGGAAACATACAGAAAGCTTTACCAATGTGCAGTCCCTGGCATTAACATAGATGAAAATCACTTTGAATTCTGTAGTTAACCCACACACATATTCATATGCACACTATTTTCATGCACTTTGGATTTTCATTGAATGACTAATGAGTCAGATATGTGTTGAGGATTGAATCTGTCAACATGGTCCCTTTCCCCAGAGAGCTCAGAATTTCACATACTTGAGACCGTCACTGGTAAGATCATTCTACTTAATTAAAAATATTCTGTAAAATATATATGAAGCATGCTGTATAGTTAAATGTGGGAAATATTGTTATGCAAAGCTTTACCAAAATCCCCAGTTAAAGTCACCCTGATGAGAACAATAAAATATAAACAAATGGTAAAGCTGTTAATAGCTATCCACTTTCTATAACATTTGGCTTTTGAGGATTATGGTACAAAAAAACATTTAATGTCTCAAAATGCGTTGATTTTCTCTCTATTTAAAGAAAGATGTAAACACAATAGGAAATTTATTTGCCCCTGTTGAAATTTGACTCCAAGGCAAAAAAATGAAAAATGACTTGACATAAATGGTGTATATGTTTCCGGTTTTCTTTTTATTAGGACATTAAACATAATAAGGGACTTTTTCATTCTTTTGTAATGGAGGTTCACCTTCTTCTATGTTACTGAATATTCCACGGACTTTTCTTAGGTTAACCTAAGAACTGTATGCCTACACTGCTGAGTCAACAATATCTTTCTTGTCATGTTATTCCTATTGAGTTTCAAGCTAATGAATTTGGCCCAGTACTTTCCCTTTGTCCCTTAATTTTCTTGAAAATTTCTATTAAATTCTCTTCTTTTAAAATTTATTATTTTAAGTCTTTTCTTTCTCTTTACTTAAAAATGTAAAAAAAAAAATGATATTCACAAATCAGTCTGCTCCTTGAACTTGTTTTTCTTTCCTAATTTGTTGTTACATAGTTGATGCAACCATACTAGTTCTCCATTTTATCTTTTCATTATAAGGCACATTCTTCTGAGTTACTTAAGTATCTTAAAAAATCACTGTGCATTCATCAGTCAGAATGGCCATCATGAAAAAGTCTACAAATAGAAAGTACTGGAGAGGGGTGGAGAAAAGGGAATATTTCAACACTTTTGGGGGGATGTCAATTGGCGCAGCCACTATGGAAAACAGTATTGAGGTTCCTTCAAAATATCTAAAAATAGAGTTGCCATATAATCTACCAATCCCACTCCTGGGCATATATCCAGAAAAGACAAAAACTTTAATTTGAAAAGATACACACACCCCAGTGTTCATAGCAGCATTATATAATTCAACAGTCAAGACATGGAAGCAACTGAAATGCTCATCAACAGACAAATGGATATAGATAATAATATCATATGTCTAAGAAATTATCATACCAAGTGAGATAAGTCAAAGACAAATGTCATACAAAATCACTTACATGCAGAATCAAAAAAAAAAAAGATACAAATAAACATATTTACAAGATAAAAACAGACTCACAGACATAGAAAGCAAACCTATGGTTACCAAAGGGAAAACTGAATAGGTTGGGATTAGCAGATACACAATACTATATATAAAATAGATAAATAAAAGGACCTATATTGTATAGCACAAGAGCTATGTTCAATAACTAGTAATAACTTATAATGGAAAAGAATCTGAAAACACACACATATATATATTCAAATAACTGAATCACTTTGCTATATACCTGAAACTAATACAACATTGTAAATCAACTATAATTAAAAATATCATTGTGTATTCAGGTCATCAATGGAAGAAGGTGCTATGTGGATTATACATTTCCTGGATTAGAAGTTCTTAAACTTTAGCATGCACCAGAATCACTTGGAGGTCTTATTTTAAAAAAACAACAAAAAACACATGGCTAGGCTTCAATCTGAAACAACAGGTGTGGGGCAGATCCAAGAATTTGCATTTCTAACATTTTTCCCAGATGACACTGATGCTTACTGGTCTGGGACCCACACTTTGAGAACTACTGGCCCGGGCATCAGGAAAACTTAAAAAGTACCAGCAAATACATTTTTTCCTTTATTTTGGGGGGTGTGGGGCAAATGTAATGTAATATAACATAATATACTATAATAGACTCTCCCAAATAAACTGCCACATCTAAGTTGATACATCCATCCAGAAATATTTCAGTTCATGAACTATAATTTGAATGAATAGAACTTTTTTTTTTTTTTTGCAATAATGAGCACTGAGAATTGGTAACTATTTGTTTTTGGTTTTATTTGTTGTCTAGTAATCTAGACTTGAAATTCTGTGTGAAGATATGTCAAAACAAATTAGTTCGTAGAAAACCACGTGGGGATTGATAAATAGAGTGTGATTGAAGAGGTATTTCATAATTTGTCAGGGAAGCAAAACTGTACTTCATTGTAATCCTAACTTCTCTTACGACACACAAATGCATGAGGAACACACACAGACACAGTTCATGTGGGTAAATGAAAGGGATTTAGGGTTTTCCCACATGTGTGAGTACTAAACCTTTCCAGAACTGTGGGGGAAATAATTATTGGGACTGCATACTTAGATGGGAAAAAATGAAAACAGTCACAGACTATATTTTCTTATGCTCCAAAATCATTGCAGATGGTGACTGCAGCCATGAAATTTAGAGGTCCTTAGAAGAAAAGCTTGGTCCTTGGAAGAAAAGCTATGACCATCCTAGACACCATATTAAAAAGCAGAGACATTACTTTGTTGACAAAGATTCATGTAGTCAAAGGTATGGTGTTTCCAGTAGTCCAGTGTGGATTTAAGAGTTGGACCATAAAGAATGCTAAGCACTGAAGAATTGATGCTTTTGAACTGTGGTGATGAAGAAGACTCTTGAGAGTCCCTTGGACTGCAAGGAGATCAAGCCAGTTAATCCAAAAGGAAATCAATCTTGAATATTCATTAGAAGGACTGATGCTGAAGGTAGAAGGTCCAATACTCTAGCCACCTGATGCGAAGAGCCAACTCATTGAAAAAGACCCTGGTGCTGAGAAAGACTGGAGGCAGGAAGACAAGGGGTCAACAGAGGACAAGATGGTTGGATGGCATAACCGACTCAATGGACATGAGGTTGAGTAAGCTCCGGGAGAGGGTGAAGGACAGAGAGGCCTGGCATGCTGCAGTCCATGGGGTTGCAATGAGTCAGACACGACTGAGCGACTGAACAACAATATACCTAGAATATATTTCTCCTTTATGTGAGTGGTTATATCAGGTCATGTGATTGTGCTGAATTGTGACTGGAAATTAGAGTTTGGGAATGGAAACTATATCTTTGCTTTTGTTTGTTTATAGCCATAGGCTTATATTCCTGCCTGCATTCATTGATTCACAACATTTTTATTAAGGGCCAGTGAATGGGAGGGAGAATAGGGAGAGTCATACAAAGACAAATAAAAGCTTAGCGCATGGTGGGTGAAGTATTTGTAATATATAATACAAGGATAGATGGTACAGTAGGAAGTATAATGGGGAAATAACTAAGGAGTACTTATCCCCAATAACCTCAGGGAAGACTTGACAGAAGTAATGTCTGAATTGGACTTTTAAGAATGCATGAGTCTTTGCTGGGAATGGCAAGTAAGAACAAGCCTGAAAAGAGATGGGGGGCATCATGCACATGTACTAAAGCAGAAACATAGAAGGATTTCAGGGAAATTTTAAATAGTTGCATGTAGCTAGAGCATACAGTATGTGTACAGAGGAAACTATTAAGCATGAGGGCTGAAATCAGGTACAGAAAGGAGAGGAGGGAATGGGTATAAGTCATGCTAAGAAATCTGAACTTTTTCCAGTGGTCTGGGAGGCATCTACAAAGAAAGAATCATAACCGTGAAAGTGGGAGCAGGAAAGATAATGTATCTGAACAAGAACCAAAGTAAGAATCTCAGAAAAATTTTAAAAAGCACTCATATATAGAGCTTTTATTATAAATTTGCTAATAGGATTCAGAGAAGAGGTCAACTATGACGTCCTAGTTTTCATTAGTCAATCCTAAAGAAATTCATTCCTGAATATTCATTGGAAGAACTGATGCTGAAACTGAAGTTCCAATACTTTGACTACCTGATGCGAAGAACTCACTCATTGGGAAAGACCCTAATGCTGGCAAGGACTGAAGGCAGGAGGATAAGGGCATGACAGGGGATGAGACAGTTGGATGGCATCACTGACTTGATGAACATGAGTTTGAGCGAGCTCCAGGAGTTGTAATGGATAGAGAAGCGTGGCATGCTGCAGTCCCTGGAGTTGAAAAAATCAGACATGACTGAGCAACTAAACTGAACTGAATTTTCAGCTGAAGCAATTGTACTGTTTCAGTTCAGTTCAGTCACTTAGTCGTGTCTAACTCTTTGCGACCAGTACTGTTTATAAAGCTATTTTATAACATCAGGAATGTAGAACTGTCCTAAAGTAGTGTTGAACTGTAGCTATTGCCAAATTACCTAATCTGAACAAAACAGTTTTCAGTACAAGAAAATAACTTATTAGTCATATGAAATATAGGATATAATTTATTCAGGTTTAAGACATTATCCATTAAAAGTTAATATTTTATCAATAAGTATTGTGATACTTCTTTGAGTCATTCAACAGTTGTCTGTTTCTGGGCAAAAGTAATAGTGAAGAGTCTCAATAGGATAAGGGAAAGCCACCTGTCATCTCTTCCTAGTTTAGCAACATCAACATCTCTGATATTTACGGCAATGTCTGTACCTGTGAGGAGTGTTGAAACAGCAAAGGACATCAAACAGGCTGAGATCTACTATGGTGATAAAGAGAGACCAGGAGAGCCTCTACAAAGTGCTGCCAATCTCGGCTCCAGCCAGAGTCTTTGAAGAATACGGAGGCACTGCTTTAATCTTTGTCATTCCAACACCATTAAGAAAGCTTAAGAGTAGGAAACAGGAGATGAAAGCAATCAGCTTTCTCCAGGGAGGTTTTACTGACTGTGGAAATTAGTCAGAAGCTAATCTTTTCCACCAAAAAATGAAGATCAAGATAAATTGACAATCAGTGATTTGTGAGAGTATACTTGAAAATTAGCAGAAAATTGCTGATAGGAAGACAAGAAAGATGACAAGTATGAAATAACAGTTTGAGGTAGACTAGGTATGAGGTAAACCAGAAAGATGTTAAGGACAAGACTATTTTAAGGGAGGCTACAGAAATTCAGGGGCCAACAGATCAGTTCTCTCAGTAGAACCAAGGTCAGTGAGGCCAGGAGAGACGTGACTACAAGCTTTGTGTTCTCATTGTTCTGTGCCGACAAGGACAAGGGCAATGTTCTTTAATGTACAAGGTGGCCTGGGAACTGTATGGGGGTGAAGGGCAAAAAAAATTATACTTTTCGAGTGAAGGCCCCCCAAAATAAGAGAGTAAGACATTCTAAAGATATTCACTATGCAAATACTCAAATTCACACACCAAGAGAAGACATTATGCGAAAACGGTGAGAGCAAAGTTTACAGCACAGTTGTACTTATTAAGATGATGAGACAGTGAAAAATTACAAAGGCAGTCTGATAATCTTCACCCATTGGTGAGGACCAACGTGATAACTAAGCAGCAGACAAGAAAAATTGGTGATAAAAAGATGGAATGTCCAGAACCAATACCACCATCACCCCCCCACCCCCACTGCCCAGTGTTGAAGCCTTGCTGCTACTAGTTGTGAGGTACACTAACCAGATGCCTGGTACATCTCAGATTTTGTTAGAAATGGAGAGAACCACCCACTCTGCCCCCCAAAAGGTCTACTTAATCAGAACTTTCATTTTAACAGGGTTCTCAGGGACTAGCGTACACATTAAAGTTTGAGGAGCTCTGAACTGGGAGATTTTACTAAGGCCAGGTGAAAGATGATTGTATTTTGTATGTTATAATTAATTCCATTTCTGCCTAAGTTAATTAAGTAAAACAGTCACTTTTAAGTAATTTATTTTCAATGATTTTTACAATTAGTTTTCTATTCAAAGATTCATCTGAGAAACTGGTAAATGACTTAGACACCCCTCTCCCATCCCGCCCACTCACCCTTACATGTAGACGTAATTTCAGGATACAGTTTAAAGCCCAGCCACAAATCCCAAGTTAAGAAGTAGTGGTTAAAGAATCCCAAGCACTCTTCTACAGAACTGCTAATTAAAAACCACCTGAATGTTTGCGGACCCAATCCACCATCTGGCTTCTCTCTTGGGGCCTAGCAGGGTTTCTTTTAATAAAGACTTTGAAAACACCAACATATGTTTACACACTTTAGCCCTGAACCGGACTGCCCCGTTATAAGAATTGCCAGGCAACCAAGTTCTACCCATACCAAGATGACAGATACAACGTCAGCTGCCAACTGGAAGTCCTAATTAAGGCTTTCAGTCACTTTTAGGCATCTAGATATTTTGGTAGTATTGTAAATTATCTGCAAGGTTTGGTTTACTAAATCCTAATCCTCAAGATTGTGATAATGGCTAATATTTGAATACTTATTATACACTCGATAAGTAGCCCCTTCTCACCCCCAAATCTATCTCTCTTTCTCCCTAAAATAACTTTATAAGGTAGGTATTTTTGTCCCTAATGTTAAAATATGGAAACTGAGACTTACTATGATAACTTATCCAAAATTATAGATAATAAGTAAGTAGAAACTAGTGGAGCCAAAATTCACATATAGATCTAACTTATTGCAATCTTAGAACTTTACCAGTCAAGCTAAAGACTATAAGAGTCTTTAGAATAACTTATTTAGGAAAAAAACTGCAAAACTAACTCCATTTCATTATAAAATGAAATATTTCATCAAATATTTCATTTGATGCAATGTTTCTTCCATTTTTTGTTACTACATTACTTTTTTCCCAGAAAGTACATCTTAAAAAAAATCTGTAAAATAATTTACTCTGATTTATTCAGCAAATTATCACCATAATGATCAATTTCTGCCTATCACACTTATAAATGATTAATGTCAAATAGGAAAACAAAATAAGATGTCTCATATAGACTAAGTTGGGAGAAAATTCACTTCATTTTTAAATTAATTATTCTTTTTGTAGCAGCTGATGAGTTTATCAAGTAAAGCAAAAAGCTGCATCAAAAAGCCTGAAGTCTATAAATTTTAACTGATTCTTCTCTGCTGACCTGACTTCATCGAGGTTTTACTTACAACTTGAGCTCAGAAGCTTTAATCATAAGACAAACTATGTAGCTTAAATTATATAACAACATGGAATCTTTCTAGGTCAATAGCCTGAAGCAGTCATCCACAGTAAATTAATTTTACAACATTCTATAAGGCAAATAGGGAGAGTAAGACGTCACCATGTAGAGAGGCCTGCCAGGAGAAGGTTTTCAAGTTATGCCCTCTACTCTGTGAGGTAGTCCTAGTCTTCATTTCCTCCAACAATATTATTTATGTCACATTTATATTTTAAAGGGCACAAGAAGAAGCTATCTATAGATGGAAATGGTGAAAGGGAAGGAGAGAGAGATAGGGAACAGATGAGCATGGATTTGTAAACACTTTACCAGAAGTTTTAAACCTTAAATGACCCCTAAAGAAGACTATTTTGAGATTTTAACAGATTTTTATTCCTTATAATAATAACGGTATCCTCCCACTAGCATACTACTTTCCAGTTGTCAAAGAACATTTAAAGTATGATGTAAACCTCACCCTGTCCTAGGAACTCGTATTACCTCTTTTTGAAAGGAAAATTCACATTTGAAGAGGTTATATATTAATCGCCAAGCTGGTGTAGCTCTTGAGTGAGAAAACTCTTGGAAACTAGGTTTTCCAGGCTCAGATCTCTATCAATACTACAAATGTTAAATTTGAACCTAAGTATTCAGCCTTGTCTCCAAGGTTCTTTCTATAGGGTTGTCTTATCTGTAATTCAAGTAGACTAACACAGACTGAGTTTCCATCAAGGTGCAGTGAATACAAAGATAACAAATACAATCTTTGCACTCAAAAGCCTTCTCATGTGGTATGGAAGAAGGTGTAATACATAAACCAGGAACTGCAATTCCTCATGACTTCCTTAGAGTATGTGTGAATGTGCAAAGTAGTGAACTGGACACCTTAAGCAGATGAACTGCATGGAATGTGAATTAAATCTCAATACAGCAGCTAATAGGAAGTCAAACAAACAAACAAAAAATACATTAAGAAAAAGATTCTTGTCTCCAAAAACCTAAGATAGCCACAGGGTTATTAATTACCATTGACTTTGGATCTGACTTTCAATAATACAATCTCAGCATTTTGGAGTACTGTTTTTGTACGAAACTATTAACCTCTAGTCAATAAACATTCAAAGTTATGGTGCTTTATGTGTAGCATTCCTAATTTCATTGTTGTTTCAAGTAAACATTGAATTTTTGAGATTTACTTTCCTAACATAAATATTTTACTTAGCTGACTGAAATGACTACTTATTTTTCTAAAGCAAAGGGAACATAAAATAGAATATCCAATAGCTGCACTAATGTTGTTATGTAAGCAAAGATAGAGAGGTCCTGCCCAAACAAAACACGCCCTGCTGGCAGAACCACTGTGGAGCAGTTCCAAAGAGCCAAGCTCCTGTGAGGTGTGGGCAGGATCCTGCCGCCCACTGCCCAGCCTTTGGCTCAGTGTGAACTTTTCATTTTGTAGGTGAGGACAATGAAACACAAAGGTGTTGCCGTCTTCGAGTGTACCCAACATCACACAGAAAACGCTCACAAGCGGAAGTTTCCCCACCCACCGCTCCACTGAGCTGGGATTACCTGGGAAAGGCTTCACTGCCTCAACACACAGAGATTAAGTAGGTTCTATCTACTAGATATCGTTCTAGGCAATATAGGTATGTTGATAAAAATCACAGACAAAAAATACACATGGTGGTACAGAAGACAGATAAGAAGTAAGCCTGAGTAACTAAACAAATAGGATAGTAATTAGTTGTTAGGCAGAGGGTTAAAATAAGGCTATTCATGGAGGTGACTTTAGATTCTGAGCAAGTGCCGTTAAATTGAGCCCCATAGGGCTGTTGGTGAAGATGGTGGGAAGAGAAATTCAGGCATTAGACCAGCTGGCAAAAAATGCCTGAAGGCAGGAATGAGCTTCAAGTGTGTGAGTAAAGTAAAGGAATCCATGATAATTCTTTGTGTCTGATTTAAGTAACTGGATGGATGGTGGTGCCAGTAGTTGTAATCGGGAGGCAAGGGAAAGGAGCAGGGTTTGACAGGGGAGATTAACAATTCTACACTGAAGTGCTACAGTCCATGTGGTCGCCAACAGTCCGACATGACTGAGCGACTGAGCTGAACTCAATAGGCAATCAGGAGGGTGGTGACGTGTCAGGGGCAGGACGAGGGGAGTAAATGCTCTCTGAAGAAACTTGCTGGTCTAGTGGTCTGGTGGTTACTGCCTGACTGAAGAAGCTTACGATGCATTTTGGATCCCAAAGAGACAATCAAAACAGGGTGGTATAAAGGATGTGTTTGAGAGGAGGCAGAGATAGAGAAAGCAGGATTGATTAATACAATAAAAAAGGAATGCTTCACTGCAGAAAAAGGAGTTTGCATCTCTGAGCAAGTTGTGATGTAATTTTAAGGATAAACCCTAATTTATTTAATTAGATTTTACCAGAAAACAGGTATTAAAATCTACTGGGTACCTTCTTTTCTGAATAAGGAAAAGTACAGTATGTTTTCCTCTGTGAGGCCTAGTAGCAAGCTTACATTTTAGTAACACTAAACAACAACAACAACAACAACAGTGAGCACCAACCCCACCAATCTATCTTCCATGCTGATGTCTGTTCTTAGTTGCCTGTGTGAATAGGACACATCCCTCCTGAAGTTCTCTATGGGCTCTTATTTCTATTATCAGAGAATTAAACTCCTCACCATGGCCCATAAGGCACTGCATGCTGGTTCCTGCCAATTCCTCCAGCCTCATTTCTTGCTACCTCTTGCTCACAGAATCAGCTAAATTCTCTTCTCAAATACACCTTGTGCTCATTCTACTTGCTAATGCACTGTCCTCAACCAGGAAGAGACAGAGATGCTTCCTGCTCATCCATTCCCAAAGTGAACTCCTACTTATAACTTCAGTTCTTTGTCAAGATAACACTTCCTCAGAGGAGGTTCCTCTAGAAAACCTGCCTTACCCCTTGTCCCAAGTCTGACTTCAGAGTTTCACCTCTAGATAGCCCATCATCTTTCAGTTCAGTTCAGTTGCTCAGTCATGTCCAACTCTTTGCAACCCAATGGACTGCAGCATACCAGGCTTCCCTGTCCATCACAAACTCCCAGAGTTTACTCAAACTCCCCAACCATCTCATCCTCTGTCATCCCCTTCTCCTCCTGCCTTCAGTCTTTCCCAGCATCAGAGACTTTACAAATGTGTCAGTTCTTCACATTAGGTAGCCAAAATATTGGAGTTTCAGCTTCAGCATCAGTCCTTCCAATGAACACCTAGGACTGATCTCCTCTAGGATGGACTGGTTGGGTCTCCTTGCAGTTCAAGGGACTCTCAAGAGTCTTCTCCAACACCTGACTATCCCACATGGTGACCGTTTGCATATTTGCAGCTGTCCTCCATAATATTGTCGAGGGCAGGGACCATGGCCAGTCTGTTCACTGTTGTATCTTCCATACTGAGTGTAGTCTGGGTATTTAGCATCTAGGGCCTTAATATACATTGAATAAGTGCAAAGAAAACTTTCTATAAGATTTTAAGTTCCTAGAGAGCAGGAACCCCAGGCTGGTTAAACATTCTATCTTCACCTCTAAACACAATATTGGGTGCTCAAAGAAACTTACAGTTTTTCAGCTGAGAGCTGTATCTGCCTTGCTTTACATTCTGTGATTTCAGTATATTGAAAGTGGAATTTCTGGTGAAGTGTCCTGCCATTGTCCTTGTACTAGCTTTGGCCAAATTTTAACCTGTCCATTCTAAAATACAATTTCTAAGTCTATAAAGACAAATATCTGAACAAATATCACTCATCCACCCTCTTGATGTGATCTGATTTATGCCATAAAGTATTCCTGCATCTAAACCTTGTCCTACAAATTAAATACTCACTATTACCCTGCAACTTAAACCATTTGATTAAAAATATATGTATCTCTTCAGTAGTTTTAAATACTTTGTGATCATTATCTTTCTACATTGTGAAAATAAGTTTTAGAACTAAACTAATCACAACAATCAATGTTTTGATGCATTGATTCTTCACATTTAAAACCAAGAACACAAAATCAGAATTTAACTAAAACTCATATTCTAATAAGTTTAAATATTTGTAATTACCTTCTAGTGCATATTTCATATCCTGAGCAAAAAGTGTCCACATAATTTCAGCACTTATTTTTCCCATGTTCAGCTCTTGAGGAAACCTAAAACCAAACATATACATTAGTAGATCAAAAAGAAAAAACATGTGACTGAGAAAAGAATACACTTTACATTACACATATATCACAATCATTATTATATAGTTTATAAATATTTTTACTTATGAGATTTCTCTTTATCAATTTCAATGGTATGGAAAAAAGCTACACGAGTGTTGCTTTTATCACAACAGCCAATTTTCTTGAAGCAAACTTGAATGCTTCCATTCTGTTCTGTGCTTAGTCATTCAGTTGTGTCCGAATCTTTGTGACCACATGGACTGTAGCTGCCATTCTGTATTTGCTTAAAGTAAACTATTTCATCAAGATTCCTTACTCCTCTGGTGAAACGGTCCATGGTAGACCCCATTAGTCAGGATTTCAGAATTACCAGGCAGGCTGTGTTTTTTAGATCAAACAAGCTTAAGCCAAAGACAATATTCCTACTGCTGCTGAATATGAATTCTGTTTGTATGTGTTTTCAATCTCATGATAAGGCTCAAAGTAATGTAAGCTCAGTGAAAATAATTTCATTCATTATAAACACTCAGCCCTTGATAGTACATAAGAAAGTATGTTCTGTTCTGACAAATATATATATATTAAATTTTATGCATATTATTTATAAAATGCACACATATATATCTATATACATATAAACAAATATATATAATACATATATATTACACATATATACACACAATACATATATATATAATATTAATATATATAATATATATAATACACAATAATGTATGTATATGTATATAAGGATGTGTATATATATATACATATACACACAAACACAGACACATACATATATATGTAAAGTAACAAAAGCAGCTCTCACATTCACTTATATCTTTGAGTCCAAATCAAAAAAAGAAAAAAAAATGAATATAATCCTGAATGGGATATAAAGAATTAAATAAATAAATATGACCTCAGGACAACCAACCTCAACAAACAAAAGACCATGGTTCCTACATACTACTTCACTAAAGCAAAGTGTGTTTTAGCAAATGTTCTTTCCAACTCCCATCTATCAATTTATCTAATAATTTCAACTGATACTTTAAAACTTAAATGTGGAAGTATATTTATTAAGTACTTAAACTCTGAACACTTTCTATGATCAAAAAATTAATATAACCTACATATACACAAAATTCATTTTCAACAATAAATTTTACTCTATTAATATAAAAATAACCTTAAACAAGTAATGTATTTCAAAAGGTTTCATTTGCAGATAGCTATAGACATCCCACAATTTGTAGTATGTTTATTTTTATGTAATATATGCACAGCATCAACACTATAAATGTATAATTAGACTGATTAAGCTCATAAAATGATAAAATTTATTATGTTAATTTTTTTGAATCCAGAAAAAAGAATGTATTAATTAAGTGTATGGTGGTCTGATACAAAAAACAAAGACACTGTACAAAAAAGTAAACTAAACCACATTCTCTCTCATAAAATTGATGTGGAAATCCTCAAAAACAAGTGACAAATTCAATCTTGCAATATATACATGGATAATATATCATGACCAAGATACTTATCCCAGAAGTACAGGATGGGTTCAACACTGAAAAATGAATCAATGTAATGTATCACATTAACAGACTGAAGAGAAAAACTTTATCATCTCAACAGATGAGTAAAACATATTTGGCAAACCTCAACACTTGCTCATGCTTAAAAACAAAACAAACCACAAAACTATGAAAACTAGGAATTAAATTTCCTTAACCTTATAAAGAGAATCTGCAAAAAACCTACAACTAACATCATACTAATATAAGGATCAAGGCAATGGTTTTTACTCTCATTCTTCCTACTAAACATTGTACTGGAGCTCCTAAAGATTGCACATAGTCAAATAAAAGAACAATAAAAGAGGTATATAGACAGCAAAGGAAGAAACACTCTATTTGGAGAAAACAATAATATAAATCCTCAAAATACTACAAAATAGCTACTAAATAAGTTCAACAAGGTTACAGAATACAAAGTCAGATACAAAAATCACTATATTTCTATATTCTAGCAATGAACTATTGAAAATTGAAATCAAAATAACAGTATCATTTACAATAGCAACAAAATATATTAAATACTTAGGTATAAATCTAAGAATATATATGTACAAGATTTATATAAAGAAAACTGCAAAGTACTGAGGAGAAACATCAAATAAGACCTAAATAAATGGAGAGATATATTGTGTTCATGAATTGATATACTTAATGTCATTAGAATATTAATTCTCCCAAGCTGATTTACAGATTCAATGCAATCTCACGCAGAATTCAGCAGAAATTTTTCTGTGGAAATTAACAAGCTCATTCTAAAATTTACATGGTAAAGCAAAAGAAATAGAAGAGCAAAAATGGTGTTTATTAAAATAGCTGAAGGTTTTACATCACCTATCTTTATAGCTTACGATGAAACTATAGTAATTAAGACATTGTATCTTCAAGGTCAATTAATTTTCAATAAAATGTTACATTAATTCAATGGAGAAAAGGTAGTCTTTGCAATATGTCTGCTAGAGTAGTTAAATATCCCCATGCAAAAAAATAAAAAAGTAAACCTCGACCCAAACTTCACATCATACAAGGAAAAAAAAAAAAGACTCAAAATGAATCACAGACCTAAATATAGAACCTAAACTAAAGATTTTCTAAAGGAAAACACAGAAAATCTTATGATCTAGGATCAGGCAATGGTTACTTAGATCTGTCACAAAAAGTGCAAACCATAAAATACTGATATATTGGACTTTATGAAAATTAAAATCTGCTTTTCTAAAGATACTGTTGACAAAATGAGAAGAAAGGCAATTGACCTGCAGAACATATATCTGAAAAACGACATACCTGGAACAGACAAAGTACTTTCAAATCCCAATAATAATAATAAAAAAAAATTACCCAACAAAAAATGGGCAAGTGATCTGAATGATAATTGAGCAAAGAATATAATTAGATGGAAAATAAGCACAGGAAAATATGCTCAACATAACTAGTCACTAGGTACTTTCAAATTAAAATTATCATGTGACATCACTACATGTCTACTAAAACAGCTCAAAATAAAACAACACCTAACAACATCAAGGGCTGGTGAAAGTGTACAGACCCAGAGAAGTTTGAATTCTGATATAAAGCTGCTGAGAATGCAAAGTCTGAAAGTCCCTTTGGAGAGCAATTTGTCAATCAAGTTAAATATACACTTATCAACAGTCCAACTCCAGGCATTTATCCAAGAGAAATGGAACATATTTTTATAAAAACTATGTATGTTGAAAGTCATCCTTTCAGTCAATGAATGGATAAATAAACTGACCTATATTTGTAAAATTGAATCCACTAAGCAATAAAGAAGAATAAAAAACTGATACATGCAACAATGTGCATGAATCTATCATAAAGATACAAAGAAATTCACAGGGATAAAAAGTTCTAATAGTTAGGTTTGGGCAAGTAGAGAAGGGAATTGAATTCAAGGAGGCATAGGTACAAATAAACCTTCAATCAAGTTTGTAATATCTTACTTTAGAAAAAAATATAAAAATTTTATACCAGTAAAATAAGAGATAATATAATAAAAATGAGTGTTAACATGTTTAGCATTTAATAAGTAACATTAGTTAATAAGTCACTATTAATTGAAGGCTAAGTACTAAATAAAACACACACAATCCTTGCTCCTCAGAAGTCTACAACCTAGTAGTACAGATGGCAGTAAAAACAAACATATACATTACACATATATATACACGCACATATATATTATGTTCACACACACACACACACACGCACACACACGTGCGCGCACTTGATAAGTCCCACAAAGAAGCTAAAGCCTGAGAAGGTTGAGCTGGTTGTGGAAAAAAGTAGCTCTGGAAAACCAGGAGTTTGGAGAAAACTCCTCCTCCTCGTTACTGGTGCTCAGGGGCTGTGAGAGCAGCTTATTTTCAATGGAGGGTCACTCTGCAGCCTGCACAGAGATGGGAAGCAGCAGTATGAACAAGTTTGGCAAGAGAGGATTCGGAACTTCTGTTATCAAGCAGCAACAGTGACAGCAGACCTTGATGTATGCTGTGAGTGATGCTGACTGCCATGAGATCAAAGAAGAGCAACATGAGGAATAGGAACATGGATAGTAAATAGAAAAGGAGAATGCAGAACAGCAATGGTAGCTGAAAGGATGCAGAGGAGCTAGACCAGTGAACAAGGGCAAGAGCCAAAGATATCCTGAGTGACCTGTTTTCATATTCTGCTATCTACATTTGGGTTGATGTGATCTTAAGAAACAAGGATCACTACTATGTATAAAATAAACAACAAGGACTACCACCATATAGCACAGGGAACTATATTCAATAAAGGAAAAGAATTTGAAAATTTTATATATTTATAAATACATATATATACATATATATAACTGAACCATTCTGATGTACACCAGAAAGTAACACAACACTGTAAATTAACTATACTTTGGTTAAAGAAAAAAAACACGGATCACAAAGGAAAGGCACATAGTACTTACTTAGTGCTAAGTACAAATGACTCGACACAATAAAGCTAAGAGTATATGATGCAGAAGAATATCTGGTGCAATCATTCACAGAGGTTACTTGAAGAAAGTTAGATTTGTGTACTTTTCAAGGAGGAAAAAGATTAATTTGTGGAAGAGATAAGCTATGCACACCAGTTAATGGTTGTAATTACCATAAGAAAAGATTCTCAAAGCAACTTTTGAAATATTTTCCTTTAATCTAGACTTTTTAATCAGATAACTTCCAAACAGAGAATCTAAAATTAAGCTATTTGTGTCAGGATTTTCTCAGTTGCATAAGCAATGTCAAATTTGATTTTCATTCTTATGAAACTAAGGTTTAAGGGTTCTCATTATTACTGTTGAGGATTTAACAAAAACCTAAACCAAAACCAAACTGCCATTTAAAATAAAAACAGCATACTAGAAAAATATACACTAGATATATAAAAGGCAAAGGGATAATACTATTAATATAAGAAAAATTATTATAAATCTGAGGAAAAAGAGAAATATTAGAAAAATGACTGTGATTAATAGAAGATCTAAAAAGAAAAAAAAAACACCCCACAAAACCTAGCAAACATAGATAAGAGATTCTTACCACTCTAATTTCAAAGAAATTTCAATTAAAATAATAGCAAAATTTTTTACTAAGTACATTTCAGGCTAGAAAACAAGCAAAAAAAAAAAAAAGAAAGAAAGAAAAGAAAATTCAGGATGTCTGCATCTGATTTTCAAAAGCCTGACTCTCTACAAGTTTTCAGTTTTTATGCTACTCCAATACCTGAGTTATTTACACTCCCTTCTCTCCTGTGTCTCAGGATTCCCCCTCCATGGATGCATCATCATGGTGTTATATGAAATTACAGAATAATATGCAACTATTAAACAAAACGAGATTTGTCTGCCTGTACTGACATGAAAAGATAAATGTCAGGCAGTTTAAGCAAACAAGGCAAATTACAGATTAGTATACATACTATGAGCCTGTATTTTGTTAAAAAAAAAAAAAAGAATAAAAATAAATACTATTAAATGAATTTCTGTGCTTATATGTGCAGAAAATAGTAGTTGGAAACAATATGCCCAACTACTAAAAATTTGTAAGGCATGGGTAAAGGGAGTCTTATTTTGGTTTTATTTTTTTCTTTTCTTCACAAGAAATGATACATAAACATTAGAACTTTTATTTTCTACTTCAAATAGGCCTGTGAAGTTGAAGATGATTATTTTTAAAAATATGAACATTTACATGCATCCTGAAATAAAATCAAATGGAATTTTACTAAATACTATGTGATTATTTTAAAAAGCTAAATAACATTCATTTATTGCTCACAAAATTCATTTTGGTTGTTGTTATTCTCATTTTACAAATGAAGAGCTGGTAGTCAGAATTAGAGCCTTGAGCTGATTTTCCAAAGCTCATGAGCTCTCCAATAAACAAGTAGCAAATATTCAATTTTTTTTTCATACATACAATAAATATAACTTTGACTATACTCATTTTACACTTAGGAATATTAGGTATCAAGAAACATGTCCTAAAACATGAAATAAATCAATGACAGAATCAGATATAGAGCTTATGCTTCTTGACCATATTTTTTCATTCTTTTTATGACAATAATAGAAATTCCCAAACATTTATGATGTCCTTACAGCTAGCTCTTTTATTTTGTTTAAACAGATTGATTTTGCTTTAAAATATTTACAGTTCAAATGATTGGCTTCATATTTCCTGTAACAGTCTAAATTTAAATCTCAAGATTTACTTGCCAAGCTCTGCTTCCATACAGAAGATAATCTTTGGGGTTTGAGATATCATTAGAAGTTTTGCTTATTGTGTATTATGACAGGGCAGCTTCAAACTTGGTTTTCTTACTATTATTGATGGAAATAATATATATCCTTGTGCTAAAAAATAATTACTCAAACATCCTTTATTTACTTAATAATTACACAGGTTCTTTCAAAGTCTGTATTTTGGTGCATTTGGAAACACTTCTCTGGCTCTGTCCCACAGAAATCCTAGTTAAATAAAATATTTCATGAGTCAACCCTGCCTGAATCCAGAGAGCAAACTTGGTCATCAACGTCTGCTACAACCCACAGCATCTTCTTTCTTCTCTCCCGTGGATTCTTCCTTTGACGTAGCTGTAGAATTTATCCTTTCCCTGCTCCTACCATCTCAACCCCAATTCAAGTCTCACGACTCAAAAACTGAAGTAATCTGTTAGTTGATCTGTTATTTACCTCCACTTCTCATTCTTCAAATTCATACTGTATGCTCCCACCTTATTTACCTTGGAAGAACATAGGCTGCAATATTTCAAATCACTACTTTAAAACCATCAGCTGCTTGTCACACATTCCGTTGCCCAGAGAAACTTCATCCCATTAAGGTGACTTGCCTGGCCAATGGCAACCTGACCCCCACTATAACTTGTCTCTACTCTCCAAAGCCTTCCATGCTCTCGCCACCTAGACTTATAATTTCTAAACATATCTAATGTGCCACGTCTTCTGATCATTGTCTCCTATCTGTCCTCTCTTCCTCAGCTTCCATCTGATCATAAATACTCTCTCTGTTCCTTGAAAGCACAGCTCAGTATCTCTTCCAGCTAAAGTCTTTTGTTGTATTTGTTGTTGTTTTGTCACTAAGACATGACTGACTCCTTGGCAACCCCACGGACTGTAGCCCACCAGGCTCTTTCAGTCCATGGGATTTCCCAGGCAAGAATACTCAAGTAGGTTGCCATTTCCTTCTCCAGGGGTTCTTCCAGACCCAGGGATTGAACCCATGTCTCCTGAATTGGCAGGCAGATTCTTGAATTCTTTACCACTGAGTCACCAAGGAAGCCCCAAGGCAGAATTAGCAATGATTAAGTAACTGTGAAGGATAAGGGCAAAGACAAGTTTACAGCGACTAAAAACTGAACTGTAGCTCCCAATATTAAGAGTTAGTGATAGTGCTGGTGCCTTTGTACTGTGTAAAACTGTAAATTCTATCATTTTACTGTTGCCACAAGATTTAACTTATCTAATTTTATTGACATTTGCTTTATAGTTCAGTACTGATGAAAATAACATGATTTTTTTTTCTCCTTAAGCAGTTTTGGCTGGCATTAGAAAACAATTCTCCATTTGGCATCTCTTCACTAACAAATAATATTAATTGTGCTTACACAGTCCTCTTACTGTATTTGTACATTTATATACACACATACTTTTATATATTTATTTCTCTATTTATTTGTAAGTACATAAATTTACTCTCCAGCAATTTAAACAATTTTACAAGCCAGGATATAACCTGGTAAGAACATCTACAAAGCTGATAGTTTTTGAAACAACTTCTTTATTCCTACCTACTCAGTGAAAAAGGGGAGAAAAATTCACAACTATATACCATTAACAGAAGCAAAACAGAACTCGGAGTAAGAGGAGAGACCTAGAGTATTTCTCATAAGAGATTTTTATCAAGTTCTGAGTAAACACTGGCAAGATTTTATGTTTCTAATTTTTAAGGGGCCACAAAATAATATTTTCATAACAGTGTATTTTTTCACTGTGTTCAAATTTTCTTTATAGATACACACAATCTCACTATGGCATCAAATTGTATATGCTATATCTGTGCTGTATTCTCTGTATCAAACCAAATGGAGGAATTGTTTTCTCCCAATACATTCCACAGTTGAAGATTTCTGCGTTTTCTTTGAGCTGGCTAAGAAGTCTATATATTTGCATATTTGCTAGAGGCTTATTTTCTGTAATTTAACACAGTACTGGCTATTTCCTGTGCACAATTCATAGAAGTATAATGTAGTGGTTAAGCCTCAATGCAATTCAAAAGACAGAGACTTGATTTCTTCTCTGTTACTTAACTAATTTACCCAGTGGAGCACTGAGTAATCTCTTTAAAACTCAATTTCCTCATCTGTCAAATGGGGATGATAATTGTGCAATTTGGGACTCTAGGGTTGTTATGAGGATTAAATGAAACTTTACATGTAAATACTTTGTACAGCCACTGGCCCACAGTGAGCACTTAATAAATGTTTACTGCTAACTATAATGAAAATTTTACCACAAATGAGACATGAAAGAAAATATTTAGATATACTGATTTCTAATGTGAAAAAAAATTATCAAATGAATGCAAGTTTACATTTGTGTTTGCTAGTTATTAGTTTCCAGAAAAAAAAAATTCCTTATAAAATTAATAGCAATAAACTTGACTGAAGAGGGAAATTGTTATATACTCACAGGAGTTAACTGGTTTCTCAAACTTCAGCAATCTCTAGCCATATATTAACAATTTATATGCTAATGATAAATAAATTCCAAACTATGATATAAGCTTGACTGAAAGAAGTTTTAACTTTCCATGACCATTTCCTGGGCTTCTCAGGTGGCGCTAGTGGTAAGGAACCCACCTGCCAATGCAGGAAACAAGAGACAGTTCAATCCCTGGGTCAGGAAGATCCCCTTGAGGAGGGCATGGTAACTGACTCCAGTATTCTTGCCTGGAGAATCCCATAGACAGAGGAGACTGACAGTCTCCAGTCCATAAGGTCACAAAGAGTTGGACAAAACTAAAGTGACTTGGCATGCATGCATGCCATGACCATTTCCTAACCTCTTAGGAATTATAACATATACTTAAAAGTTAAAACAAGTACATGTATAGTGTATTAAATATTCATATTTCATTATTTATATTTTAAAAATAAAACTGGTACAAATTGAATTTTAGAATGTATAGCTCCACCTCTTCATTTTTCACGCAATCATGACTTCACTTAGTCTATCACTTATAAAAAGAGGTTTAAGGAAATAATTGATCCATTTCAACATTATTTGAATGTCTCCCATTTTAATTTGCAGCAATTAATGCCAAGCATAAATGTTTTAAACCTTGAATCCTATGAGACACAACAATTTAATAATTCAGTTTATTATCTTGCAAATCTCTTAGTGAAATAAGGAAAACAGTCTTCCACTGTTAGATCTGATAATACTGATTCATTAGTCACAACAGATAACAATTAGAATTCATTATATGTGAAGTATTATTTTGATATGCAAAGTTTGCCTTTGAAGAAAAATGTGTTCTTTGTTTCATATGAGTAAGCAATGGTTCTGATATCTGTCCTGTCTGCAACTGAAACTTCACTGTCACAGCCAGAAGTTGAGATACTTAGTTTGCTCTGCTCTTTTAACATTATTATTTTTTAAAATTCAGCTTTTGTTAATATGAGAACTTGATATGCCTTAGTGCAATTATCTGCCATTACCTTGAAGAGAGAGAACAGCCAAGAAGAATGAACTTTATTAAATAGGACTCTACTAGTAAATTACCAAGTAGCCTTACAAATTAAAGAGCAACTGAAACACATCATACCATTGCAGTTAAGGGTGAAAGTCAGCTTAAGCATTTGTAATGTGAACTCAACTACTATTGGACATTTCCTGTGGTGATCATTTTTCCTTTTGTATTTAAGTTCTCTTGTAACAACAACAACAAAGTGGGTCACTAATTTCATTTAAACACAACTAACATTTTATACTTTTGTTTTCTATCTACAACCTAAGGCATTATTTTAATGAATTTGGATATTTAAATACATATTTAATTTAAATATGAAAAATAAAATTTGGGTTGCATCTAGGTTAACTAGTAAAATCAGCATTTTGTAAAACAATGAAGATGTTACCTGGTAGTAGTGAGGCAGGTAGAAATGGCCAGATAAAGCTTTAAAAAAATTGGGTAATGTCTTTGGGGCAGGGAATAGCAAATGGAATTTACTGCCTTAGGATCACTGTTTCTCAAGCTACTTCATTATGTCCAGATTACATACTTGGGGAAAGCAAGTTCTGAAATTCATGTCAGGGTGAGGGAACTTGAGGCAGTGAAGGAGAGGTGGGAATTAGCATTTGCTGAGTATCTAGCAATACCAGCACTGGGTGAGTGCTCTTAAGTTTCATCTCTTCCAATTCTGATAATGGTCCCATGTCTTCTCTTTTACCTCCCGATTTTTCACATGTGGAAAACAGTTTGAACGATGTTGCAAAACTTTTCTAAGGTCTCAGAGATCAGTCTCTCTCACTCAAAAATGTTAGATCACTAAGCCACTCAAGTCATATTTATCTTTGCATACTTGAAACATAGTCCTCTTTCTTTATTTTTACTTATTACTGATGTATTCATTGTATTCAAAAATACTAGATGGCTTACAAAATAGCTATAATAAAATGAGATTTGCAGTAAAAGTAAAGAACTTAATGCCCACTGGGTGATTCTGAACAAACATCTTGAGTACCCAAGCAGCAGTGGAGGGAGACTCCTTTGTCTGTAAATTGTTTCCCAAGTATAATGCATATTTATAAATGGATCTCTCATTGTCAAAGAATGAGGCATTGCTACAAAGACTGCTTAGAATTAGTTCCCTTAAATCCTTTCACTATGATTCAGCAGTCATTTTATCTGTCCGTATTCAGTGAAAAAGCACCTATTGTGTATGATCATTCCTGTCTGATGCCAATAAAGTTACAATGGCAATTTTCTGCTTTTTTTCACAATAACCTTTTAGATGGCCTGTTATGGTAAGGAGCTTTTGGATGTTACTTTACTAAACCAAAGTAATCATCTATTGTTTTGTTTCAATTGCATATTAGGATGGGAGAAGGGGGTATCACTTTTCATTGAGAAAAATCTGAATAAGGCTAAAGACAAAGCAGAAGGACAAGTATGGAATTGGCAAATTTTACTCAGTGAACATGACTCTGGAACTGAGTAGAACCCTTCAGGCACCAACCCCCAACACCAAACCAAACAATTAATGATTAGACAATAGAGAATCATTCTACAGATACTAGAACTGCCACCAAAGGAGAAAAAAGTTAACTGCATGATGACCAGACTGTAGCCATAATGTCAGATGCTCCTACTTGAGCAGTAGGTCCACTGAATCTATGGCTAGAACAATTTCAAGAACAGGTCTCAAGAATGGGATTAACTTCATTGCTCATGATAATCTACATCTCTCTAGGCATCAGAATAATTGTAGGTTTCTCTGCCCATACATATAAGCAGACAACTAAAATTGTCAGAAATGCTACAGACTCACATTGACACCTTCCACTCTGAGAATAAAACGCCCTATATCACCATGAAGGAATTAGAGAAGATAGACTGCCCCTAATGTCATAGAAATAGAATGATGTTCTGACAAGTGGGGATTTGTAAGCAGCTCTTTACAGGAAACTCCCCTTAGCAGGAAGCCCCTTTTCTTGTCACTTTAACAAAGGTACATTAGAATTAACTTTTAAACCAGGCACCCCCATGCTCTGCTTATCTCTGGCTCAAGCACACCTCTCAAATGTTTTAATCACATAATACCTTGCCTAACTTGTCAGTTCTTTCTGTAGATCAAAGAAAAAGAAATGAAGAATAAATATCAATAAATAACAGAGGACCAGATCTCTTACCTAGCTTCCCCTTCACTTGGGAAGCTTGTAATCTTCCAAACAAACTGTGTGAACAAGATTACAACTAGAGGAAGATCATAAGAAGTCACTGAGTCTGCACACCAGTGGAGTGGCGCAGTGGGCATGGTGACCACTCTGAATCCCTATCTCAGTGATTAACTAAGATTACTTTACTCTTTCTCTTTAAAATGTCATGGCCAAGCAGAATCTTCAGAATTGGTTTTGTGGGAATGTTGAGTCCATCGTCTCCCCAGACTAATGACATTCTCATTAAAGGTGTCTTTCCTTTGCTACCAACATTTGTGAGCATGTAATTGATTTTGTAAGCAGGGTGCAATGGGACCTCCATTTGTTAACGAGTTGAACATCATCTCTTCATCTCACACTATGCTAAGGTTGTGAAGATAAAAGGATGACAAGGTCTTTTCCTTCAAAAACCTTTTAGAATAGTGGGGAAAACAGTTACATACATATACTCATAATACCAAGTTATAAATGCAATGACAGAATGGAAACTCATGGAAGAACCATAATGTGGTACCTATACATCCTAGACAAAATTAGGGAAGACTTGCCCGAAGAGGTAATGCTTCAGCTAAGTCTTTAAATTTTAAAGGTAAAGGAAAGTGTGGCAGGAACTCAGAGCTGGATAGTAGGAAGTCCATTAAGGTTTTATAAAACTAAGTTTGCTATAAAGAAAAGATAATAATTTAAAAAAAAATCTTGATTAACCAAATTACTACTTCTCATTCTCTCTAACCTGAGTAAATACTGACTGCATATCAGGTGCCTGCCTGCCTGCCTACTAAGTTGCATAAGTCGTGTCCTACTCTTTGTAACCCTATGGACTGTAGCCCACCAGGCTACTCTGTCCATGGGATTCTCCAGGCAAGAAAACTGGAGTGGGTTACAGTGCCCTCCTTCAGGGGATCCTCCTGACCTAGGGACCGAACCCATGTCTTACGTATCTTGCATTGGCAGTCAAGTTTTTAACCAGTAGCTCCACCTGGGAAGCCCACATATCAGGTGGCAGCAACTGAAATAAGAACATGAAAGCAGAGTGTTGCAGTTTGTCTGCCTTGTCAACTATGGGAATCGGTAGCACCATCCAATAAATAAAAGTGCCACTTTTACAACATCAACTTTTCCTATTGCTTCTCCCATTAATTAACCCCTAGTCATATGGCCTTTCTTGCTGCTACTCCAACAGGCCAGGCTTCAGCCCTGAAACTTCGTACTTGTTACTGATTCTCCTGGTTACAGTTACAGAGCTGTTTCTGTCTGCCTTTCTTTAATCATCCATGCTTCAATTCAAATGTCACTTTCTCCAAGAGTATGTTCTTAGCCATTGAAATTGACATATTAGCAACAACCCTCACTTCTGCTAAGTCACTATTTTTCTATTTATCTTGCTTTACCTTCTTATCAACACCTGAAACACTGTATTATCTGTTCGTTTATATGCCTTGTTATCTAACTCCTCTCCACTCCCTGCAAAAATATTAAATAACTTTTTTGTCTTGTGTATTGCTGTTTCCAGTTTGTAACATACTGCCCAGTAACTGATATTAAGTTAAATGAAAGAAACCTTCTAAACCAATGGTAGCAATCACTATCTCCAAATAACAGAGCAACCAGTTCAGAATCCAGCAGCAGGACATAGAGGGCCTCCAGAGAAAGAACATGTGTTTTTTGGGAAAAAAAAAAAAAGGGAAAATGAGGAAATAAAAATAAAAAAGAAAAAAATAAAAAGGCGTAGAAATGTATGAAGTTAGATTCTATAGAGTTATTAAATGTGGGCCTCAGTTCTGACATTTCTTGCACCTAATCCACAAGAGAAAACTGATCACTTTTGTATATCACAAATGTTGGGAAAGCCAAATTTTTTAATGCAGAGAATTTTAGGGAAAAATAAATCTTTATTGGTTTTTCCTGAGGGCCCCAGTGGGTACACACTTCAAATTTACATTTTTCCTACAGAAAATTAAAACTGCATGCATTCTGTCTACTGTCTAATACACAACTTCAAGTGGTGCCATCACATGGCATATCTTACACTTTATACAATTTGTAATTGTTGTTTCAGGTTTCTCATGACCAGATCCAGATTAATCTTTGAGACATGAGAAGTGTTTGCACCGAGCTGAAGGATTAATGCCCTGCCCTTACTTATGGGATCTTTTCTCTACAATTAATCATTTTGTTAATGTAGAGGGTTGTTAAGATTCTGATTCTGCCACTTACTAAATGTGTGACCTTGGGAAATTTACTTAGCCCTTCTGTCATCTGCAATTTGGGGATTTTAACAGCACTGATTCTATTGCAATTACATTTAGGATTCAATTAGACATTAAACTGTAAAAATGCTTAGTACAATGCCTGGCTCTAATTAATTTCCCATAGTTCCCTATATGCTGATGATAATATTCATAACATACATACCTAGTTGTGCATAAATCATCTGGCAAGCATAATAAAATGAAAATCCAAGCGGAACCTTTTCCCTTCTATATGATATGCAGTCAGGGAGACAGAAAGTTGACATCAAAAGTGACTGAATTAGTATAAGACTTAGTTAGCAATCTTATAACAGTACTCCTGTGCTCCTAGGGGGGGAAAAAAAAAAACTTCTTATTCTGTCCAAATAGCATATTATTTTGGAAATTTGCAGAGAAACATCTATTTTAAATTTCAAGAAGGCTGCAATTAACATTCATAAAAACTTTCAAAATGACTTATATTCTTTCTTTTTTGTACTTTTGATTAATACTTTTTGGATTTTCTGGCTGTCCATTCTCCCCAGTGTAAACCCTATCTTTGCTGAGAAAAGTTGAGCGCTGAAGAATTGATGCTTTTGAACTGTAGTGTTGGTGAAGTCTCTTGAGAGTTCCTTGGACTGCAAAGAGATCGAACCAGTCCTGAATATTCAATGGAAGGACTGATGCTGAAGCTGAAGCTCCAACACTTTGGCCACGTGATGCAAAGAATTGCCTCACTGGAAAAGACCCTGATGCTAGGAAGGATTGGAGGCAGGAGGAGAAGGGGAAGACAGAGGATGAGATTGTTGGATGTCATCACCAACTCATTGGATATGAGTTTGAGCAAACTCCGGGAGTTGGTGATGGACAGGGAGGCCTGGCGTGCTGCAGTCCATGGGGTTACAAAGAGTTGGACACAACTAAGCTACTGAACTGAACTAAGACTTTTTAAAAGAAAAAAACATAATAGGGAAATGTCATAAGCAATTTTACAACAACAAATTTGACCACTTATATTGAATGGAAAAATTCCTTGAAAGACACAAATAGCAAAATCACAGTCAAGCACAAGTAGTTTTGGGAAGGACCAGGATGACAACAAAGGAACTCCTGAACTTCCCTGTACCCACAGACACACGGACTGTACAACTACATAGTCAGAAAATCCCACTGAGAGATATCCAGTGGCTCAAGGACTATGAAAAAGAAGTATTTGCCAATGGGTGTACTTCACTTCCTGTGGTTACCCCTCAAGGCTCAGCCCAGAAATAGCAGACAAAATTGTCCATTGTCCAGTCTTCCCTTGAGGGATTTGACCGTATACTTTACAAGCTGATGCCTGAAGGTCTGGCTTCTTATTTAACATGCATCTAGAGGCTGACTGAGATCTTCCTTAGAGTCCAGGGGAGCTGGTAGGCACTTCCCCTGCACTCCCTCTCTGGCTTGATCCAACAATAAAACCAAATTGTTAGTACCATCTTGAAAGGAGTTTGTCCGCGTATTCAGTGACTCAGTTTTTATGGCTTCCATACAATGGATTGAATTCCCAAATCACTTAGCTCTGAAAGCCAATGGGGCTGCATTTACATGTTCCACAAGAGGACAGCAAAGAAAGAAGCATCTTTTCCCTAGGTGCAGGAGCACCCTTTTGTTTCTCCCCCACTCTCATGACTATCTGCCTGGGCTTCCTGTAGAGGAAGCAGGTAAAAATACCCATTTTACAATTTCTCCTTGGAAGGAACTTAACTATATCTTTTCTCAGCTCTTCCATGAGGGTACAGTTTCTGGTTAGCCTGCATCTATGTGCTGACTGATCTTCTCTTCCTTGGAACACTGACTGATTTTGCCACACCCTCAACTATGGGGAACAACCACAAAGGTTTGAGAGACAACCAGGAGCTTCATCTGGACTGATGATGAGACAGTTTGCCAAGACAGAACATGTAATGTGCAGAAACCAACACATAGAGTGAAGGAAAATGAAAAAAAAAATAGTAACAACAACAAGGAAATATGTCTCAAACAGAAGAAGAAGATAAATCATTAGAAGGTGATCTTAGCAAGTTAGAGAAAAGTGACTTACCCAACAGAGAGTTCAAAATAATGGTCATAAACATGGTCACTGAGGTCAGAGAGCAAGGCATAAACAAAGTAAGAATTTTAGCAAAGAAAATATAACAAAAAAAGAATCTTAAAATCAATTTGTTACTTAGAAGGGGATCCATTAAGACTATCAGTGAATTTTCCAGCATAAACTTTGCAAGTCAGGAGGGAGTGTGATGATTTTTCAAAATGCTGAAAGGGAAAACCTGACAACCAATAATACTCTATTCAGCAAAGCTGTCCTTCACAACTGAAGGACAGACAAAGAGTTTTCCAGACAAAAGGTGAGCAAGATCATCATTAATAGACTAATAGATACATGGGTCAACAGAACAGAGTCCAGAATTAGATTCACACATTTAATTAACAGATTTTTGACAAAGCTGCAAAAGCAACTGGGGATAGTATAATTTTTCTAACAAATAGAGTTGGAAAGACAGATAAAAATATGAAAAAAAACCCAGAAAAAGACATCTAGAAGAAAACTGTGGTGTTGCAACTTGAATATGGTGGATGCAAAGATTTCTTAAATACCAAAAACCCAAATTGTAAAAATGATAGTCAACAAATTGAACTACTCCATCAATTTTTTTAAAAGATTGCTAAAGAAAGGGAAAAAATGGAAAAGAAAGTCACAAAATAGCAGAAAATATCACAATATTCATATTTGACAGTAGACCCTTACCAATACAACTCGTTAATAAAAAGATAAACATTCCAATTCGGAAATAGCAAAAGGATTTGAACAGACATTTCACCAGAAAAGGTATATGGATTGCATATAAGCACATGAAAGATGTTCAATATCAGTTCTTAGGAAAGTGGTAAATAAAACCATAAGCAAATATCACTATACACCTAATAGCTAAAAGTAAAATGTTCAATTGCACTAAGTGTTGGCAATGTATAAACACTTTGGAAAGTATTTGGCAATTTTAAAAAATATTAAATATGTACATATTATATGATTCAAGGAAAATAAAAAATTCTACATAAAATTTTATAAACAATATTCACAGAAACCTAATCTTGAAAAAAAATCCAAATGTTCACCTTGACTTTAAGCCTAATCCTAACAGATGAATGGATAAACATTTTGTGGTGTATCTATACAGCGGAATATCACTTAGAAATAGGAAGAGATGAAGTACCAATACCCACAAACACCTGGATGAATCTCAATATAGTAACAGTGAAAACAACTAAACAAAGGGATGTACATAATATATTATTCCTTTCACAAAAGGACACAATTTTCAAACTAATTTGTAGTATTAGAATGCAGACCATTGGTTGCCTGGGATAGGTTACAAAAAAAAACAGAAATTATGAATATCTTTATTGTTTTGATTGTGGTGATGGTTCATGTTGCAAAACTAAACAAATTCTGTATGCAAAGTTTTATTGTATTCAGTTATACCTCAATACTGTTCATACTGTTTATGGGATTCACAAGGTAAGAATAGTGAACTATGAACAAAGCTAGTGGAGGTGATGGAATCCCAGTTGAGCTATTTCAAATCCTAAAAGATGGTGCTTTGAAAGTTCTGCACTCAATATGCCAGCAAATCTGGAAAACTCAGCAGTGGTCACAGGACTGGAAAAGGTCTGTTTTTCATACCAATCCTAAAGAAAGGCAATGCCAAAGAATGATCAAACTACAGCACAATGGCGCTCATCTCTCACGCTAGCAAACTAATGCTCAAAATTCTCTAAGCCAGGCTTCAACAGTATGTGAACCATGAACTTCCAGATGTTCAAGCTGGTTTTAGAAAAGGCAGAGGAAACTGAGATCAAATTGCCAACATTTATTGGATCATCGAAAAAGCAAGAGAGTTTCAGAAAAACATCTATTTCTGCTTACTGATTATGCCAAAGTCTTTGGCTGTGTGGATCACAATAAACTGTGGAAAATTCTAAAAGACATGGGAATACCAGACCACCTGACCTGCCTCCTGAGAAATCTGTATGCAGGTCAAGAAACAACAGTTAGAACTGGACATGGAACAACAGACTGGTTCCAAATTGGGAAAGGAGTACATCAAGGCTATATACTGTCACCCTGCTTATTTGACTTATATGCAGAATACATCATGAGAATTGCTGGGCTGGATGAAGCATAAGCTGGAATGAAGATTGCCAGGAGAAATATCAATAACCTCAGACATGCAGGTGACACTACCCTTATGGCAAAAAGCAAAGAAGAACTAAAGAGCCTCTTGATGAAAGTGAAAGAGAAGAGTGAAAAGTTGGCTTAAAACTCAACATTCAGAAAACTAAGATCATGGCATCCAGTCCCATCACTTCATAGCAAATAATGGGGAAACAATGGAAACAGTGACAGACTTTATTTTTTTGAGCTCCAAAGTCATTGCAGATAGTGACTGCAACCATGAAATTAAAAAACGCTTGCTGTTTGGAAGGAAAGTTATGACCAACCTAGACAGCATATTAAAAAGCAGATACAATACTTTGTCAACAAAGTTCTGTCTAGTCAAAGATATGGTTTTTCCCGTAGCCATGTATGGACGTGAGAGTTGGACTATAAAGAAAGCTAGGCACCAAAGAATTGATGCTTTTGAACTGTAATGTTGGAAAAGACTCTTGAGAGTCCCTTGGACTGCAAGGAGATCCAACCAGTCCATCTTAAAGGAAATCAGTCCTGAATATTCATTGGAAGGACTGATGCTGAAGTTGAAATTCCAATATTTTGGCTACCTGATGCAAAGAACTGACTCATTTGAAAAGACCCTGATGCTGAGAAAGGTTGAAGGTAGGAGGAGAGGGGATAACAGAGGATGAGATGGTTGGATGGCATCACTGACTCTATGGACTTGAGTAAGCTTCGGGAGTTTGTGACAGACAGGGAAGCCTGGCGTGCTGCAGTCCATGGGGTTGCAAGAGTCGACATGACTGAGCGACAGAATTGATACCTCAATATATCTGTTTAAAAGGGAGAGATCCACCCCCGAAGTTCTAAAACTACTCTGCTTAATAGTTTTCAGTTTCAATGGAATAGTGAGATTTCTATAGGCATCTGGAATACTACTTCATAAAAAATAATTTTGAAAAGGTGAATAAGTATTCCTCAAAAAATAGTATCTTAATTAATTAGTGGAGTAGGAAGGATGAGAACAGACACTGTGCCAAGTATACATAGAGATTTCCTTTAATTTATTCACTTAGTCAAATAATATATATGCCTGAATACATACTAGTGTACAAAGTAAACAAATGTCTCCCTGTATGATTACATTATACAATTATAAACTAGTATCAAATTAGAATACGCAAAAGCCTGCAATGTTTTTATTCATAATAACCCTGAGTACTTCATTAATTAAATATATCCATAACCCTAAACTATATTGAAAAATATAAAAATAAGGCCTGTATTTTTAAATCATTCATTATCTTGCTATAATCTTCAAAATAAAAACAAAACTTGTTTAAGCCAGACATGTTTTCTTCATAAATTGGCCTGTGCTTTTATACTTTGATGTATATAGAACACACAAGGAATATTTTATTAATAATGCCGACTTCTGGGTCAAATACACATTTTAATTAACTCCATAGCTTTGGGATGGGGCTCAGAATCTGCATACACAGCTAGCTGCCTATTTGATCCTAATGTCAGTCATCTGGACTTTCTACTTTGTGAAACACTGTGCTTTTCTAACCAATAAGATAACTAGTGATGCCTAAATGTGAAGATTTATGTGAAGCCATTCAAAATCACAATAATCCAAGTCCATGCCCCTACCACCGATGCCTAAGAAGCTGAAGTTGATCAGTTCTATAAAGACCTAGAAAATCTCCTAGAACTAACACACACACACACACACACACAAAAGATGGTCTATTCATCACTGGGGATTGGAATGCAAAAGTAGGAAGTCAAGAGATATCTGGAGTAACAGGCAAGTTTGGCCTTTGGGAACAAAATGAAGCACAGCAAAGGCTAACTGAATTCTGCCATGAGAATGCACTGGTCATAGCAAATCCCCTTTTTCAACAACACAAGAGATGACTTTACACATGGACGTCACCAAATAGTCAATACCAAAATCAAATTGAACATTCTTTGTAGCCAAAGATGGAGAGACTGTATACAGTCAGCAAAAACAATACCTGGAGCTGACTGTGGCTCAGATCAGCAGCTTCTCAGCAAAATTCAGCTTAAACTAAAGAAAGCAGGGAAAGCCATGAGGCCAGCCAGGTACAACTTGAATCAAATTCCCTATGAATATTCAGTGGAGGTAATGAATAGATTCAAGGGGTTAGATCTGGTAGACAAAGTGCCTGAAGAAATACGGACAGAGGTCTGTAATGTTGTACAGGAGGCAGCGAACAAAACCATCCCAAAGAAAAAGAAAAGCAAGAAGGCAAAGTGGTTATCTGAGGCGGCCTTACAAACAGCAAAAGAAAGAAGTGAAAAGCAAGGGAGAAAGGGAAAGGTATATCTAACTAGAGGCAGATATCCAAAGAACAGCATGGAAAGACAAGAGGGGCTTCTAAACGAACCGTGTATAAATCTAGAAGAAAACCACAGAAGGGGAAAGACTAGAGATCTCTTCAGGAAAACTGGAGATATCAAGAGAACATTTTGCCCAAAGATGGGCGCAATAAAGGACAAAAATGGTAGAGACCTAGTAGATGCTGAAGAGGTCAAGGAGAGATGGAAATACACAGAAAAACTGTGCAAAAAAGATCCAAAGAACCAGATTGCTATGATGGTGTGGTCAGCCACCCAGAGCTAGACATTCTGGAGAACAAAGTCAAGTGGGCCTTAGGAAGCACTGCTGTTAATAAAGCTAGTGGATATGACAGAATTCCAGTAGAAGTATTCAAAACCTTAAAGGATTATGCCATCAAGGTGTTACATTCAATATTTCAGCAAATCTGGAAGACCTATCAGTGGCCACAGAACTGGAAAAGGTCAATTCTCATCCCAATTCCCAAGAAGGGTAGTACTAAAGAATGTGCTAACTATCGAATGATTGACCTCATCTCCCATGTTAGTATGGTCATGCTTAAAATCCTGCATGCTAAGCTTCAGCATTATGCTAACCAAGAGCTTCCAGATGTCCAAGCTGGATTTAGAAAAGGAAGAGGAACCAGAGATCAAATTGTCAACATTCGCTGGCTCACAGAGAAAGCTGGGGAATTCCAGAAAAACATCTATCTCAGTTTCATTGACTATGTACCAAAGCCTTTGACTGCATGGATCATAATAAACTGTGGAAAGCTCCTAAAAAGATGGGGATACCAGACCATCTTTCCTGTCTCCTGAGAACCCTGTATGCTGGCCAAGAAGCAACAATCAGAACCCAGTATGGAACAACTGATTGGTTCAAGATTGAGAAAGGAGTAAGACAGGGTTGTTTGTTGTCACCCTGTTTGTTTAATCTATATGCTGAGCACATCATGAGAAATGCTGGGTTGGATGAGTTACAAGCTGGACTCCAGATAGGCAGGAGAAACATCAATAACCTCAGATATGATGCTGATACCACTCTAATGGCAGGAAGTGAAGAGAAACTAAAGAGCTTCTTGATGAGGGTGAAGGAGGAGAGTGAAAGAGCCAGCTTAAAACTAAATTAAAAAAAAAAAACAAAAAACTAAGACCATAGCATCTGGCCCCATTACCTTATGGAAAATAGAGGGGTAAAAGGTGGAACCAGTGACAGATTTCCTTTTGGGCTCTAAAGTCACTACAGATGGTGACTGCAGCCATGAAATCAGAAGACACTTGCTTCTTGGCAGGAAAGCTATGTATGACAAACAGTGTACTGAAAAGTAGAGACATTACTCTGCTGACAAAGATCCATATAATCAAGGCTGTGGTCTTCCCAGTGGTCCGTATGGTTGTGAGAACAGGACTTCATAGAAGGTGAAATGCCAAGGAATTGATGCCTTCACACTATGGTGCTGGAGAAGGCTCCTGAAAGTCGCTTGGACAGCAAGGAGATTAAACCAGTCCATCTAAAGGGAAATCAAGCCTGAACACTTGCTGGAAGGACTGATACTGAAGCTGAAACCCAGTATTTTGGTCATCTGATGTGAACAGATGACTCACTGAAAAGTCCCTGATGCTGAGAAAGATTGAGGGCAGAAGGAGAAGAGGGCATCAGAGAATGAGATAGCTGGATGGCATCACTGATGCAATGGAAATGAACTTGGGCAAACTTCGGGAAATGGTAAGGGACAGAGAGGCCTGGCATGCTGCAGTCTATGGGGTTGCAAAGAGTCAGACATGCCTGGGAGACTGAACAACAACAAATGTGAAGATACACGTGCAAAAAAATAAACATGCATCAGTGGAAATCTCACCAAATTAGACAACTGCAAACATTGGCTGACTCAATGGACATGAGTCTGAGCAGATTCCAGGAGATAGTGAAGGACAGGGAATGCTGGCGTGCTGCAGTTCATGGGGCTGCAAAGCGTCGGACATGACTGAGCGAATGCACAACAACAATAAACATCGGCCACTAAGGTCACACCTTGCTGTCCAAGTGAGTTCACTTAAAACATAGCCTTAATGATATGGGAAACAAATGCCTTAAGGAATTTTGGAATGGTTTGAAACTTTGATTCCTTAAGGAATGATCCTTAGTAAGCAAAAAGTCTTTAGAAAATTATCAAAATCTGAGTAAATATAGTCATAAAGTACAATATCCTAAGAGAGGGATGACATTCAGATTTATTTGAGCTAGGTTTTCAAAGGAAAAAAGTGACTCTAAACTCTGACACTATAAATAAATAAAAAGCAAAGCAAAGACATATCTTTCTTTGTGTCATGGCTCATTTTTATACTTAGAAGACTCAATTTAGCACATAATTTAAAAGTTATTTTTGGCATAAGTAAATATATTCCCTCCACTTCAATACTGTAACAAAAAAGGAACTATAAATCTTGGTATATTTTTAATGGTATACAATTAAAGATGACTCTGGGAAACTTTGATTCCATGATTTTATAATGTGTCTTTTAATATCATATTCTAACTTATGATATTTGGTAAATGTAAAAAAAATTGATTAAAAATAAATTCTTTCAAATAACTTTTAATTAGCATTTCTCAGCAGATATTTGTCTTCATTCCACGGTCATTTATCAAGTGGCCTACCCCAACCCAAGGGCGTAGTCTTGAAAGAAGTTATTAATCTCCTTACCTTTAGGAAATCTACTCTGTCTTCAAGAAAAGTCCAAAGAATAAATGAGAAAACAGCTCAAAGCCACCCAAGATGAAATGAGGGTGTTATATGTTAAAAGAAAAGACCTAGTACTGAGCTATCAGAAGAAATAAAAGAGCGAAGTCTCTACAGATACTCATTATGATACACTCTGGCATCAGGCAGAAAAGGTGGATATAAGGGAAAAAGGGAAAACAAAAGTGTAAAAGCAAAACTGATGATGCTATCACTGCACACCAGACAGAACCACTTTCTCCACATTTAGGAGAAATTTGGGGCAGGTGAATGTCGGTAGTAAAGAAACATAAAAGGATAAAAATTAGAGTATTTACATGTATTTATTCTATAACTAGAATTTCAATTGGATTACACACAAGCATTTTGACCCTGTCTTGACCAGCACAGAAAATGAGAAATAATAAAACCATATTAAGCCTGAAAGTACTTCATGGTTTGTCTATTTCTGCTATTCCTACAGCATTTCAGGTGTGACCAATAAGTCAAACTACTCTCTTCATTAAGCAGACTGCAAATGCCTGGTTGGCAGAGTCAGCTGTTATTTTGGTTGTATAGCTCACAGTGTGTGGGTGTGGAATAAATCCTAAAGGTGCAACATTAAAGGTGGACTGGGTCTTGGAAATTATGTAATTCATGCCCTTATTTTATATATGAATAAACTCAGACCCAAGGAAATTAGGTAATTTGCCCAAGGTTTCATAGCTAGTGGAATTTTGGTAAGTTGTTCATTCCAGACTCTTCTAGAACAGCCATGGATTTTAATTCATCTGCTTTACTACCTTTACAGTTCCAGTTCAGTCACTCGGTTATGCACAACTCTTTGCGACCCCATGAACTGCAGCACGCCAGGCCTCCCTGTCCATCATCAACTCCCAGAGTTGGTGATGCCATCCAACCATCTCATCCTCTGTTGTCCCCTTCACCTCCTACCCTCAATCTTGCCCAGCATCAGGGTCTTTTCCAATGAGTTAGCTCTTCGCATCAGGTGGCCAAAGGATTGGAGTTTCAGCTTCAACATCAGTCCTTCCAATGAACACCCAGGACTGATCTACTTTAGGATGGACTGGTTGGATCTCCTTGCAGTCCAAGGGACTCTCAAGAGTCTTCTCCAACACCACAGTTCAAAAGCATCAATTCTTCGGCGCTCAGCTTTCTTTATAGTTCAACTCTCACATCCATACATGACCACTGGAAAAATCATAGTCTTGACTAGACGGGCCTTTGTTGGCAAATTTATGTCTCTGCTTTTTAATATGCTGTCTAGATTGGTCATAACTTTCCTTCCAAGGAGTAAGCGTCTTAATTTCATGGCTGCAATCACCCTACCTACCTTAATTCATCTGCATAGAATTTATAAATTCTATGCATGACAGCATAGGCTTAGGTTATTTGAGAAAATGTGCTTGTTCTCTTAAATACTGCATTAAATTTTTAAAATCCAGCATACACAACTATTTTGAAAGTATACATTTGGGGTCAAATCCTTATTATTAAAAAGTCACAGTGGAATATGTTTAATACGAGCTCTTTAACATTATTCTAAGTTTGGGAGGGATAGCATTTTTCTAAGACAGTAGAAAGAGGAAATTTTTCTATATCACATGAAAATAAATTTGGGGGAAATATTTGTTTCCATATTGAAATAATCACACTCTATGGGGCTGAAACTACTATCACTGAATTGATGTTTATTGATAAAAGTAGAAAATGCTTCTTTCTATAGCTTAATTTTGGACAAGTCTGTCATTGTCATGAAAGTATAAGCTGTACTTCAAATAGTTTATGTTTTTTTAACTTTAGCTGCATAAAATCCATTTATTAACAAAAAAATGTACTTACTGATTCAGGACAGGAGTGTAGGCAGTTTTATCCTCATCAATAATGGTGACCATCAGTGTTATAAGCTGGGGCCAAAAATCCAAATTCTTGGTGGTTGGTCCCTGATCTTCCCGAGGAACGTCCTGTTTCTTACTCTGCTCAGAAAGTCAGGCAACATGCAAAACAAAAGGTTAAAGGGCATGACTTTAGTTAGAAACCACTGTCAAACAGGAAGATCAGACAAAGAGAGTTATGAACAACTCTCAGATCATGAGAGTCAAAGTTAGTACATTCAGGTTTTCTCTCTTCATTGAATGGCATCCCACAGGGTAAAATCACAATGGCCAGGCCTGAATTTCTAAATGCTTTGGTTCTGGAATGGAGGTTTATCTTCCTCTATTGCAGTTTATGATCTTAGGAGTTATTGTTATAGAGTTTATCCCTTTAATGTGACTTTTTCCAAGGCAAAAGGTTGAATTCTGTGTGTACGATGCTATGTGTGTAAAATTTATCCTGCCTAAGTATTTTTTTCAAAAGTCACACTGGTTTATGTGGGCAGAACTCAAGAAAGGCTGTCTGGTTACAAACTCAGTACTGTTAAATTCTACAGATATAAAGTTACATGAATGGACCAGAACTCTCTCATTCCACTCACAAATATATTTAAGTTAACTTTAACTTTGTAAGTCTTTTTATATGTGCATATAAGTATATTTAAATCATATTGGAATCCTTAATTTATCATACTGAATGAATTCTCCACTGTCACCTTTGGAAGGAGTGTTGTCTGAATGACCTACATTTACAGTGAGATCAAAACAGTATAATACTCTTGAAAGTTTTACATATAAACTTCATACTCAACACACGCAATTCTTTCAAACATACAGGTAAATTATTCTGGTTGTTTTGTTTCATTGGGTATTCTTACAGCACTTCTTTTACATTAACTTTTTAAAATTAGGAAAAAAGATGAAGATGGAGACAGACAATTTTCAAAGTATATAAGTGGGAAGCATATGGCTTCCTTGACTATTTTTGCTGAACTATTTATAAGCTTGTAGGTCCAGGATATTTGAAAACTCCAATTGGTAGCTCAGGAAATTCATGGTCTCTCATACAAAGGGTGGATTAGATTTTATTTGGTCCAATCATTTAGCTTCCCTGGTGGCTCAGGAGTAAAGTATTCACTTGTAATGCAGGAGATGTGGATTTAATCTCTGAGTCAGGAAGATCCCCTGGAGAAGGAAATGGCAACCCATTTCAGGATTCTTGCCTGGAAAATCCCATGACAGAGCAGCCTGGCAGGCTACAGTCCCTGGGGTCACAAAAGAGTCAGACATGTCTTAGCAACTAAACAACAAAAATCATTTGTTTTACTCAACTACCATGTCATTTCCAAAGATCAGTCACCCTCTGCTGAATGACTATACGCGTATCTTCTAATGATGCCCAACATACGTAACCAGATTTAGATGAGTCATCACACTATTACTGTTCTCACTGAAGTTAAATATAACTGTGTATTGTTACAGACCTCATACAAAGACTATGATGTACCTTCAGGGACTTAAATTTTCTGAGGGTACTTCCAAGGGCTTAATTTACCTTTAAGCTCAAAATGTAACATATTAAAAGCTGAAGACTGAGATTAGTCAAAAGACTAGTGGCTAGCACATATTACTTCAAATTGCCAGAATGAACCAAAAGTAGTCTTCAAAGGATCTTAATAAACCTTATGCACCTGGCCCCTGAGAACCACTTGAAACTCTGCTGTCTTCCTCTTTTAATTCCTCAGGTACACCAAGGCACATCAGAAAATGTTTAAGAAGAAAAAGGCAGCAATACAGGCAAATAAATGTCTAACTTCTCCAATTATTAAGTTACATCGTCTATGGAAGCTGTCTTTCTTTTATGAACAGGAATTTATTATGGTCACAATAATGTACTTATTTATTCACTACATTAAACTCAATAGACTTCCCTTGCTATGATGTAGTCAGAAATCCAGAGAACCTGGTGAGTTGTAAAGATTGTAAGTAAAATTAGTTCTGATGGCCATGGTGAACTATATGAGAATACTATCATTAATCATCTTGATGTGTATACAGCCAAACTATATGCCTAACTTGTTTCAAGTAACGTGATTAAATAAAAGTAAATGACTATGAGACATGTCTAACACCAGAGCCCTTACCATCATTTTGCAAAGAGTGAACTGGGAAAGAGAAAAGACCAAAGTAGTTGAGTACACATTAATTCCAAAGTCCCTTAACTGTCACAAAGTATACTTCCATTCCTTTTTTAATACCACTAAAGGATTTTAGCTGGCAACATTATTTTGCATAAAATTCTATATCATGCATCAGAATAAACCAAACAATGCTGTCATTAGTTTTTATGTATCACATATTGGTATCACAAACCATGCTTTATGTATTTTACTAGTGCATTTTAATAGACTGCATGTTTAAAAGGATGGAGTACAACCATGTGTTTGGTTGGCCGAAGCATTCTTATGTCTCTTGGAAAAACCCAAACAAACCTTTTGACCAACCCAATACATGAGAATACTCACTTGATTGCTTAGGAATTCAGTTGTTCTAAGTTGTTGTTTAGTTGCTAAGGCATGTCCGACTCTTTTGTGACCTCATGGACTATGTTCTGCCAGGCTCCACTGCCCATGTGATTTCCCAGGCAAGAATACTGGAGTCGTCTGCCATTTCCTCGTCCAAGGGATCTTCCCGACCCAGGGATCAAACCCACATCTATTGCATTGGCCAGTGGATTCTTCCACTAAGCCACCATGAAACACTTTATTACTATTTGAGAATTTTAATAAAGCATTTGAAATTATGGTTAGAAAAATTAATGTAATGGCAGTGGAAATTCTGAAAGCTAGTAATAAGTACATTAATTACTTACTAAAACCTCTATTAATTACTATTTATCATAAGAAAAATATTTAAAATACATATTTATATTGTATACGGGTATAATATGTAATTTAACCTAAACAAATAAAATAGGTTTATAAAACTATGACTTAGTATGTCAATTTTAACATTGTCATTAGTTTTATAGTGACTAAAAATTATCTTGTTAACAGATAATTGAGGAAAGATCTGTGAAAGAAAGACTGAGAGAGCATAATGGGGAGATAATTTTTTAAAAGTAGAACGTTACCAGAATGTAGGATCAACTGAGAAAAACTTCTAGTTATGTTTATAAAGGATATTCCAATACAAGAAGCTTGTACAGACAAGCTGATAAGATGTACATTATACTTTACAATATCAAAGAAGAAAATATGAAGCTATTCCATTAAGAAGAGATCGATATATGAGAGAACCATTACATGAAAAAATTTTGAAATAACATGATATCTTCATGGTAGTAGGAGGGAGGAACACTTCTAAGGTTGCTATTAAGTATTTCTGTGCCATCCCATGTATTTGTTCTATATGCATATTTTGAAATACCTCTTCAAAGGAGTTGGCCAGACACGGGTTGGGGGAATATTTTAGTAAAATGATGCAAGGATAGGATACTTAAATACAAAAGAACACAAAGCTAAATAGAGAATTACTAGTAATGGAAGGCTTCAGGTTTTTGACAAGTTTCTGTAAGGATATTAATGAGTATCTTATACACGCGCGTGTGCACACACACACACACACACACGGTCCATGCTCAAATTAAGGAAATGTTTGCTTAAACAAATAAATCATTTCCAGACTTATTATAGTAAGATGTTAATATGCATCTCTAAGAGAGTGGTTTCCAAACTTTAGAGTTTCTAAGCATCACTGGGAAGGTGTGCTAAAACACAGACTGGTAGGCTCTACACCCAGAGTTCCTAATTCAGCAGGTCTAAGGTGAAGCTTAAGACTTTGCATATATAATGAAGTCTCAAGAAATTCTGGTGCTATTTAGAATCAGCACCAGTTGAGAATCAATATTCTGAAAGTTATCAACTAAACATTACTCTCTCAAATGCTTGAACTTGATAGAGCCCTTCACCCCTCTCCTATTCCCCACATTCCATCTTATAAAACCTTCCACAGAAAAAGTGTTCCTCTGAGTGTACTTTGGGAAACAAAAGGCTAGAGAGATGCAAATGTCAAATACTGAAGGACCTTTTTTTCATACAAAGGAATTTGCATTTATACTAAATTTGATGAGGACTATTATATGATTTTAAACATGGGAATGCATAATTACAGTTGTGTTTTTTAAAAAATGATTTGGCAGTAGCAGGAAGTTTAATAAAGTTATACTTATGAAATAGTCAATAAACAAAATTGACAGGTTTATGAAAATACTTATGAAATAGTTAAGTAAAATAAATATAATTCATTATATAAATGGTGAGAACAAAGAGAGAGGGAGAAGTCAATAGAACTATCCAGAAGGTAACCAGGTAAACCAATCAGTAGTTTAGGAAGCTCCCTGAACTACTGACACAGCTTGAGGACTTCCAGCATGTGTGCGGTAGCTAAAATTATGGGGTAAACAAGATTACTCAAAAAGAGCAAGAGAGGAGACTACACAGCCAGAGGCAAAACCTTGGGGAGAAAGTCTCAAAAAAGAATATCATTTTATGAAAGAGAACCACAGATAGGGGAGTGAGGCCCCTACTGAAATGAGAGAAACTGGTGTCCAGAATTAATGTGGGAGGATACCCTCAAATGTAAATGAAGAGCATGGTCAGGCGATAAAAGAGTCTGGCAGGTAAATCTCATTGACAATGAGGAAGGACAGCAAGGAATTTTTATCTTGAGATAAGAGAAGTAAGTAGCAAAAGTTTGAAACAGCGTTTGCAAGGAACAAGAGCAGACTTTGAGTTGGACCCAGAGTGGACCTGCCAGGGAGCTGGGGAGTGCTGGTGAGGGTGGGTTCCTGAGCATCTAGGACCATCATGAGTTCCAGGACTGGATTCAGAAATCAAGGAAACACTGCTGCATTTACTACTGGAGGGCCATGCAGTAGGAAAGGGATTTAAGTGTTTGACAAGCATGGCCGGAGCTCTGAAACAAATAGGTGTTATGGTCCAGAGGAAGGAAGAAGAGAAATGAGAGGGATGATGGAGGAGTAGATCTAGAAAGAAGAGGGAGGAGAAAGGAAGGGCAGCAGACAATGGGAGGAGGATGTTTGTGTCCAGGTGTTCAGGTCATGGGGGCAGGAATAGAGATCAGGTAAAGGGCCCCAGCTGCAGTCCATGGGGTTGCAAAGAGTCAGACACAACTGAGCTAAAGGGCTCCAGAGTGGAGGTTGAGAAGAGCTAAGAAAAGATTTCTCAGGTAAGACAACGAAGTTGTGACATCTCTGCAAAGAGCTTACAGAATCTGTGTGCATGCAGTGGCTGACTGTGGTAGCGAACAGACCAAGACTGTTTTTGTTCAAGGCAGGTAAGTGATGTCTTGAAAGTTTTGACAACAAGGCTTACAGATGATAGGAATTAGGAAAATCAAGACAGAGTGGATAAAAAGACACAAAAGAAAATGAAATAGTAGTGAGCCTGAGTAGTGAGTATTAAAAAAGAAGTAAGCTTTAAAATATAACAAAAGGCTGGCAAATTATTGATAATATAAAAACATGAACTAGATAGCTCATATATAATAAGTTTGCAATTTACTCTGACTCTGAGTCAGCTGTTTATCTTCTCATACTTCGGAGATAAGGACATGTTAGCCCTAGTAGATGACAGGTTAGAAAAACTGGAACTTTTTAAATGGTTTTGGAAGCAGAACATAAAGCTACAGATGTTCAGGGGTTTTGAGATGTCTGTGAAGCAATGTGGACAGTTTATCATCCAGAAAGAAGAGCATTTATACTGGCCTACACTTAGGCAGGATTAGACACGATTACTCTAGGTACAGTCCCCATCGCCCAGGGAAGGCAGGTGGAACGCTTTTTACATCAGTGGAGTCACCTTTATTGCTTCTCTCCCCCAGATACCATTCCCTCCCCTTTTCGTTGTGTAGTCAGTAAGTTGTCTCTGACTCCTTTGCGACCCCCCCATGGACTGTAGCCTGCCAGGGTCCTCTGTCCATGGAGTTTCCCAGGTAATAATAATGGAGTGGGTTGCCCTCTACTTCTCCAAGGGATCCTCCCAACCCAGGGGTTGAAACCAACTCTCCTGTATTGGCAGATGGATTCTTTACCACTGAACCACCAGGGACGCTCATACTTTCCTTTACTGCCTAATAATACTTCTCCCACCTCCGAAAGCAGCAACAGAGGCTTCTTTCCAATTCATTCCATGGTCAATCCTCACAACAAAACTGTCAGCCTTAAAGACTGACTATGGTCTTTAAGACTACACATGAGAGAAACCTGACCCACAATCTCCATAGCAACCAGTCTGGAAGTCAAACCACAACCTCTGCAACAGTCAGCCCAGAATGGTTAGGACTTGGTCAATGATCCCAGCTTCCTTACGCTTTATATTCACTTCAAACTTACACTGTCACAAGGAATTTTTGTTATGGGTTTTAAAATTTACTTATATAATAAATTATAGCAGTAGGAATATAAACTCTGCTCCAGCCATCCCAGAAAGGTAAAAATGACACATCTTTATCTGTGATGAAAGTAAACTCAAGTTGATGTAGATGTAGTCGGAATGCTCAGGGCTATCCATTCTGTGTAGGATCACGATCCAGTTCATCAGAGAATCCAGACACTAGGTCTCATTCAGAGTAACTTCCCAGAGTCTCTCCCATTCACAACCAACATTTAAGTGACTTACTATGTATTAGTAAAAGTCCGTGGTGAAGTAGGCATTTTTGACAGTGGTATTAAAAATTAATAGTGGAAATACTTTTGAAGTAGGTAGATAAAAGGTGTTAAATGGTCTAAGGTTGCAAATGGTCTAAGTGATGAACTAAACTTTGCCATAGGCAAAAAAGTTTTTTTTTTCAATAAGTAATGGAAAATGTTGGCACCACCTTAAACTGGATGCCCCATTTATATTAGATCTTAAGATATATAAGGAGACTTAGGTCATCAGATAGAAATACTAATGCTTCCATGTAACAATGACTTTCAAACTTTTTGACTAGACACAGGGAGCATCAAACTTGTTTATCAATAACTTAATTTGCATCTTTATGCCTTAACAAACAAAATCTATTTTTTGCCATTTAACTGAGCCTCCTTCTAGTTAGGTGACTCCCAGTTTCTTCAGGCCAACAAACTCCAGTCATATTAGACCTGAAACTTCCCTTGCCTTTCACTATAAAGCTTTTTCACATTGCTGCCTGACTTTGAGTCTCTGCCACATAAAAGTGAGTTTGGCTGCCTTCCCTGTTTTAGCAAGATCTGAATAAACAGCCTTTGTTAGTTCTCATTTGGGTGATCTTCAATGATTTTCAAATATCAAAGCCAAACATTAAAACTCTCACTTCAGAGATAAAGAAACTGAGGGTTAACTTATTTCTGATCTCCTCTTTGTTACTGAAAACAGAACACCTAGATCACATTTAAAACATATAGCTTTGGTTTGCTCTTTATATTCTGAACTCCAAGACCTAATTGTAGCTTATAGACACAGATGACAAACATTACTTCCCACCAATAATAATGGGCTGATTTTTATTCTGAGTTCTCTATCTTGAATGAGAATGAATACTTTCAGAAAATAAAGTTATCAGTGCTTACGTGAAATCCCTGCACATGCCCTGTGTTCTTGAGACTCTCACAGCTGCTTAGCATTCATCTGCAGTTTGAGAGCTATAGGCACTAAGAAGGTTTGGTTCTAAGTAAATTGCCAATTGCTCTCCCCTCCATTTTCGAGCTTTCTTTTTTTAACCATGTTTAGTGAAGTACAGTTAATTGACAATGTTGTGTTAGTTTGAGGTGTATGGGATTAATATTAAACAACAGATATAAATACAAATATAGATATATGTTCTTTTTCAGATTTTTTTCCATTATAGGTTATTACAAGACATTGAATAAAGTTCCCTGTGTTATATAATAGGTCCTTGTTGTTTATCTACTTTATATAGTGAAGTGAAGTTGCTCAGTCGTGTCCGACTCTTTGCGACCCCATGGACTGTAGCCTACCAGGATCCTCCGTCCACGGGATTCTCCAGGCAAAAGTACTGGTGTGGGTTGCCATTTCCTTCTCCAGGGGATTTCCCAACCCAGGGATCAAACCCCGGTCTCCTGAATTTTAGACAGATGCTTTACTGTAGAACACTGTGTAAATGTTAATCCCAAACTCCTAACTTATAGAGCTTTCTTAATCGATATTGTTTTATTATTAGTATGCAATGTCCCAAAAGTTCTTACTGAAGTTTCTAGTTAGTCCCTACAGTTCATATGACTGCAATCCCTTTATTTGTTTCTCCCAATTAGTGTTGATTTAATTCCACTCAATTTTGGGCAGGATGGACAACCAGACAAGGACATACTAGGAAATCCAGAGAGTGCAGTTCCCAACACTTCATAGATTCCCACTCTGCTTGCTCAAATATAGGAAACCATCAAAATGATACTATAGTATCCTGAATGACTTCACTAAAATTGCTTATCTTGGTAATTCTGGAAGGCTAAATTCTTATTTGATTACACTTAAGGAAAATGATGTGAATCTCTGATCATGGTGTGAACGGGTAGATAGGAAGTTAAAAAAAAAAAGAGAGAGGATGTGAAAATATCTCATGGAGGCTTGAATCCTTTAGAAGAGGAAGAAAATAAAAGAGGAGAAAGACTGAACATGTATTAACTGTTAACTGTATGAGAAACTTGGTTACCACACCAGAGACTGCTACAATTATTTTTCAGCACAAAGGCATTCAACTGGATTCCAGAGTCCTGCATTTGGAGTAAAATCAACTAGACTGTCCACAGACAAGATAAAAGAAAGAGATAAAGAAGTTAAATTAACACATAAGTAAATGCATAACATTTGTGCTCACTTCTTAACAGCTTAGAGCTCACAGACCTACCCACATTGCTGTACCTCTTCTCTTTGTTCTTGAGTCAGTGTCTTTATAGTACTAGAAAGGCTACAGAAACCTTTACTGCATTTTATAGATGAGGAAACAGCCTAGCAGATGAGGCAACTGAGCTTGACATAGTTTAAAGTAGTCCCAAGGTCACAGAGAAGACTCTTGAGAGTCCCTTGGACTGTAAGGAGATCAAATCAGTCAATCCTAAACGAATCAACCCTGAATATTCATTGGAAGAACTGATGCTGAAGCTGAAGTTCCAATACCACCTGATGCGAAGAGCTGACACACTGGAAAAGACCCTGATGCTGGGAAAGATTGAGGGCAGGAGGAGGAGAGGAAACAGAGGGTGAGACGGTTGGATGGCATCACTGACTCAACGGATATGAGTTTGTGCAAACTCCAGGAGACAGCGGAAGACAGAGGAGCCTGGCGTGCTGCAGTCCATGGGGTCACAGGGTCGGACACAACTTAGCAACTAAACGACAAGATCATAGAAGGTCACAAAACCAGAAAACTAAGACCTTGAAAAGAGACTACCTCACTCAACCTCTCTTCTAAAGTTAAAAATTACTCAGTAAAAAGCAGAACACAGAGTTGGATTTTGTTTGTTAAGGCATAAAGACAAATTAAGTTATTGATCCACAGGGCTTATGACCCTTCTATCTAATTAAAAGCTTAAAAGTCACTGCTACATAGAAAATTCACATTTGTAACTGAAGACCTAAGTCTCCTTATACATCTTAAGATCTAATAAAAACGGGGCAGTCATTTTAAGTGGTGCCAATATTTCCCATTACTTTTTCTTTCTTTCTTTCTTTTTGGCCTATAGGAGAGTTCAATTCATCCCTCACTTAGACCATTTTCAAGTTTAACACCTTTTATCTACCTACTTCAAAGGTTTTTCCACTATTAACTTTTAATACCACTGTCAAAAATGTCTTCTTCACCACTGAATTTTACTGATATATAGGAAGTAATTTAAATGTTGTTCATGAATGGGAGAGACTCTAGAAATTACTCTGAATGAGACAGTGCTTGGATTCGCTAATGAACTGGATTGTGATCATACATGGAATGAATAGCCCTGGCTATTCTGGCTAGGTGTTCATCAACCTGAGTTTACTTTCATCACAGATAAAGGTGTGCCATTTTTGCCCTTCTGGGATAGCTGGGGCAGAGTTTATATTCCAACTGCCATAATTTATTATACAAATAGCTTTTAAAATCCATAGCAAAAATGCCTTGGGAAATTGTGAATTGTAAGTTATGCAGAAAACTTAAAAGAATCACACAGCAAGCAGTGAAATCTGAGACTATATGCAAAGCTGCCCCTGACATGTGCTTTTCTAAGTCTGATCCATGGGTTATCTACATCAAGATCGCCTCAGTTGTTTATTAGAAATACATACATTTGATTTTAGAGTCCTTGTGGAGATCTACTAAGTCAAGATAACTAGAGCTATGACCCGGGAGTCTGGACTTAATACATACAGCTCTGCTCTTCTGAAATTCTCACATTCCTAGGCAGAGTTCACTACTAAACTGTCAGTAAGTCAGGTAAAAATAGGCCTCATTTTTTTTTTTTTTTTTTTTTTTTTTAAGGAAGAATGATACAATACCTCTCAGATGCTAATACTGGTCATAGGTTGCTAGATTTTGCATTCTGTGTGGTAAGAGAAGATTTCTGCTTTATCTTTATGTATGACAAATTTCCAACTACACAGCTCTCTAATTTTAAGTGGAGGTGGAATAACTTCTAGGATATTCATGTGGTGCTCCTTCCAGGTGTTGATATGTTGCTATGTTAATCCTTTTGTAAACATTACTTTTTAAATTAACTCTCCCTAGGGAATTATTGTTATATTCAAAAAACTTAATTTATGGTTGCTAATTGAAGAAAAAATAGAGCACCCGGTATTCTTAATAAGAGTAACTATAAACCTAAGAAATATGTTAACCTACTTAGGGGGGGAAAAAAAGGAATTTCCTTGTTTTCTAAAGTTATTACAAATTATTCAATTTCCTTGAATTACAAAAATATTAGAATTTTTGTATTACAGTATAACAATAAAACAGTCAGAGAATCTTCACTGGGTCCTTTCAGCTTCAGTAAGTCTGAGATATGCTGATAGCCAAACTGTCAAAAACGCACTTAAAAGTTTGGATACTCTAAATGATTTTTAAAATCTCTAAATGGTTGCTTCAATTTCAACAGACTATAAATGGCTAATGATCTACATACATAACTATAAATTGTCATAGCTTTGAATGTAGACCTTAAATACACAAATTACTTAACAGCATGAAATAACAGAAAATAATAACAACATGAAGTGAGAAACTGATATTTTGTTATCAACTTACATCAACTTGTCTAAACGTGGGCAAGGAATTCATTTCTTCAAATTTGGATGCTTAATATTGAAATCAGAGTATATCTATTTAATCCTATTTTTCTGATAGTTCTAGTGAGTTATACGGGTAGAACATTTTTGGTAAGAGACATTTATTACTCTAAGAAATTAATACTCGTGTTTAATTAAATTTATGGTAAATGCTCTGCTAATTGACAAGGTTCTTGTTCGAATCCCAAGAGAGATGCATAAGACAGTTTCATGAACATAAAATATTACCACTTTAATGTATAAATTGTTTTCCCTTTTCTCTTTACATGAATTAAACTTGCATTAAAAAGGAAAAATGTAACTGGTCACATCTAGAAAGCACTTATTTTCAATTTAAGATATAAACATTTAAAGAACTAGTAGTACTGAGACCAAACTCAGGAGTTTGGTCTAGAAGGCATTTATTTTCAATTTAGGATACCAATATTTAAAAGAACCACTAGCATTGAGATGATACTCAGGATTTCCATGATAGCTGACTTCAAATACATGGTAGACTGTGGTATAGAAAGAGATTAGAATAGAAATTGAATTTGTCTTGTTTGGTCAAGAAAATAAAACTAGTACTTGTGAGTAAAACTTTCAAAAAATAAGATTTCAGTACAACATAAGGAAAAAACGTCTAAATATCAGATCTCTACAAATGTTATAAACCTCCAGTCATTTAAAGGTGTGCAAAAAATCCTTTGTTCATCTTGTATTTAAAAACTGACCACAATCTCTGAGTTTCATTTTAATAGACTTTCTATGATTACATGCCTGTAACTAAATTTGTAGGGATGAACACTTAAATTTTGATCACTTGACAGTAAGTTGATTATAAATACTTGGAACCTTTTTTAATTTATAGCTTTATTGATGTGCAGTTTGATGAGTTTGAACATATGTACATATCCATGATAGGATCACTAAAAGCAAAGTTATAAAGCTAGTAATCACCTCCAAAAGTTTCCTTGTGTCCTTTTCTCCCACAGTAAGAACCCTTGACACTACATCTATCCTCTCAACAAAATTTTTAATGCCCAATACCATATTATTGGTGTTAAAAAGCAGAGACATGGAATGGAAACAGTGACAGACTATTGTCTTGAGCTCCAAAATCATTGTGGACAGTGACTACAGCCATGAAATTAAAAAGACCCTTGCTTCTTGGAAGAAAAGCAATGACAAACTTAGACAGCATATCAAAAAGCAGAGACATTACTTTGCCTACAAAGGTCCATATAGTCAAAGCTATGGTTTTTCCAGTAGTCATGTATGGATGTGAGAAATGGACAATGAAAAAAGGTTGAGTGTCAAAGAATTGATGCCTTCAAACTGTGGTGCTGGAGAAGACTCTTGAGAGTCCCTTGGATGGCAAGGAAATCAAGCCAATCAGTCCTAAAGGAAATTAACCCTGAATATTCACTGAAGGACTGATGCTGAAGCTAAAGCTCCAATACTTTGGCCACTTGATGCAAAGAGGTGACTCATTGGAAAAGAGGAAAAGACACTGATGCTGAGAAAGATTGAAGGCAGGAGGAGAAGGGGATGACAGAGGATGAGATGGTTGGATGGCATCACTGACTCAATGGACATGAGTTTGAGCAAACTCTGGGCGATAGTGAAGGACAAGGAAGCCTAGTATGCTCCAGTCCATGGGGTTGCAAAGAGCTGGACACGACTTAGTGACCGAACAACCACCACCACATTATTGGGGCTTCCCAGGTGGCTAAATGGTAAAGAATCTGCCTTTAATGCAGCAGACTCAAGTTTGATCCCTGGGTCAGGAACATCCACTAGAGAAGTAAATGACAGTCCACTCCAGTATTCTTGCCTGGAAAATCCCATGGACAGAGGAGTCTAGTAGGCTACAGTCCATGGGGTCACAAAGAGTTAGACACAACTCAGTGACTAAACAACAACAACAAACAACTGTATTATTAACTCTAGGCACTGTGCTGTATGGAAGATCTCTAAAACTTACCTTGTATATAATTGTAACTTCATACCCACCGAATATATGACTACCGTTTAAAAAGGATAGAATACGTTGTGTCAGAAAAAAGACAACTATTCACCAGATTTGTTTCCCCTTTTCCTTGAGGACACAGCTTAACTACTGTGGAGGACTACAGATGCCTTTAAATTCTTTGATAATCCTTTCATTAAAAAGTATGCCTATATTGTCTTCCTTTGTATATGGGTGACTTTGACCAAAAGAATATGGCAGAAATGACCTATGCATGTGTCCAGACTGAGATTTGAAGAAACTAGCAACTCCCACTTCCTCTCTTTTGCACCAGCTCCTCTTATAATTTAGCAACTACGCTGTGAGGATACCCAGGTAGCCCCATGGAGAAGTCCATGTGGAAGAGAATAGATCTGCGGTTCCCAGCTGACAGCAGCATATCTTGTTGGTCATATGAGTATTGAAAGTAGATCCTCCAACTCCAGTCAGGCACAATCAGATGGAGCAGCATGGAGCAGAGATGATGCACCCAAGCCTATGAGCAGGGCAGATTTGTGAGCAAACTAAACTATTGTTACTGTTTTAAGCCATTAAGATTTATAGTGGCTTGTCAACTAGAATAGAATTTAATGCTAGAAGTGGGGTGTTAATGTTAAAAACCTAAAACCTGTGGCATTGATTTGGGATTGAATGGTAGGCAGAAGTTAGAAAGGCTTCAAGAAGATTATTAGTGAAATCAGAAGACTTGCTGGTGAGAACCTGAAGGACAGTGACGAAATTGTTATTTTAGGCCAGATAAAGGGTGACTCCTGTTATTTAACAACGAAAATTTGTAAATGTTGTCACCTGCAATAAATACAGAAAGTAGAAAATATAATGTGAACTGGTAGATTCAGCAGAATAATGAGTATGTCAAGTGGTTTCTCAACATCACATAGAGTAAGATGAAGCTGGAAAGAGAGACGGACTAAAACACAAATGAATCATTTTCCAAGCAGAACTAGGAGGATATATAAAGGAACTAGGACTTCTTGGGTTCAAAACAAAAATGTTCTCATCCTTAATCTCTCCAGAGGACAAAATTTTCAATGTGAGAAAGAGTTTCATGGAATGTATCAAATCCAGGGTACTTTATTAGCATGACTCTATGGTTGCGCAAAATATCTAAGCCCAAAGCAAGGTTTCTGAGAGGTTTATAAATATTTAAGATGTATGCAGTAGACTTTCTGAGTACCTTAAGAAAGTTCCTCTAAGAATTTTTGTGCTAGAAAAAAAGGGGCTTGTAAGAATCTTATAGATGTGCTTTGTGATTCCTTTCATCTAAACAAAACAACTTTTAAGAATATTAACTGCATTGTCCTATAGCCCATGACTTTTACTCCAAGGTAAAGGTCTTAGAAGCATGGGTGTTGCTTTTGTTTAATAGAATTTCTACAGATATCTGAAGTAAATTATATCAGTTTGGACAAAAGATTGGCAGTGTGAAATGAAAAGAGGCCTCTGGGTTCCAAACTTCTATAGGCAGGAAGCAAGCTAGAAGTCTCCTCAGTGGTAATGATGAGCTAGTCCCTATGGAACAGGATAGATGACTCAAGCGTCAAGTCAAGAGCTCAGAGCCAAAAGTCAGAGAGAATAACCCCTTGAGAGCAGGATTGGGCACCAATAAGTTACTGGCACATGTTTCTCCCTAGATTTCTGTATTTTCATGAACAAATGACTCTTACCTCTTTGCTGTTTTTGAACAGGAAGTTAACTGTTGAAGCTTACACTCTTATCTTACTATTGTCTACTAGTCATGTGGGAGGGGACAGACAATGTGACTCTTCAGTTTCAGGTATTTAGATCAAGAGGAACCACCCTTCAGAAACAGGACCCAAGGAGCTTCATCTGCATAGTGAGTATTATGGTGCTCTGCTCAGGTTCCCTCTTTAGGGCCTGGCACTAAACCCTTTGCTACTGATAATACTGGTTGTTGAAGGCTTCTAGTTGTGCAACTTCAGTGGGAATTGCCCTTAGAGACAAGAAACTGATTCACCCACGATTTCTCCTTTTTCTAGAAGGCAGCACTGATGACTGACTTATGCTGTGATACTCAAGCTCAGTTGCTTTGCCTCGACCGGGGACAACTCTGAAAGAGCCATTCCCTGCTCCAGACCTTTCTGAGGATTGGGTGAGGTCTGAGGTGTAACTACATGGCAAGTCAGCTTCTCCTTCTGCTCGATCCTGCCCTTCCCAGTTCCTTACAGGTATATCTTTCTAGAGTTGTCTGTCCCATACATAAGCCCATGAGTTACACATAGATACTTACATTTGCATTTAAACTAAATTAACTAAATCACTCAAGTCATCCATGGCTTGTGGCCATGGCTACCAAAAGAGGCAGTGTAGACATGAAGCACAGTCACCATTCCAGAAAATCCCAGTGGACAGTTCTGCTCTAGAGCACTCTTAGGTGAAACTCTAGAGCACCCAAGCTAAGATGAGCTATTACACACTCCAGGATATATGAATCTCAAACATAATATTGAAGAGAAAGATCAAGACACAGCAGGATATATTCAGTATGATTACTTTTGTATCAACTTAAAAGCAATCAGTACTAGGTATTAACTAATTTAGAGAAATGTTCATATGTGGTAAAATTATATGGAAAAGCAAAGAGATGCTCAACATAAGCTTCACCATAGTGGTTATTTCTGAGAACCAGATGCCATCAAAGTAACCTCTTTCTAAATCTGGGCTATAAGTACTAAGTGTCCATTATTATTATTTTTTAAAACATAAATGGTCACTATTTTTCACTTAGGATCTTTTTCAAAATAAAATTTTAAAAATAATCTGAGTTCCTAAGGAAAAGGGAATGGATTCTTCTCTGTATGGTTTTTAGTTGAGGAAGGTATGAATAAGATAGAACCCACTGATGTGACATATTACCATTATTAGGGAGTCTTTTATTTTAAACAAAGCTGTAGTGAAGTCAGAGACAAATCCTGTAAGTTCAATAATTATATATATAGAAATAAGATTAGACAAACAGAATAGTAATATCTATAATTTAATTACATCTTTCTATAATACGATATCTTATGCACAATACACTAGTGAACTAAAAATTGCTGATAAGCCTCACATAAGTCAAAAAAGTCTTGAGATGAATTGGGCATGTTTATTCAATTTGAAAATTTAATAGGATGCTATGCTGATGGTAAGTATGGGCAATGAGTAGAGTATATGTTTAATTAAATCTAAGAACATCTATCCTATACATTTCCTTCAAATGCTTGATAATTATTCCAAACAGGAAAATTAACAGTTGGTGAAAATTTACATTTTAATCAAGATTCATGTTTTAATTTTTAAGCTTATGTCAGTGGGATTTTCTTTTTTTTTTTTTATTTTTATTTTTTGTACCTGCAAGAAATTTAGGTCCTTATACCTTATCCAGATACTGAGGTCAAAGACTGTTACCAGAGGCCAAAAAGCCGTAAATAGTCTTTGGAATGTTGATTTATAAACCGAAATCCACAAATAAAATATGACAGGATGTTAGTTTAGAAATCAGAATTATTCAACTAGATAACATCAAATTCATGTTTTGTCAAAAGGAGGCTGAAAGCCAAGATGTAGACAGGGGTAATTTGAGAATTGGCATGTGGGTATCTGCAGATATCATCATGCTATAATTGTCAGATTGCTCATATAGAGATTGAGAGTTGAAAGAAACTTTAAAGATCTTAAATTCTCTAGGCTTAATGACAAGTAACCAAACTTTACTCTATGTCTAAATATCTGTGTCTCATTTTATTGATTTTATGTAGTGAATTAAATTATTTGAGAGTATTTCAAGTTCCCAAAGTTTATGTTAGACTTAGCAAAAATAGTTACTAGACTTTGCAAAAATAGACAGTTACTATAACTTTCCTTTTCTAAAACTGACTGTTTCTCATGTTTAACAGTCATGCTAAATGGGGTCAGTAAGTAGACTATCAGTTCACTTACGTCACTTCCTGAGTAAGCACCACAAATCACCATACTGTTTTGTGTGTGTGTGTGTGTGTGTGTGTGTATGTTAATCTGTGTGTAGAGAGATGGAAGTAGTTAATATAGAACTAAGAAAATACTAAGTGTTACAGGAATGCCAAGTGCTAGATCTATAGCAATGCCATAATATATCAGTGGTAATAACACAAAAACTCAACAATAGTCACTAAGTAGAATCAATGAGTTCATATGAAAGTTGCCTATTTTTTCTTACCACACTTAAAAACACAAGGAGAGTATGTAGTCAACATAACTGAGGATCCCTGACTAATCAGTTTCCAATACAGTCAATTGTCATTGTTACTAAAAATAGAAGATGGGTGGGTAATTAGAAGAGCAGGCAGGCCCTCATATCTTTTTGTTCTCTTTTAAGCATGTGAGTTGACTGAAATGAGTTTCAGTTTTCTTCACTGTTTACCTACCTATTAGTAAAGTAACAAATCATGGAAATTGCCTTAAACAAAAAACATAAAAGGCGAATCTAAGGTTCTTTCAAACCAGATCACCCACCTGCAAATAACCAAAAGGAGACTGTGTTTTCTTCATACCCTATCTTTAATTTTACAGCTGATAGTACCCATCTAGAATTTCCTGCTGGATTTATCAATTCAGTGGGTAAACATAAAATTTGTGGTGCATATTTTTAAATTGTACGGCTTCTTTTTGATGCTTGAATCATTACTTATAAGTTTAGTGTTACATGGGGAACAGTGATCTTAAAAGTCAATTAACAGTTTAGTTGTAAATGTGGCTGTTAAGCTATACACAAGAAGGAAGTGGAGAAAGGAAAGGGTTTAAGCAATGGGGGTACCTTTGCTGATGGAGAAAAATCTCCAAATTAACCTTATCCCAGGGTTAATACTGCTAACACTAAAGTAAAAATGTAACACCCTCCATTCAACTGGTGAATACCAATATTCAAAATGTAACTCCTCTTGGGCTAAAAATCCTTTAATCTACAAAGTTTATTTCTATAATTTATGAGTAAAAAAACACAAAGATATTCAACTTTATCGTGTGGTGGCTAGACAAAATTAATTATTCCTCTTCATTTGTAGCTCTGGGAAGGCCTTATAAGTGTGCCTGTGTGCCCAGTCATTCAGTCATGGACTGTAGCCTGCCAGCTTCCTCTGTCCACAGGATTAGGTACATTAGATCAGCCATTCTTTTAGGGAGGGATGATTCTAATTGTTTTCTTTTTTCAATAATACAGTGAAATGAATCTATAGTTGTTTAACACAGGAATGCCACATTCATTCACTCATGCTCTGGGTTTCACAAAATAGACTCCTCAGCCTGAATAATAATTGAAAAGATAATATTAAAATCTGCTATTTAATGAGTTCCTACTCTATTTCAGTTACTGAAACAGGAGCACTTCAGTCAAGATAGAAACTATCACACTTAATTACTTAAGTATTGACCTAGATCTATTCTGTGTAACAAAAGGTCAGATCTCCCATACTGAATGAGTTACCTGCATTTAGTGCAGATACCAGGAATATAGCAGGCGTTCATTAAACTGTTTATAATAAACTTGACTTAGGTGTTAGCATCATCATGTTGTGGGGGCCGGGAGAGGAAAGGAAGCTTAGAAAAATTAACTTGTTTACGTTTTACTGCTTTTCTACTGTTTGAACCCAGTTTCATCAGGAGAAATGACTATTCAAAGCACTAAGAGTCACTTCACAGAGGAGACAATATATGATTTAATTATAGAAAGAAGAGGGCTTGCCAGGTGGCACAGCAGTGAAGAATCTGCCTGCCGACACCAGAGACACGGGTTCAGTCCCTGGGTCGGGAAGATCCCCTGGAGGAGAAAATGACAACCACTCCAGTACTCCTGTCTGGAAAATTTCATGGACAGGGGAGCCTGGTGAGCTACAGTCCACGGGGTCGCAAAGAGTTGAACACAACTGAGCACCTAAGCACACAGACACACACGGTCTGACATCTGAGAAGTTAACAAAGGAAGAAGACGGAGTCAAAGGAAACATCTTGATTCCCACAATAGCAGAAACAATATTTTGTAGATTTGTGAATAATCTATTCTATGGATGGTGCTGTGTTCTCAGATAGTCAGTAGTGTCACCCCAATGCAACAGGGGTGCAAAAATATAAGACAAAGTGTCAGTGTTGACAAATTTCTACTAAGGTTCATTGAAATGCAGGGCTGGGACCAGAGCAAGGCAAGCGAGGTGTCTTCAGGATAAAACTTAAGTGCTAACCTGATGCTTGCACAATCTGAGGGGGTTTATCCTAGTGGACCCTGGCCCTGGTCAGGAGGGAATGCTTTAGTGCAGGGTCAATTTCAATGGCCTAAGTTCCAGTTATGCTTTCTAACACGGTTAATCAAGTATGGCTATTTAAATTCAGATGAAACTTAAAAACAACTGGTTCCTTAATTACTCCAGTCACAATAGCTATAACTTGCTGAATTATTTGCATTTTCCCTCTAGAAACTTTTAAGTATTTATTTTGAATTCATTTGTTCAATCACTATTTGTTGAGCAGATAACACAGGCAAGGCACAGTGTGTAGGCTGGGGAGTGGGGAAGAAAGGGATTCTTCAAATGAATCAAACCCTCTTTCCAAAAGGCTATGGTATAATAGGTGAGCTAAGACTTGCAAAAAATAATAATAATATAAAGTAAAACAAATGTTATAGAACCAAGATATCAAAACTAAACAACTACAGGTACGACATATGGATGTGAGAGCTGTATCATAAAGAAGGCTGAGTGCCAAAGAATTGATACTTTTGAATTGTGGTGCTGGAGAAGACTCTTGAGAGTCCCTTGGACAGCAAGGAGATCAAACCAGTCAATCCTAAAGGAAACCAACCCTGAATATTCATTGGAAGGACTGATGCTGAAGCTGAAGCTCCAATACTTTGCCCACCTGATACAAAGAGCCAACTCACTGGAAAAGATCCTGAGGCTGGGAAAGACTGAAGGCAAGAGGAGAAGGGGTGACAGAGAATGAGATGGTTGGATGGTATCACTGACTAAATGGACATGAATTTGAGCAAACGCTGGGGACAGTGAAGGACAGGGAAGCCTGGCGTGCTGCAGCCCACGGGGTCACAGAATTGGACATGACTTAGAGACTGAATCACAACAACAACCACATACAGGTAGGGGTGTGTGTGTGTGTGTGTGTGTGTGTGTGTGTGTGTGTGTTGCACATAAGTAAAATATAAAATGTCTTCAGACAATAACATTTTTTATCCTGGGGATCTGACTTTGAGATGAAAAATGAATCCCAGGGAAAATACAAAGCAGGATTACAATCTGCATCTGTAAAGCCATAAGGGAAATCTGGATGGGCTAAACATAAGTACCCTAAGCTGACAGCTTCTTTATAACATTTTGCCGTGTTACGGAACAAAATCTGTTGTACAGCAGGTAGAAAATGCATCAACAAAATTATATGTAGATAAAACATCAGTAATTAACTTAGAGTAACATAATAATCATAATAAAGATGCTTTTAAAATAAAAACAAGGTCTTTATATCTGAGGGATAGATGATTTTAAAGGGAACCATTTATAAAAATAGCAACTAAAAAAACACACATAGGTAATGTCTCAAATTGCTTTATCTGGATGGAACAACTAAGTCATTCTCTTAGAACACTTTAAAGTGCTGCAAATGTTAGAGAAATTAACATGATCCTAAACATCTTCAAAATGTGGAAATGAAACTAATAAATTTTTCTTTCCTTGTAAAAACCTATGATATTTTTATAACTGAATAAGACAAGTAGTCTTAAGTACTGAGCCTTCAGGAAGACAAATTCTAACTGAAGAAGTTCTAAAGAATATTTCTACAGTGTTCACAAAGGTATAAACTGCTTCTAGGGGTCATATGTTGGGGTAGGGGGCAGGACAGGTGGGCGTCCTCAAAAACTGGTCACATGAGGACTGACCAGAAAGACTTGGACTCTTCAATCAGAGAGCCTGGTCTCCCAGCATCCATAACTGGCATATATTGATTTAAAATTGCAAATCAACAAGAACGTCTAGGCTATCCCTAATTCCTAGGTCATACAAAGGGTAACTTATTATACAAATACAAGGCTAAAATTTAGATAAAGAAGAAGAGAAACTACTTCAATGCAGAGCCCTTGGGCCATTACCAGAGACTCGCCCTACCCCAAGGTACCACAGAGATGGAGGTGAGACTTCTGAGGACTCAGTGAGCTTAGCCTCTGAAGATCTACCAATAAGACAGGGAAGGATGGTGCTGAGCAAAGCAGCTCAGGGCAGTCCTTACATCCAGTGAGGTCAGGTATAAAGACAGGGAAGGACTGAGAGGACCATTAGGACCACCCAAGGCTGCAGGCGCCTCTGCAGCTCTGATGGGGAACGGTTTAACTCTCTGGTTTAGATCTCCTCTGCTGGACAATGAGGAAAAAAAAGCTGTCCATATCAGAATGACGGTGGGGCTGCCCTATCTCTGTGACTAGAATCTTTGTAATTCAATCAGAGCTACTGCTCCAAGCACAGCGTTGGAGTCAGCCACAATGTATGGAAACGCAGGACCCTGCACGGCGGTTATGACCCAGTTAGAGTGTTCTCAAGTCCTAGTAAAAGCGGTTCACATACGCCACTATTACTCATTTATGGTATTTAGCCCACACGACTATTGCTCAGTGAGAATCAATCACTAGATAAGTGCGCTACCAGCACTTTCTAGACAAATTACACCTAATAAGGTCCATTAAGTCATTTAATGGGGAACACAATAAGTACAATCAGTGCCATATTATGCTTCTAGTGCCCCGAGGTGAACATTAGATATGGTGCCTCTGTTTTCATTATAGGTTTTAAACTTTTTGTTTAGATTCATATGAGTTTGTTTCCACAAAAGAACGTTACTAAACTGAATTGATATTGTCCCTCACTAAAAGTACAAACTATCATTTGCTCAATCCAATTACAAAAGCACCCGCCACTCAGAAAATGAGAGGAACCAAATTTGAATGTGAACAAAAACTCATCAAACCACACTAGGCTACCGGACATCAAGACAAATAAGTGTATGGAATTTAGAAAGATGGTAATGATAACCCTATATGCAAAACAGAAAAAGAGACACAGATGTACAGAACAGAATTTTGGACTCTGTGGGAGAAGGCAAGAGTGGGATGTTTCGAAAGAAGAGCATCGAAACATGTATAATATCTAGGGTGAAACAGATCACCAGCCCAGGCTGGATGCATGAGACAAGTGCTCGGGCCTGGTGCACTGGGAAGACCCAGAGGGATCGGGTAGAGAGGAAGGTGGGAGGGGGGATCGGGATGGGTAACACATGTAAATCCATGACTGATTCATGTCAATGTATGGCAAAAACCACTACAATATTGTAAAGTAATTAGCCTCCAACTAATAAAAATAAATGAAAAAAATAAATTAAAACAAAAAAGACAAATAAGTGAACACTGAAATGGGTCTGTTCAAATACTGGAAACTTCCATGGCTTTCATGGAAGCTGCAGCTTTTCCCTCTCATAGTAACTCTGAGTATAATTACTTATAAATAAAATATAATTTTTAATCTCAAAACCTGAACTATTTTCATGCAATGTAATTTTCTTCTTTTTGTCTCAGATCATTTTTCTGCCTAACGCTTGGCTAGCTCCCTAATTCCCTTGGGTCCAGCTACCACATAGATAACATGCCACACTTTGTAATCTTTAAATAGAAAGATACATGCATTTAGTTTCTCCCACATATTCTATTTCTTTTTCTTTTCTACTGTATCAGTTAAGCAAAATCTCATTTTCTCATGTTCTGTTCTCCAGTGATATGCCAAGGTTAAAATGGAGTTTCTAATAAGCATTAAATGACCACAGAACCTATACGGAGATGACATCACTTCAGACCAAAAACAAGGAAATATAAATTTTAATTTGCTTTCACACAAGTGTATATTTCTTATTGAACTTTATAATAACTAAAAATAGCTTTGCTATTCTCCCTTATATTCTATAAACACCCACTATGTCACTGATTCCCAAACTGGAAGCCATTATTTAAGAGGTAAGACTTTAATCTTTCAATATGCATTATTCTTACTTAATATCTGTCAAAGACCTAAGGCATATTTTGTAAATAATTTTAGCAAGAATAAGTCAGATTCTATTAGAAAACTTAAGCCAGCCAGATTACTCAAATAGCCTCTCCTTGCTTCCAGTCTCATCCCTCCATTAATGCTCCATTCTGCAGCCAGATCCATTTTCATAAAGCATAAATCTGATGCTCCTACTTAAAATTCTTTGTGGCTTCACATGTCCTGCAGGATAAATCCAAACTTCTTTACTTGTCTCACAAAACGTCTGCTTTTCCCTTCAGCCTTACTATCACCAGAGCTACTTTCGCTATTTTTAGAGTGAGTATTACTGTTATTAGTATTTGTGACACTCCTGACCCTTGATCAAGCCTCATGATCAGCTCTGCACTGTGGTTGGTCAAAGTTGCTCCAGCCTTCACTCCTGGGAGGGTGTAAACTCTCATAAAGCTCTGAGGTTTTACATGTGTGGGACCCTCCCTGCTTTGTAACTCTCTCACTTGCCTTCTTTCCCTCACCAGGCCATCCTTCTTTACCTAATCCACCTGCTTGCTCAGGTCCTACTTATTCTGTCTTCTTAGAAGTCACTTTTCCTGAAAGCCTTCCTTGATACCCTGTTTCCCATTCACTCCAGCCCAGGCCATTGTTTGAGCTTCCTGTATGCTCACAGAACACCCCATCTTTTCCCTTTCAGCCTATTTGCCACATTATATTTTAATTACCCCCTTACTTGTCTGAGTTATGTGGATCAGGGATTCTCAACCAGGTGTAAGCATCAGAATCACCTACAGGGCTTTTTAAAGCAGATTGCTGGACCCTCAGAGCTTCTGATTTAGTAACTCCTGGTCAGGGCCTATGGATATGCATTTGTGACAAGCTCTCAGGTGATGTCGTTGCATAGGTCTATGACTACCCTTTGTGAAACCTGCAGTAGAAAATAAACTTTGAAAGCAAAGCTTTGAGTTATTCATCCTGGCATAACTAGCATCTAGCTTAATGCTTTATATGCAACAGGAAATATATAATCATTTATTGCACTGACTGGCAAATTAAGGGGCTTAAACTAGGCTCCATGTGGAGACAGTGGTCATGGGGATAAAAACTCATCTTTGGCCTTTCCTTAGCTTAATACTGACCACATTTCCTGGTGTTTCAATATCTGCAACTACCCATCACACCACAGTTTCACATGGTTAATTTTTCGACATTTGATTATCAGAATAATCTAGACTGAATATAGATTGAATATAGAATTCCCTCCATCTTTTATTTATATCCAACCAAAAAGAGGTATCTTTCAGAAAGACTATAATTAGCATAGCAAAGCCTACATGGCTTTTGATGATTAACTGACTAAAGACTGAAATTATATATATATATATATATTTGAAAGCAAAGTGTAGTTTGTAAGAAAATGCTACTCTAAGAACAAAGTGAACTTATATGCAAACCATAGTTTAATTTTTGTCTGTATTTCCCCTGACTGTCAGTGTTTATCTCCTTGAGTCACTTTCTCCTAAAAAGTTTAGACTTCCTAATTTATCTGTTTTTATAACTCTGGGAGCTTGAATTTTTTTTCTTTTTCTATTTTAATGCACGTGCTTGATGAGATCTCTCTTAGTTTCTGCTTTGTCTTTTAAAATATTAATCACTGTATAAAGAGCTATATAAAATATGCAGTACTAGTTTTTTTTTTAGGATTTTAGATCACATGATTAGAACAGAAAAAAAAAATCAACTTATTCTTAAAGCTGAGCTTGACAACTGACTTTTAAATATACAACTATTTTTCATTAAGACAATTTACAGATTGACATGTTATAGATACTATAAGAAAACAAAAATATTTTTATAATACTACAGGCTGTATTTTAGAATTAAGTGGAATAGAAAGTAAATATATCATTGGTTGATTTGATTCTGCACTATAGTTCACACCTAACTTTTATTTCCAAAGTTGTAGTAAAACATCAGTTTAAAACAAGATTTTCATCACACCTAATATCAAAATAAATTCCAGGTTAGTCACAAATTTAAATATGAAGGAATTACAAAAATTCTGCTCAAAAAGATGAGATAATATATTTAACATAATCTCAAAGTAGGGGAAGTGCTGATGTAAAAAGACAGTTCATGGTTGCTTAAGGAAAACAGGATATGTTTTCAGGAAAGTAGGTATGAGGAATGGAATTACACTTTATTAAGAAAAAAGAATCTATGTCTGTCTTAAAACTGATTGTTTCTGGATGGATAAAGAAAGTGATGGAAGGTTTGTGGGAAGTGGATTCAGAGAAAGGAGTTTTGTGCATGGTCGGGATTGACTATGTTATAATAAATTGAGTGACAAATTTTGAAAGCAAGCTGGTGCAAAACTTGAATTTGGCTTTTCTCTGTTAAAAAGAACAAGTTTGTTTGCTTGTTTGTTTTAATGATGAAATGCCTCTGATAAAATGCAAAGAAACTTAAAATCTGTAAATGATCAGTTATGTATTTGTCTTTGAAATCTTTATTGTCACTTTGGCTAAATGATTAACTATTGTTTCACTGTGACCTACGATCCTACCTCACCAAACGTTTTACATCCCTTTGGGTATTTTGATAAAACTTCTTAAATAAAATTCCTTTTGACCTCTAGCTAACTTTGTGATGCTTCAAAGGTCCCTGAAACATCCTAAAGAGATATTAGACTAATTAGGTACCTCTAGTATGTTAAATTACATGAGAAATATTGTTAAATGAGCAATAAATCTTCTTAGGTTATAGTGTATGATAAATGCTATTAATATAGATATTCTGGAAATTATATGGGGTTCCTAAAAATCTGATAAGTCCTAGTAAAATATTATAGTTATTATCTAAAACTGTTGTATGTCACAGCAATAACTTTGTCAATTGCACTGTAATCAGATTTTAAACATGTCTCCTTAAGTCTTTCAACTATAGAAAGCTATGGTTTTACTCTGATGCCTTTGAAAAAATGCTTCCTCTTCAGAAAGATTTATACAACGGATTTTTGTACAAATACAAGCTTCTGACTTTCAGACCATAATGCTGTAAATTAAAGAATTCTAAAGGGAAACCTGATGGCTTCATAAGACTGAGTGAACTGGAGAACATGGTTATAGATTTAGGGTTTCTATCTGAAAAAATTCAGTTCAGTTCAGTGGCTAAGTCATGTTCGACTCTTTGCAACACCATGGACTACTGCACACAAGGCTTCCCTGTCCATCACCAACTCCCAAAGCTTGCTCAAACTCATGTCCATCGAGTTGGTGATGCCATCCAACCGTCTCATCCTCTGCCATCTCCTTCTCCTCCTGCCTTCAATCTTTCTCAGCATCAGGGTCTTTCCCAATGAGTCAGTTCTTTGCATCAGGTGGCCAAAGTATTGGAGTTTCAGTTTCAGCATCAGTCCTTCCGATGAACATTCAGGACTGCTTTCCTTTAGGATGGAATGGTTGGGTCTCCTTGCAGTCCAAGGGACTCTCAAGAGTCTTGCCCAATACCACAGTTCAAAAGCATTGATCCTTCAGCGCTCAGCTTTTTTTTACAGTCCAGCTCTCACATCCATACATGACTACTGGGAAAACCATAGCTTTGACTAGACAGACCTTTTTTGGCAAAGTAATGTCTCTACTTTTCAATATGCTGTCTAGGTTGATCACAGCTTTTCTTCCAAGGAAGAAGCCTCCTTTAATTTCATGGTTGCAGTCACCATCTGCAGTGATTTTGCAGCTCAAAATAATAGTCTCTCACTGTTTCCCCATTTGTTTCTCCATTGTTTCCCCACATATTTGCCATGAAGTGATGGGACCAGATGCTGTGATATTAGTTTTCTCAATGTTGAGTTTTAAGCCAACTTTTTCACTCTCCTCTTTCCCTTTCATCAAGAGGCTCTTTAGTTCTTCTTTGCTTTCTGCCATAAGGGTGGTGTCATCTGCATATCTGAGGTTATTGATATTTCTCCCGGCAATCTTGATTCCAGCTTATGCTTCATCCAACCTGGCATTTCGTATGATGTACTCTGCATATAAGTTAAATAAGCAGAGTGACAATATACAGCCTTGAGGTACTCCTTTCCTGATTTGGAACCAGTCTGTTTTTCCATGTCCAGTTCTAACTGTTGTGTCTTGACCTTCAAACAGATTTCTCAGGAGACAGGTCAGGTGGTCTGTTATTCCCATCTTTTGAAGAATTCTCCACAGTCTATTGTGATTCACACAGTCAAAGCCTTTGGAATAGTCAATAAAGCAAAAGTAGATGTTTTCCTGGAACTCTCTTGCTTTTTCAATGATTCAGCAGATGCTGGCAATTTGATCTCTCTGCCTTTTCTAAATCCAGCTTGAACATCTGGAAGTTCATGATTCTCGTATTGTTGAGCATCATTTTGCTAGTGTTGGAGATGAATGTGATTGTTTGATATTTTTGTGCGGTAGTTTGATCATTCTTTGGCATTGCCTTTCTTTGGGATTGGAATGAAAACTGACCTTTTCCAGTCCTGTGGTCACTGCTGAGGTTTCCAGATTTGCTGGCATACTGACTGCAGCACTTTAACAGCATCATCTTTTAGGACTTGAAATAGCTCAACTGGAATTCCATCACCTCCACTCACTTTGTTCGTAGTGATGCTTCCTAAGTCCCACTTGATTTCACATTCCAGGATGCCTGGCTCTAGATGAGGGATCACACCATCATAGTTATCTGGGTTATGAAGATCTTTTTTGTTTAGTTCTTCTGTGTATTCTTGCCACCTCTTCTTAATATCTTCTACTTCTGTTAGGTTCATACCATTTCTGTCCTTTATTGTGTCCATCTTTGCATGAAATGTTCCCTTGGTATCACTAATTTTCTTGAAGAGATCTCTAGTCTTTCCCATTCTATTGTTTTCCTCCATATCTTTGCATTGATCACTGAAAAAATTCCTGGTTTAAATTTGTGTTTTCTAGATATAAGGAAACCCTTCTTCTCAAACTAAATAATTATGACTTACAGTAATATAGTAAATTAAACCTTTATACCTACTTAAGAAATGAAAAAACAACTTTGGTAAAACAGTGCATTAATAAGAATTTTGAAAAGGGCACTGTGGTATATTGTTTTGCTACAGTCGTCCAGTCTAGTCTGACTCTTCACAACCCCATGGACTGCAGCATGCCAGACCTCCCCATCCGTCACTGTCTCCAGGAGTTTGCCCAGGTTCATGTCCTTTGCATCGGTGGTTGTTAGAGAGATTGAATTCAAATAAAACTTCTTCGGAAGATAATTTGGTATAGTCAGGCACAACTGAGTGACTAAGCATGCAATAACATTAGAAATAACTTGAATTTCCACCAAAAGGGGCAGATTACATAAATTGTGAAATATATACTCAATGGAATAAAGAATGGGAATATTTTAGCCACTGATATAAATCCATCTCAAAGACACATAAGTGAAATGCATGTAGTATACTGTTTGAGTAAAATAAGGGGATGATCCTCCAATACTATGGCCACCTGATGTGAAAGGCCGACTCACTAGAAACAAACCTGGTGCTAGGAAAGACTGAGGTTGGAGAAGAAGGTGGTGACAGAGGATGGAATGGTTGGATGACATCATCAACTCAATGAACATGAGTTGCAGCAAACTCTGGGAGGTAGTGAAAGACAGGGAAGCCTGGGGTGCTGCAGTCCACAGGGCTGCAAAGAATCGGACGTGACTGAATACTGAACAACAAAGGGGATGATGCACATATCTGTATACATGTATGTCTGTGTATCTCCATCTAAAAAGCACATATTTATATCTAGAAAGAACATATGAAGACAATATATTTAAAATGGTTTTGATGAGTTTCAGTGTCAAGCTTAATTAGAGTATATTCCAGTACTTCCAAATACCTGAAAGATGCTTTGTGAGCAGATAGAGAGAAATTGCATATACATTTCACAGTAAGCCTGATGGGTCCAGCAAACTGGGTATTTTGTGTGCTATAATCTCCTCTTTCCTTATAGAGCAAGCAGTCAGACTGAGTAAAAGAGGCAATGAACCAAATATTGTGTTTTAGTGCTAGTTACTATAGCACAAACTTCTGCTTCCATCAGTAAATTATGTACAAGTATAGTTGATCGTTGAACAATGCAGGGATTAGGGGTCCCTTCATAGTCAAAAAACCTCCTATAACTTTAATGTCAGCCCTTCTATGGGCAATTTTATATCCATGGATTAAACAATTCAGATCTTATACTACTAAATGGGATGCAATTGAACTTAAAAGCTTCTACACACAAAAAAGCTTCTACACAAAAACAGAAACCACAAACAAAACGACAGCCCTCAGAAAGGGAAAAAATATTTGTAAATGAAGCAACTGACAAGGGATTAATCTCCAAATATACAAATAGCTTATGCAGCTTATTATAAAAAGCAAACAAACAATCCAACCAAAAAATAAGCAGAAAGTCTAAACAGACATTTCTTCAAAGAAGGAATACAGATGGCCAGCAAACAAATGAAAAGATGTTTGCCTTCTCTAATTATTAGAGAAATGCAAATCAAAACTATAATGACATATCACCTCACGTTGTTCATAATGGCCATCACCAAAACATCTGCAAACAATAAACACTGGAGAGGATGTAGAGAAAAGGGGACCCTCCTACACTTTTGGTGGGAATGTAAATTGGTACAGCCACTGTGGATAACAGTATGGAGGTTCCTTTAAAAACTAAAACAGAGCTATCATATGACCTATGGAAGCAACCTAAATGTCCATTGACAGAGGAATGGATAAAGAAGATACGGTAGTATATACCATAAAATATTATTCAGCCATAAAAAGGAATGAAATAATGCCATTTGCAGAGACATGGGTGGACCTAGAGATTATCATATGGAGTGAAGTAACTCAGAAAGAGACTAAAAACGTCATATAATATTGCTTATATGTAGAAACTAGAAAAATAGTAGAGAGAAACTTATTTGCAAAGCAGAAATAGTCATGGCTGTAGAGAACAAAAATGGTTACAAAGAGGGGAAGAGAGGGTAGGATGAATTGGTAGATTAAGATTGATATATTTATGGTACTAGGTATAAAACAGATTACTAATGTGAACCTACTATATAGTACAGGGAACTCAGTGCTTTGTGGTGACCTAAATGGGAAGGAAATTGAAAAAAAAGAGTGGATATATGTATACATATGACTGACTCATTTTGCTATAGAGCAAGAAACTAACACAATCTTGTAATGCAACTGTACTACAATCAAAAAATTCAACAAAACAAAACAAAAAAAGGAGTATGAATTTTTTGGAAAAAAAAAATCTGTGCTTAAGAAGACCTATGCAGTTCAAACCCATGTTGTTCAAGGGCCAACTCTGCAGACAGAATTTTAAATAGAAGGAAGACCTAAGAGCAGTGCAAGTTGATGTTGTAGGAAGATCCTGAAATTACTTTTCCTCACTGACACACTCAATCAATAAGTTACATATGAAATAAATTTCTCCAACAGAGACCTGAAAACTGCCAGAGGAGCTCTTTCACCTCCACAAAGGAGAAAAGGATCACACTGAGACAGGTAGAGAGGCTGGGACACAATCTCAGTAAACTGGGGGTAAACACTACCCCCCAGCTCACTGACCCACAATCATCAGGGAACTCAAAAACATGAAGCTTCTCTCTGAAGAATGAAGGGCTCATACCTCACATCAGGCACCACAGCTTGAAGACTTGCACCTGAAAGATGAGCCCCCGTAACATCTGGCTTTGAAAACTGATAGGACTCAAGTCCTATCAGTTAAGGGCTAAGCAAAGGGTTATAGCAAACTGAGAAATGATTTTTGAAGGGTTTTTGTAGAGATTCATTCATCCAAAGACCCAGCACAGAGGCAGCGTTTGAAAAACATCCAGACTTTATGTCAATGAGATCCACTTGCTAATCTCAGAGTGTTAGGAACTGTTTGGATACTATCTGGGAATGGAGGTACTGGTGGGTGCCACTTGCATATTCTCGCTTGCTAAAGCTGGTAGGTGCTATTTTTCCTCCAGTGGGTGCCATTTTCATCCTCTAAACAATGGGGCACCATATTTGTGCTCTTCGTCTGCCTTGCTAAAGCTAGTGGTTACCATCTTTATTTTCTTACTACTGACCTTTATTTTCTCTTACTCTGGCAGATGCCACCCTCATGACTTTCCTCTCCCATATTCCACAGCTTTAATATCTCCCTGAGGGAACTTTTATACATGTCTGGAACCCTGATTTTTAATTAGAATCAAATATGTCCCTTGATCATCTGGCTCTACAGACGAGTGGAAATGGCATTCCTGAGTCCCATGAGGCACTACCATTTGAAGAAAAAGTTTCTGCAGGCTATCATCCTTGCACTTCACTGTACAGATAAAAGAGGGAAACACACCTTCATACTCTTACCACGAAAAAAGAAAATTACAGGCAATATTCCTGAGGAACAAAAATAGAAATAAAAAATCCTCAAAAAATTATTGGCAAACAGAAGTCAACAATACATTAAAAGGATCATATACCAAAAGCAAATGGAATATCCCAGGGATGCAAGTATGGTCCAGTATCTGCAAATCAGTTAACATGATATACCACATTAAAAAAGCAAAGGATAAAAATCATACAATCATCTCAACAGATCCAAAAGATGCATTTGACAAAATTCAACATGCATTTATGATAAAGTTTCAATGAATTAGGTATAGAGGGAAGGTGTATCAACATAATAAAGGTCATATATAACAAACCCACAACTAACATCATACTCAATGGTGAAAAGTTGAAGTTTTCCTCTTAGACCAGGAATAAGACAAGAATGCTTATACTCACCACTTTTATTCACCACAGTATTGCAGTGCTAGCCAGAACAATTAGGCAATAAAAAGAAATAAAAGGCACATCCAAATTTTAAAGGAAGAAGTAACTGTCAATATTACCAATTACATTATATTGGATTGGCCAAGAGGCAGACACAACTTAGCGATTGAACAACAACAAAAGAAAATAAATCTTAAAAGTCCTCATCACCAGAAAAAAAAAAATTTTGTAGCTCTTCATAGTTACAGAGGTCAACTGGACTTACTATAGTGATCATTTTGCAATATATATAAATATTAAATCAGTATGTTATAAGCTTAATGTTTACATGTATAATAATGTTATATGTTAATTATATATCACTAAAAAATAAATATAATAAAAAGAAAAAGATCTTTCTGAATACCTATGAGTAAGGTGATTCACAAGCACTATCACATTTAATCCTCACAGCAATCCTGTGAGATGTATTGTTATCCCCTTTTGCCAAATGAATAAATTCACGCTTTAAGGAATTACATAACTTGCTCAAGACTCATATCTTTCTAAGCTGATGGTGGAGACAAGGTTTTATTTGAATACAGATGCATGTGGTTTCAAAACTTTATTTCTTCCTAAGACAATCACTTAAGTCAAAGCAAGATCCTTTGCTGATATAACGCAGGCAGGACCATTTACTCATCTCTAGAAATCATGGGAACTATTTCCAGAACTGAAAAGGGGTCTACCTCCTTCATTCTGGCCCACACACAAGCCATTTTTCTCCAATAGGTTGATGTGATCTCAACAGGTTTTTCCCCAACACGTTTGTGATCCCCAAACACAAAAACCTTGTGTTTGAAGCACTTGGCTGAATCATTAAGTGCAGCCAGAGAGTAAGAGCCAAGACCAGAGCCCTGGAATCTCCAACATTTAAAGACCTAGTAGAGGAAGGAGTGTGCTAAAAAGTTTGAAGTGGAGCAGCCAGTGAAGATGGAGGAAAAAAATACAGATGGTTATAACTACTTAGAAAGTAGCATTTCAGAAAAGACGGAGTAGCCAACAGTAACAAGTGTTATTGAGAGGTCGAGTAAAATAAGAGTAGATAATTTATCGCTAGTTTAGGCAAAGTCTATATATTTGGTGACCTTGTTAAGATAATATCAGTAGACGCAGGCAACTGAAGCCGAACAAAAGTCAGTGTATTTTAGCTCTTTTGCTGAGATGAAAAACAGAAACATCTTATAGTACTCCAGACACTGCCTACTATATGTGATTTTGAACAAAAGTTAAAGGGATGCTTTATTAATTATTTTTTATCTTGAAATACTTCCCTGCTGTTTCTGGATACATACCTCTAGAATTAATACCTCCAGAGAATGATCTTCCGTGATGGGCATCTAGAAATCACATTAATATAAGCTGTATTCTTTTCTGTGTCCAACACTAGGATGGTTCTTTCTGTTTAATATTCCAGCAGCACACTGTATATTCCCTTCAGAACACCTGACACTTTAGTTATTGGTTTAGTTACTTTTTAATATCTACCTCTCTGGCTAGACTGTGAACCCCATGAGAAGGATGGCTATTCATTGTCCTTTTCCTTATTCTTGTTACTGCTCTTTTCCTTATTCTAACAGTGCCTGGAACACAACAAGAATTCAACAAATTTTAGTTACTGTATACTTGTGAATGAATGTGTAACTTCTAAATCCTTTTCTCCATATGGGACATAGAACTCAGAATCAATCTTCCATATGATTTAGACTGCTTCCCTTTGGCCACTTTCACCAATACCAGAATAAGCAAGTAACTAAAGTTTGATACTTTTATCTGATGAAATTTTAAAAGGAATAAAATGGAATAAAAACTGAATTTTTAATAAGATATTTTAAAGCATGGTAAGGAAACCAAACCTCTCTGTGGAGAGCCATTTGAGGAAATACATTTGAGGAAAATAAATGCAGCAATGAAACGTAAAAAGGAACCATTTCATTTCTATGTGAGATTCCATTATCCTTTAACTTGCTCTGCATACAGTGAGGGAAATTGGATTACCAGATTATGTGAACAGACATCAGTCATGGGTGACGGTTAAATTACAGGTGTACTATAAAAGGTAGAACAATGGATAGTTTGTTGTGTTTTGTTTCATGTCTTCCATTTGACACTGTTCTGAAGATTAGGAGCTTTAAAAGAAACCTGCTACTAAATGTCAGCATCTCTTAATGGAAACTGTCTCATCAATATATTATATTTCATTTTATTAATGTAACACCATTTGATTTCTGTGAGTATATTGTTGCTTATGATGTTCCAAAACAAGTAATGTGATAAAAGTATCAGGAGGGTATATCCTGGCTCTAAACAAATGGATGGATGGATGGATATAGATATAACTCTGTGTGTGAGTGTGTGTGTGTACATACACAGGCACACACAAACCCTTTATTACAAAAAAAATCATATAAATAAAATCAAAGCAATGAGGACAACAGTATCAATGTTTACTGGAAGGATACACATAATGATTTTTTTACATCAAAGTGTTACCATGTAAAAGTCCTTTTAGATGGCCAGAAATTCCTTTAGAATTTCACATTTGCCTTTCAACCTAGTCTGTATTTCCATAAAGATCACTCAGTAAATAATGATATCTTGACTTGAATTTTGTCTTCAGTGTATTTCTCTCTTTTAATTATGTTTTTGCATTGTTTTCTAATTTATTAAAAGTGCGTGTACGCTAAGTCACCTCAGTCACATCCAACTCTGTAAGCGTTTGGACATGTAGCCGCCAGGCTCCTCTGACCATGGGATTCTCCAGACAAGAATACTGGAGTGGGTTGCCATGCCCTTCTCCAGGAGATCTTCCCAACCCAGGGACTGAACTCACATCTCTTGTCTCCTGCACTGGCAGGTGAGTTCTTTACCACTAGCGTCACCTGGGAAGCCCTAATTTATCAGATATTTTCAAACATATAACTTTCTGATGATGTCTTAGTCACTCACTCATGTCCCACTCTTTGCGACCCCATGAACTACAGCCTGTCAGGTTCCTCTCTCCATGGGATTCTCTAAGCAAGAATACTGGAGTGGGTTGCCATTTCCTTCTTCAGGGGATCTTCTTGACCCAAGGATTGAACCTGGGTCTCCTGCATTGTAGGCAGATTCGTTACCATCTGAGCCACCACAGAAGCCCTTTAAAGGACTTAAAAGTCACTCATTCATTCACAAAAATATAATAATGAAAGTTCACTGGGTTTTAGACTAGAGAGAAAAAATATCATTATGTTTATTTTAGAGATAGGAAAACTGGTTTATTAGTGATTGCTTTGCTAAATCTAGTGAGTAGCAGAGCCACAATGTTGTTTTTTTTTAAGCCTTATAGTTTTAACTACATGTATTATAAACAAAAATCACAACCACTATATTCAGTATTTTGGGAGTATCTGTTTTATGTGAATGCTATACCACATATGAAGAATTCATTGATGGGCAATAATGACAAAACTGCTCCAGAGGGGTTTACAATCTGTTTCACCATATTGTCTCTTCTATGATCTTAATAGCTATATTATTTTAATAATGACTCAGTAACATCACTAACATCTACTTATTTTTTTTCTCTTAAAAGGGAATTATATTCAGGATTTTATAAATTCTGGGCATCTGGGAAAGAGCAGTCTAAGTCATGAAACACAACACAGACTATTAGGTAAAAATATCCCATAAGCAGATTTCTTACATACTATAACACTTTTTCATTTTAATTTTTAATTGAAGTTTACTTTATTTTCCTTCTCTCTAGATATTTATCAAAAAGGAAAAATTCTAAAGCAAAAAATAAAATCAGGGCTAGTAACAAATAACATTTTATTTAATACTTGCCTAATGTCAAATCTCTTGAAGAACTTGTTGAAATATGGCCTCCTAGGATTCTTCACAGATAACCTATTTTACTGGGTTTGAGGTGGTCAAACTTCCCAGGTGATTCTTAGGATCAGGGCAGTTTGAGAAAGACTGAACTAGAATCAAGCAAGTGTTAAGAAAACGTATGCTTCTGTCTTTATGTTTACTGAATTTTTCATGAATTTCAAGTAATTTGATTTACTAAAGTGCCCCATCTGAATAAAAAATGTGTTTTAAAAATAAAAGATTCAATACCCATTGATTTCCCAGGTAACTGTAGAATCACAGAGTGAAAGAATAAATTGTAAGTGAGATGACTTGACCCCATGTATAAACCTTCAATTAAACATCATATTCCAAACACCTTAAAGGTGGTAAAAAAAAAAAAAATACCAAGAAGCACGTCATGGAATGATTTATTTTCACCTATAATTATTGATGAATGAAGTTATACCTTTAAAGAATAAAGGTTTCTAAAATGGGAACACATTAAAACAAAAATCACATAATGCAATATAGATTCTAACAGGAGAGCCTTATGGTTACAACATCATGCAGTGCCAGGGTCATCATTTCTAGCTTTCTGTATAACCATATGAAGCAGGTAGTTTTGGTAATAAATCTAATTCAGTTCTATACTTGTTAGATGCCAAATTTATTTCAGTTAAAGGTTTTATGAAGATAGGTCCTAGATTCCAAATATAGCATAATGAGATAATACTTTTCTTCAGAAATTTAAAGTCAACTTATTTTTTGACTTGAGGTAAGGAATACATTGGAATCTCAAGTACATATATAATGACCATGCATGATTCATATACCTATCTGTCTTGTCTATCAATCCATCCATTCTTCCACCTATTCTTTTTTTTTTTAATCGCCATTTCAAAATCCTATTTTCTCCTGATCTATGTAAGATCATCTAATATATTTGGCGTTTATTTCTCTGATCATTAGAATGTTTATTGTTGTGGTGTGTGTTTACTTTAAATTTACATAACTAGTATCATGCTATACATAATACCTTCTGTATCTTCTTTTTCACCCTGCAGTATGTTTTTAATTTCTCTCCATGTTTCTACGTAAACACAACTCATTTCTTCTGTCTCATGATATTCTATAGAGCAAATCCACCACGTTTTACTTATCTATTCTCTAATGAAGGACATACAGACTGCCTCCAACTTTTCAGTATCAAAAACAATGTTTGAATAAACATTCTATTAAGTATCTCCTTAGGGGTCTTTGTGCAAATATGTCTAACCTATAGATATGTCAGGATCGCTGCTTCCTAAGTCCTAGTTTACATGCTAACCAAAAGCGCATGGGGGCTCCAGTGTCTCCATTACCTCATGAACATTGGCATTATCTATTTTCGCCAACCTTCTGGATACAAGATAGTAGTTCAATATTGTTTTGACTCAATTAATAATGAGTTTAACGGACTTCTCCAAGCTTATAAGCCTCTTGAGTAAGCATTTTTATAAATTCCCTGTTCATTTTTTGTGCCTGCTTAATTGGAATCTCTATCTTTTCCTGGTTGTTATTTTGGAATTCCTTAGTCCTATGTCAGCTTTTGACACTGCAAAGATCTTTCACAATCTTTTACTTTTCTCACAGTGTACATTTATAGGAAATTGCCAACTTTAAAATAACTAAATTTAGATCAATTTTTCTATTCAAAATTTGTGCTTTGGCACTGTTATATTTAAAATAGATAACCAACAAAAACCTGTTGTATACCACATGGAACTCTGCTCAATGTTATGTGCTAGCCTGGATGGGAGGTGGGTTTAGGGGGGAATGGGTACATTTATATGTATGGCTGAGTCCCTTCACTGTTCACCTAAAACTACCAGCACATTGTTAGTTGGTCATACCTCAATACAAAATGCTTTTGGTGTTAAAAAAAATAAATAAATAAAATTAAAAAAATAAAGAAGCTCAAAATCAAGAAAATTTAGATTTGTGCTTTGGAATTTTAAGAAGTCTTTTCTACATGCATCAGAAAGGTATTATCCTATACTAGCATTATTATTGGGGCTTCCCTGGTGGCTCAGATGGTAAAGACTCCACCTGAAATGCGGGAGACCTGGCTTCGATCCCTGGGTTGGGAAGATCCCCAGGAAATGGGCATGGCAACCCACTCCAGTGTTCTTGCCTGGAGAATCTCCACGGACAGAGGAGCCTGGTGGACTACAGTCCATGGAGTCGCAAAGAGTCGGACACGACTGAGTGACTAAACACACACATTGTTGTTATTACTACCATTTACACTTGCCTCTTTCATCCTCTCAAGTTCACACTGGATATGCTGTTAATTAAGAAACCAGTCCTTCCCATAGCTCCCCACACTCCTCTAGCTCCATATGATGAGACACTTTTCCTAACATTCTAAATTGTCTGTTCCTTTCCCTAGTAATACGTATAACACAATTTTTAGTGTAAAGAAATTCTATTGTTCTTGTATTTGTTAAGCGAGATTTATTTTTATGTGAGCCAAGAGCTCTTGGTAGATTGTTAATCTTCCTATCCATATGATTCATAAATTACAACAGTTATTTTCCTTTCTAATTTATATTCTCTTATTTCTTCAAGAGTGTGTTAAATAGCAGTATTAATAGGATACTTATTTCTTTCTTAAATGTACCTAAATTTCATGTTAACATTTGACATAATTTTTTTAAATGTAAACTTAAATAAAAGAAAATCTGTTGCATTCCTAAATTTTCAAGAGTCTCTTCTCTGATCATAAAGAGGGATCAAATTTCACCATGTGTTCATTCTACACATATAACATAAATATATGATCTTCCTCCTTTACTTAACCACTATAGTGATTCATATTGATAATTTTTTTCCCTAATGTCAAATCATCCGTGCATTCCTGAGATAAAATTGCTTGATCTGGTTCTATTTTAAATATGCCATCTGATAATTTATTTGGAATGTTTAAATCACTTTTTGTTTTCAAGATGTGCTTATAATTTTCTTTTCAAATATTATCATAGTCCAATTTTAGAATCAAAATTATATTAGTCTTACTGACAAAATCTACTCTGCATGTTGTTTATTCTTTTAGAGTTTATTAAGGTTTCACTTATCGATTAATTTATTGACCTACATCAGAAAAACTGAAATACACATTGATGGAAGCATAACTATTTAATAATTCTTTATGCTTTGGATTTCTTATGTTCCTGTTTTCCTCACCCAATAAATAGGATACCACTCATTTTGAACAACTTATTTTTATAAGAATTTATATATTGATTATGAAGTTTATACTTATGAAATTTCCTTTCATAAACTTTCTTTTACACATTTTATAATATTTGAAGAAAAATTAAGATTAAAGTGTGTCTGTATTTACTCAGTTTTAGTGTGTAGATAACAATCACATGAGGTAGTGAAAAGTTATCTTCTTTTCAGAATGATCACCATTTCCCAAACTAGTGCTACTGATTGTACAAGGAAAAGTCCATTGCCGGGGGGAAAATATAAGAAAAGTCAGGCACACTTTCTAGCTAATTCTTCAAGGATTATTATTTAAATAATATCTCAAATTAAGAATTACAGAATTGGGATTTTTCTACCTGTAAATTTCAAAGTTACATTTTAAACTTTCCTTTTATTAATTGTTTAGAGTTAATTATCTAGAGCAAAAACAATAGGAAAACAAAAACATCTATGGCAAATGTTTTGACTAAAAGAACTGAAGAAGTACATATCTACAAATCAAGGAAGACTTTCTTAAACTTGATATGTACATATTCATATGTTTCCAATTAAGGTATCATGGGAGCATATTTTCTTTCTTCTATGGAGTTTTCAGAAGACTTCTCCCCTGGAGAAGGAAATAGCAACCTACTCCAGTATTCTTGCCTGGAAAATACCATGGACAGAGGAGCCTCGCAGGCTACAGTCCATGGGGTCACAAAGAGTCAGACACGACTGAGCAACTTCACTTTTCAGAAGACATCTTGGTCAAAATTTTGAAATGAATAGCAGTATACTTATGCTGCACATGCACAAATATTTTTGCATAGACTTTCTATTAAGTAAGTAGTTTTTTGCTATTTCTGCTACTGTATGCAAGGCACAGCATTATGTACTATAAGTTCAATAATATTATGAGTTTCTATTCTCATTAAACTCAGTGTTTACTATGGACATCAGATAAGTTGTAGGACATTTTAAGATGTGAAAAAATAAGAGGGTGCTGTGACCACACAGTACAGTCAAGTCTGCATTATTTATAGTAGAAACAGAAAAGTAGAGGAAAGGAGGTCATTTCTCTGTTCTTTAAAAGCACAGTAATATTCACTGCACTATTTTTGTAAAAGTGAAACACTGAAGCTGATATTTAAATTGTGGTGTACTTATGTGATGGGTAGCCATTAAAAAATCAATAAATGTACCTAAAAGTATCAGTATGCATAGTTCTCAAAAAGGTAACACCAAGCCTTAAAAATTACAGATTTCCTCTCAAATACCTAAAGGTTGTTGGAGTTAGTACATGTAACCACACCATTGCACTGCTTGTTTGTACACTGGAGTGTGTGAGAGAGACAGGTACCACAAATGGTTAATAGATATGGATTATAAATGTTCATAAAGATCAACCAGAAAGCTAATAACAAATTCATAACAGAGATTATCGCAAAGGTAAGAGGCAGGGAAACTTGATTTTGGAGGGAAACAAAGGGACTCTGCACTAGTGCCTGATGTGTAGGTTCTGAGGACACCTCAGGAAACAAATGACAGTTTCTTCAAGAAAAAAAGCAAAAACAAAAAACCAAAAACAGATGCTTTAAACAGACTTGATGATGTTTTGGCTTGTCCTCTTCTGGAACTTATCTATATGAAAAGAAAAGCAATGATCTGAAGGTTGCTTTAGGAGCAGCAGCAAAGGAACTAGCTGGATGATATTAACAAAAATTACTACTAAGCTAGAACATATCCATTTTGTTAAATTTCACATAAGGAGATCTTGTATTTGGGAGTGAGTGGGAAAGACTTTTTAATACTTCAAAGATCATATTTTAAACAGAAAAATTGGTCAATTTGATTATATTAAGACTGAGAATTTTTTTTTTTAATAAACATACACTGTGACAAAGATAAAGTTGATGGATTGTGAAAAACTTTGCAATATCAAAAGTTGACAAAGAACTAGGTAACCCCAGAATAGCAACCAGGAAAAAAAGAGATTCTATTTTTTAAAATAAACATAAGCTACAAAGAGGTAATTTATCAAAAAGATTACTCAAAAGCTAATAAGCTTGTGAAAAGATTCTAAAACTCATTATTAATTAAAAAATAATTAGAATATTGGGCTAGTTTATAAATTGATCCCTCATGTATCTTTATGCAAGAGATCAATCTTCTATGTCCACATTGCCACACTTGAGTCCTTAGTTATGCTGAACTGAGGACAAATGTGGGCCTGGTGATTAAGTCAAAGTAAATGCTGTTCCATGAGAAAATGCAGTCAGCCGTTTCTAGCTATCTTGTCTAACTGCAACAATTTCAACTTTTCTCTTGTCTGTTTTTCATTTTTATTCTAAGTACTATTTGTATATGGTTCTTAAAAACCCCTTTGGAGAAAGAAAGCAAGCTTCCACATTTACATAAGCAGAATTATACTGTGCCTAACAACCCTGTAATTCTTTTTTTTTTTTTTTTGGTTTCAGGCATGACATTATCTACTGAGAACTCAGATAAACCCAGAAGTGGCATAAATACTAAACATATATCTTGATGAAGAAACAGACTTGTTAGAGGCTAGCCTATCTAAGGCAACCATGTTCATAAGCTTCACAGCCAGGATTTGAACTCAGGGGCTCTAATATCAGAGATTATGTTCTTGGTCTCAGACTTACAGTGGAGTCACTGAAGTAGAATATAAATAACTAACAGAGTGTTTTTCTTTTTTTTTTGTAAAATGTATCCCTTATTACTTTATCAACTGTACTCTGTGTCAGGCACAGTGTTTAGACACTGGGGCTACAAAGATGAAACTTGTGGCCTAGTGGGGAACACAGGTCAGACAAATGTTACATTATATGTCTAATACATGCGTCATCGTAAGCATGCTGGTGGTGACATGTCAGGTATATTATGAGACCAGAGAGCAGCAACTTCTAATTTAGCCAGGAGAGGTCCTAGAGGCTTTCTGAAGAAAAGGTCAGTGAGCTCAAGTTAGCCAGAAAAGGGTTTGGGAGGTGAAGCAATCCAGGTAGGTAAAGATAATGGGGAAGAAGGCACTGTGGACTTATGCTTAAAGGTTGGGACTAGACGGGACTTCCCTCAATTCCTTCTGCAGGCCTCTGCAACATGACCCCATACAATGGCAGGAGGTTTTAGGCAAGCACTGAGAGTCTCCTGTGATAGAGCACCTCTGTCGGTCTTGATTTTCAAACGCCATATACATCTAACAAGAATACAAGGTTAGAAAATCAGGTAAACATCTTTTTAAAGCCAAGTCAGAAGGTACTAAGCTATATTAATTTTTATGTGATAGTTTATTTGCTTTTTGTTAGGGGTATGTTTGCTTTATGGGAATTGTACATATTTCTCTAAAGTGTGTTAGTCACTCAGTTATATCTGACCCTTTGTGACTCAGTGGACTGTAGCCCACCAGACTCCCCTGTCCATGGAATTCTTCAGGTAAGAATACTGGAGGAGATAGCCATTCCCTTCTCTAGGGGATCTTCACCACCCAGGGATTGAACCGAGGTCTCTTGCATTGTAGGCATATTCTTTGCCATCTGAGACACCATATAAATAAAACTTGTTTATTATTATTATTAATATATTTGAAAGATATTAAGACATGTCACTTTATTTTGATGATTTGATTCATCCATTGAGCATGAACTAGTGAACTAGTATGAACATAGTTCATAGTGAACATAGTTCACATAGTGAACACAGAACATAGTTCATATGAACATAGTATGAACTATGAACTAGTAGGAAAGGAGGTCATATTTAAGTTGGATTTTGATGAAGACAGAGGATAGGGGATGAACATTTTTGGCAGATGGAACAGGATAAATACATGGATGTAAAAGATGATGATCAATTTACACAAAATAATAGAATTTAAGGCTCAGGAAAAGGGACCAGTTTATGTTTGAAATTGTAGGAAGTAAGAAATTAAAGATAATAAAGTCTGGTAAGATTGCTTGTGAGGTTATGTATGAATAACTTACATGGCATAATAAAAAGCTTAATATTTATATTTTGGGTAAAATAAAGACAGTGATGTTGAAAATGCAGAGGAAGAATTGAAAGAGTTTTGTGGGAGGAAAATAAAGAACAGAGAGTAGAAAAAGGGAGGCCATAAAAAAGCCACCCAAGGGGAGATTTGAAGTCAGGGACAGTTTAATCCCTCGAAATCCCAGGGAACCAAATTTCCAAACTACTAATAGCACACATTTTGCAGAAATCATAAAGTTAAGAACAATTATGCAGTTAAATGTTGTTTTGCTTATACAATGACAGATTCCAGTTTTACTTTGTTCTCCTATTAGCCTAAGGAGTTACTGACCCAGAAAGAGCAACACTATAAGAATCCTAGCATGAAACCTTGTTTGAAAGAATCCTCCCGGCGTTCATCCAACATACACTTTTTAGACTCTGCCCTTCTCTAAGCAACCAAGAAGTTCCACCAGTAACGGTTTTCAATATCTAGTGGAACAATGACTTTCTTCAGGGAAGTGAATAGGCAATAGAATCATTAAAAAGTCATCCCCAAACAACAGTTCTACAGAAGTAATAGCAATATATATAAAACATAATGTGTATTAAAAAACTTTGATGCAACAAAAAGATATATCACATAATATATCTTGTATTTATATAATAAATGAGTCACATAACCAACAAAGATTAGTATCCAAAACATATTTTAGAATGTTATGCAAATTGATGAGTAAAAGGCAAGCAAGCCAAGAGAAAAATCAGCAAGGAATTAATAGACAACACACAGAAAATAAAACTGAATTGTTCACTGGGCATATATGAAAAGATGTTCCAACTCATTAACATTAAAATAGTGCTCACCTCTGTAAGAGGAGGAAGGGAGGAGAAAGAAATTTGAAAGAACTACAAAGTGAGATGTCAATTTATGTCTAATATTTAAAAACTTTAAACAGTAAAGAGCAGAACAAATATTACTAAACACTAACAACTGGTCATCTAAGTGCTAAGTATATGCAAATTTAATTTACTTTCTGTATTTTCATTTGTATTAGAAATATTTCTTAATAATAAATTTACATATGTGAGTATGTTACCCTCGTGTTCTATAAATATGTCCCCACCTACTATTTTTGTGAGATAGAAATGATAAGGGAGGCAGGATGAGTTAGGGGAAGGACACAGGAGCAGAAGTTGAAATCCTAAATTCTAGTACCAAATCTTCCACTTTCCTACTGTATGACTTTGAGAAAATCGCTTATTTGAAACTGACTCCTCACTTGAAACCTTGAATAATATCCACCATTAATATAACTAGTTATTGCAAGGAGTGGATTATTTCATGAGTATTAAAGTGACATTCAAATGTGAAGAAAGGATATGGAAATTCTAACAACCTGCAGGTAACGTAAGTTGAATGAACATACTTTCCCACTTACTTATGGAAGCAGATATTAGAATAGAAAATAGACACATCTTTTTTTCTTACCGGGTCTATTAGCTGGGAATAGAGTTCATGGCAGTTGTCAAAAATATATTTGTACGTAGAATCCAGGCAAGCCCTGACGCAGTCCTTCACCACCATGCTGGCCTTAGGGGGGCTTTGCAGCTCCAGAACCTGGTATACAAATTATTTTCTTAAATTTAAAAGTAGAACACTGTATTAACCATATAAAAATAGTCAAGCAATATTCTATAAACACTTTTAGTTGACTTTTCTGTATTCAGGAAAAATGTGGTCTTAGAAATGTTTTAAAGGTATAAACACTCACCTTAACTTAATATAACAACTCAAAGAAAATGAGCATAGTTATAAATATTTAAATAGAAACATTTGAAGTTACCCATCACGATATCATTCATTCATTCCATCCAACCACTCAACAAATATTTATCACTTATTATACATCAGACTGAGAAGGAAATGGCAACCCACTCCAGTACTCTTGCCTGGAGAATCCCATGGACGGAGGAGCCTGGTGGGCTACAGTCCATGGGGTCGCGAAGTCAGACAGGACTGAGCGACTTCACTTTCACTTTCACTTATACATCAGACAATGGCAACACTGCAGGGAACAGAAGAAACAGAAACACTGCCCCCCCCCCCAAAAGAAACAGAAATCCCTTTCTTCATGAAATTAAATGCTAGTAGAAAATAAAAGAAACCAATAAGATATATTAAAGGGTATTGCATGCTGAAAGAAAAATAGACAAAGAGGGATGGAAAAGGTTTCAGTAGAAGAGAATTTAATAAAAGGACTTCAATAGTAGATGAATTCAGAGAAGAGGATGGGACCAGTGAAAAAATCATAGACTACTCTAGAACTTAGCTTTAAGCAAGGTAGGAAGGAAGGGGACTATTTGAGCAGAAGAGCAAAGTAACCTAACACACTTCTTAAAAAGGCTCCCTTATGCTGCCTTAAGGCTGGCTATGGAAAAATTCAGAAAGGCCAGTAATGAGAATAGTGCAGTAATTCAGTCAAGAGAATAGTGCTTAAATTATGATTGTGCAAAGCTAGGAGATGCTGTTAGAAGAAATTCTATTCTGGTTAATTTTTGAAGGAATGGGCAACAGGATTTGCTGACAAATTGGATGGTTTGTGTGAGAGAAAGAGATGTGTCAGAACCGGAAGTGTATATCAGGTCCCCCAATATACACTGGCTGTCTTGCTTTCTGTACATCCACTGCTCCACTAGTGTCTATTTCAGCTCACCTTACTACCTGACTGATCTGTATACTTTCCCCAGGCACCAACTAATGATTCATCTAACTTTAGTCACCATAACAACTTATCAAAGGGGTGGTGAAGGACATGCTCCTCTGCTGGTTTCTCTGGTAACTGATGAATCAATGGGACATCAACTCCCCTTATATCTGGTAACACCACTTTCTTCCCAGGATGAAGATGACCACCATATTCTGTCCACTATCTGGGATATGCAGTGGGATGTCACTCCAAGACCTTGCTTTAGACAAGTAAGATCCCCATCAATTAAACCACTGATGTCTGTTGCTGACTCCAGGCTCTTTCTTTGGTCTTGAAGCTTGGCAAGCTGGCCTGTGGGAGGCAGCACAACACCAAAATTTCAACCTAAATAACGGGTACAATGGAAGTGGCTTTAACTTAGATGAGCAAGTCTGTGTTTGGATGATCAAAAGATCAGTTTCTGATAGGTTAATACTGAAAAGCCTGTTACACATACAAGTAGATTTCAAATAGACATCTGAGTAGATGAACCTGGAGTAGTGTAGATGCCTGGGCTAGTGGTAAAATTTGAGAATTATTAGTTTAGAGAAGAATTTAAAGAAATGAGACTAGATGAGTACAGAAAAGAGAAGGGTTTCAAAAAGTAAACCCTGGGTAATTCTAGCCATATGGCATTAAGTAAATGAAAAAGAACAAAGCAATAAAGAAGAAAAAAAAAAAAAAACCAGCCAGTGAGATAGGAGGAAAAGTAAGTTTAAGAGGGGTGTCCTGGAATCTAGAGAAGAAAGACTTTCCTGGAGAAAGTTTTGATAATAAGTCAAAGTCTTATCTTATCAAAGTCTTGATTGAAAAGATATATTAAGTGATACTGAACACTGTAGGATGAAGACTGATGACTGATCACTAGATTTAGCAAAGTGATAGTCACTGGTGATTTGGACAAGATCATTTTTGATGAAGTGATGGGGTAAAATCTGACTGGAGTTGGTTCCAAAGAAGAATAGATTTGAAGACTTAGTATTTTAGTTTTTTTAAATTTTCTGTAGATTGAGCTATAGATTTAATGCAATCCCAATTAAAATCCCGGTGAGAACTAATATAATCTAAACAATTCCGAAAAATAACAAAAAAAGTGGAAGATGCATACTATCTAATTTTAAGATTTACCATAAGGTTTCAGTAAGCAATATAACATGGTGATGATTAAAGTATAGAAATTTGGAAATCACAGAGTCCAGAAATAGACTCAAACAAATATGACCAATTGAATTTTTATCATGATACAACTGCAATTAAATGTATAAGGGATGAGCATATTTATAAACAGTATGAAATGGTATGAAAACTATAGAACATGCATATACAAAAAAAGTGATCCTTGACTCATACTTCACTTATTAAAAAAAAAAAAAAAAACCTCTCAAAATGAAACACAGGACTAAACATACAAAGTAAAATAAAACACTTAGAAGAAAAATAAAAAAATTTCATTGTGACCTTAGCTTCTTAGCCAGTAGCACTATTTCCAATTAGAAAAATGGATAAAGTAGATTTTATCAAAATTAAAAACTTTTGATATGCAAAGATAATGTCAGAGAATGAAAAGACAAGGCACACAGGAGGAAAATATCAGGAAATAAAGTACCTTACAAAATATTTGTATCCAGAGAATATAAAGAACTTAATACTCAACAGTAAGAATGAAAAATAGGCAAAAGATTTCAACAGGTTTTTCACAAAAGACACTCAACTGGCAAATCAGCCCAAGAAAGCACATCAACATTATTAATTATAATTTTATAGAAGGAAAAAATTAAGACCACAATATGACACAACTTTATTCTTAGTAAAGTGGCTAAAAATAAAATAAAAATCATGGAAAATGACAAGAGCTTCACCAGAAGATGTAGAACAACAGCAATTGGCAATTCTTGTAAAGTTTAACATACATTTAACAAATAGTGAAGAATCTCACTCCTTGTTACTTATCCAAGGAAAGTGAAAATTTATGCTTACACAAAAACATACATGAATATTTTTGACAGTTTTATTTGATATGACCTAAAACTAAAGACTACCCAAATGCATGTAGTACATACAAAACAAAGGATTACTACTCACCAAAAAAATAAATAAATAAAGGATGAACTGTAAATAAACTCAAGATGGATAAATAGCCAATATGTTACACTACAAAGATTATTATTTACACAATATTCTGGTAAAGGTAAAACTATAGGGGGACAATAACAAATCAGGGTGTGGGAGAGAGGCTGACTGTAAAGGGGAAACATAAGGGAACCCTGGAGGGTTATGGACTTCTGTATCTTAATTAAAGTGGTAGTTATGATAACCACACATGTCAAAACCAATAGAACTCAACAAGAAGAGTGAATTTTACTGTCTACAATGAGGGGGAAAATGACACTAGAAGGAGAAAATGTGTCTACAAGATAATGGAAGAAAATAAATTGGGAACAAAATGTTAAAAGGACTATTTTGATGAGTCTTAGTATTAAAGGAAAAGAAGGTTAAGGGTAGTAACTGTACCAGGGACCACCATGGTGGTTCAGATGGTAAAGAATCTGCCTGCAATGTGGGAGACCAAGGTTTGATCCCTGGGTTGGGAAGACCACCTGGAGGAGGAAATGGCAACCCACTCCAGTAATCTTGCCTGGAAAATACAGTGGACAAAGGAGCCTGGTAGGCTACAATCCATGGGGGTCGCAAAGAGTTGGACATGACCAAAAGTTGGACATGAGCAACTAACACACACATACACACGGTAACTATAAAAAATATTGTAGTGGTTTTTCTTCAAAGGAGCAAGCATCTTTAAATTTCATGGCTGCAGTCACTATCTACAGTGATTTTGGAGCACACAAAAATAGTCACTCACTCTTTCCATTGCTTCTTTTAGGATTTGAAATAGCTCAACTGGAATCCCATCACCTCCACTAGCTTTGTTCATAGTGATGCTTCCTAAGGCCCACTTGACCACATTTCAGGATGTCTGGCTCTAGGTGAGTGATTACACCATCGTGATTATCTGGGTCATGAAGATCTTTTTTGTACAGCTCTTCTGTGTGTTCTTGCCACCTCTTCTTAATATCGTCTGCTTCTGTTAGGTCCCTACCATTTCTGTCCTTTATTGTGTCCATCTTTGCATGAAATGTTCCCTTGGTATCTCTACTTTTCTTGAAGAGATCTCTAGTCTTTCCCATTCGATTGTTTTCCTCTATTTCTTTGCATTGATCACTAAGGAAGACTTTCTTATCTCTCTCCTTGCTATTCTTTGGAACTCTGCATTCAAATGGTTATACCTTCCCTTTTCTCCTTTGCTTTTCGCTTCTCTTCTTTTCACAGCTATTTGTAAGGCCTCCTCAGACAGCCATTTTGCTTTTTTGCATTTCTTTTTCTTGGGGATGGTCTCGATCACTGCCTCCTGTACAATGTCAGGAACCTCTGTCCACAGTTCTTCAGGCACTCTGTCTATTGTATCTAATCCCTTGAATCTATACTTCCATTGTATAATTGTAAGGGATTAACCTCAAGGGATACACATAACAAAATCAGTAAACTCAATAGAACTAAAATCTAAATGTCAGCACTATTCATTCTAGAGAAGACCACCTGAGGCCAGATGAAAGGAACCAGAGAAACTCAAGAGATTACCTGAGACGAAATCAAAGAAGCACAGGCCCTGAGCACACTCTGATCAAATCAGCAACATCGGACCTACCTTCTCCCCTACCCCCCACAGCACTTGATGAATTCTTTTCTACTTTACACAAAACTGTCTCAGAGATTTGATTAAGTACCAGTGCACAGAGGCCAAATTTCAGGAGGGGAGGAAATTAATTGCATGAGTAGAAAATATATAGCTATATTTTTAGGAGAACAAATACCTAAGCAATAACAATGCAAAAAAAAAAAGATTAGAATATGGACCCAGGTGTAGGTAAGCAGGCAGATGGGGGGGGGGGTGGGGTGGTGGCAGGTGTCTGTGGACAGAGCTTGAGGAAGCTATCTAGTAGGTGTTCCTCATTTTTCAGTGAAATAGGAAGCAAGGTTATTAGTTATTAGTGAGGGTGGGGAGGGGGGAGCTGCAAGTTTAAGAAGATTTTGTTTCCTGAACACCACAAGGCTGTTGACTGAAGAATGGAAGGTTTGGAGCACTGTGCTGGCACTCCCCACTCTCATTTCCATTTCCCCACCCACTCAATGCCAATGGCAGGCATCACTTGTCAATGAGCAAACATTCCTAGTGAGCCTGGACTGGGTATCACTTTAACTTTCCAGAAGCTGGAACAATTGCATAGATAAATATTTGTTGTTCAGTTGCTCAGTCATGTCCAACTCTTTGCAACCCCACGAACTACAGCATACCAGGCTTACCTATCCTTCACTATCTCCAGGAGTTTGTTCAAACTCATGTCCATTGAGTCGATGATGGTATCCAACCATCTCATCATTTGTTCCCCCCTTCTCCCTCTGCCTTCCATTTTTCCCAGCATCAGGGTCTTTTCCAGTGTGTTGGGTGTTTTCATCAAGTGGCCAAAGTATTGGAGCTTCAGGTTCAGCATCAATCCTTCCATTGAACATTCAGGGTTGATTTCCTTTAGGATTGACTGGTTTGATCACCTTGCTATCCAAGGGACTCTCCAGCACCACAGCTTGTAAACATCAATTCTTTGATGCTCAGCCTTCTTTACAGTCCAACTCTCACATCTGTACATGATTACTGGAAAATTATAGCTTTGACTATATGGAGATAAATATATATATATGTATATAACTGACGTTATCACATATGGGGCTTCCCTGGTAGCTCAGATTGGTAAAGCGTCTGCCTACAATGCGGGAGACCCGGGTTCGAACCCTGGGTCGTGAATATCCCCTGGAGAAGGAAGTGGCAACCCACTCCAGTAATCTTGCCTGGAAAATCCCATGGACTGAGGATCCTGGTAGGCTACAGTTCATGGGGTTGCAAAGAGTCAGACACAACTGAGTGACCTCACTTATCACTTATATATATATATATATATATATATATATATATATATATATGGTTAGTATACACACAAACACACACACACACATATATATATGGACATATATATATGGACATATCTCTGGATATAGATAGATAGATAAATCGCCCACCAGTACAGGAGACCCAGGTTCGATCTATGGGTTGGGAGGATCCCCTATGGGGGAAATGGCAACTTGCTCCAACATTCTTGTTTGGAAAATCCCATGGACAGAGGAGCCTGGCAGGCTGCAGGGCATAGGGTCTTAAAGAGACACAACTGAATGACTGAGCATGTATGCATACACACACACACACACACACACACACACACACACACACACACACACACACACACACACACATATGAAAAAAGAAGTCCAGCAAAATAGCTAACTTAAAACTGAAATGCAAAGTGAACGTCATTTCCATTTAATGTTCTTAGAGATTTTTTTTTTAAGTAAGTGCCATGTCCACTCATCGGAGAGCTTTGTTTAAGATGGATTTAACTTAAAATTAAACTTGAGCCAAATGTATCAGAATATCCTAAGCATCTGGGATAATCCTTTTCTCAACATTCTATATTGAAAGATTCATTTAACTTGGGCAAAGGCACCACATCTTAATCACCGGGGATGAACAATACTTATCAAGAAACAGGTAAAACCAGACTTTACCAGGGAATAAATGTGTGTCACGTGGAGACAGTGACAATAAAATAAATGATGTACCTTCATCCTAAAAAAGGTGATACTTGTTAGCAGGTCAACAGTTGATTTCAGGTCTTGCAGTCTTTCAGCATTGCTGGCAGGAAAGTGTTCCTGGTTAATTAGAAAACAGGAAATGGGTAAATTCCCAGCATTAAGCCTCCAGTGGGAAATAAACTAGCTTTCTGTGGAAAAAAATAAAATGGTAAGTAAATCACGCAAAATTTAGAAAGTATCACCACAGTATTCTCACAACATTTTTACCATAAAATATTACAGAGGGTAAAAAAGTTGGGGATAGTCTTGTCTTAGTCTTAGAAAGTCATTCTTCTATTTATTCCCATAATTAATAAAAATGTACATAATAATATCATTAATGTGGCACTATTAGGTTACTCATCTTTGATTCATAAAATAGTATTCTTACTGAAAGAGGGAAGGTCAGTATCTATTTGAAAATTATTTTTTATAGTTTTCTCAAGATGGGTTATTTTTTTGAAAATACTTTTGGGAGCCTTTACATGTGCTATATTTACTTTTTGTTACAAAGAAACTTTTAAAAGTTAAAAAGATAAAAATTAGACTGCACTGTACTTCTCTACAAAAAGTATTTGGGATTTAAACAAAAAGTTTGGTGAGAAATGTCATATAAAAGCAGATGTTCAGAATTCTGAAGAAAAGGAAAGGTCTTAAAGGAAAGGTATTAAAATATTAAAGAAAAGCTTTTAGCATTGAGAAATTTCTCATCTTTCAGATAGGCTTCTTAAAGAGGCATCAGAAAAACCACAGGTAACTTTTCTTAATAGATATTCAAGAACTCAAGCAAAGTTGGGGTGTCAAAGTGATGGTGAATGTGGTGGCCTCAAGGTCCTTCTTGTCCCCAGATGTCATTTTCACTGCCTGACATAGCAGTTCCCTTATCATAATGTTGGCCCCAGTTCCAACATGATAGATGAATCAGACAAAATCTGGTATTATAATTTCCAGAAATGCACATTAAAAAGATTCTTCAATAAAAGACTAAAAAAAGATGAATATCGAAGAGATGCATATGTGAACATATGTAAACACATTTAGAATAAACCATTAAGTAAAGAATACAATAGCTATTAGTACAGATTTTTTGGTAAATAAAACTTGCAGTTAATTTTTTTGTAATTAAGGTATTCTGTAACTAAAATAATATGTGTGTTTTTACACATATACATGAATATATTTGTGTGTGTGTGTTGTGTGTGTTTCACCTGGAGGTAAAGTATAGAACTGTTCACAATGAACTCTGGAAAGCTTCACACACACACATTGTATTGATCTGGGAGTGAACTAAGCAGTGACTAATCTCAGAAGTCAAGGAAGTATCAGCAGGATATCTCATAAGAAGGGGGAGCTTTCAAGATGAGGCCTGGGCCACATACTTCTACTTCGTGAAGTAGCTGTGGGCCACTCAATCTGATGACTATTAAAATATTTAAAGCTATATGTGTACACACACATAGACACACACACACACAGAGTATTGTAGGCTGAAATGGAGTGAGGTACCTGGACAAGGGATGTCTACTTGATTATTTAGGAGACCTGCCTACTCTGACAGCACACAAGATTCCAAGATTATTATCTTTCCTTCTCTCTTACACGGTGGATAACATTTTTACAATATGACAAGAAATGATCTGAGCCAAGCACAGCATTTAACCTTTAGGCAAATAATTTTGTACATACCCTATACTTTGACAGGTCAATTCTTAAAGAGTTATGCAACTGGTCCAGTAGTTTTATGAATTTTTCCCTCTGTACAAAGCAAACACAAAATAGGAAAATGGAAATCAATGATCATTCTAAATATAGTCCTCACAATAAAACTTGTCTGAGTTACGGTCCCCATTTTATAGGTGTGGTGTTTAGTCTTCATTTCTGTCTCTTTGGTGACCCCCCATGCACGGTAGCCCACCAGGCTCCCCTGTCTTTGGAATTTTTCAGACAAGAATATTGGAGTGGGTTGCCATTTTCTTCTCCAGGGGATCTACCCAACCCAGGGATCGAACCCATGTCTCCTGCATCAGCAGGCAGATTCTTTACCACTAAGCCACCACAGAAAACCATTTTATAGGAAGGAAGGTCAAAAATTGTCAGTTATTTCTCCCAGATCATAGAGCTGGTATGTGTAATAGCTGTGATTCAAGTTCAGGTCTCTGACACCAAATCCACACTCTTTCTGTAAGTCACACTGCCTCTCTCTGATGAATGAGACAGTATCCAGAGAGTTGTGTTAGAAAGAGTCCAGGCAACACAGCAGTATGAGTCGGGAAGAAAAATATAACCCAACCTCTTACAACCCTCACGTGCCACACCATCTCTCCAAAATTAAACCATAGTTTTTTAAAGTTCTCCCATCTATGGAAGCAGGAATAACTGTTTTTTTATCAAAATCAATTTCAAAAAGCACCTCCCTTTTGGTAATAGACTCATAATCTTAAAGGATCGACTGCCTTTACAGTATATTTATGACTTAGTGCTAAAAAAAAAAAAAAAGTATAAAAATCAGGTGAACAAAAACTACTGATGCCTTCCTCTGATGCTGTTCAGTGTTGGACTGACCTCTTTAGAGAAGAATTTGAAGATGATAGATGATAATAATTAAGTAGTTTTGCTAATAATTATAAAGATATAGGTGTGTGGATTAAACAAATTAGATAAGGTAAAAACCATCAAAGTCACACAAAAAAGTTATGAGTTGACAAAAACCACTTTGAGTCCCTGATTCCTAAACAAAAATGAAAAAAAAAAATAGGGAGATGGTTAGATGACATTAAAGGCTTACTCCTACATTAATATTCTGTAAATACTACATTACACTCTGCAATATACTAGAAAATGTAGAAATTTTTCCCAGTAGTTTCACATATAAGGTAGATTTATGGGGTATATGACTCATATTCCTTGGAGTCACTGATCTTGATGGAATGAGCTGAATATTAACAGGAGTTGATAAATTGTTCCTAAGTTGAGACTTCAATTTTCTGAATAAACTGCTTTTTATCAGGTTTATATACATCAGTGAACAAAGTTTGAGTATGATTTCTGTGTTAACTAACCCCTGTGGTGTCAATGAAGGAGCCTAAGAAATGAAACTTGTCTTCCAAAAGCTTGTCATCTTATTAGGCAAGTAAGATTCTCCAGGAAAGCTGCCAAAAAACACAATGAATGTCTTGGATTTTTCTTTCTTATGCCCTACATACCTTCCTAGGGGAGGAGGTGACCTATACTGCCCTTTATTAACCCCCCATCACCCACTGATGTGGGTCAGTGACTCTCAATCAAAACAGAAAAATAAAAGAGCCAGTACAATCATCAGTTTAGGTCACAGTAGTTAATCATTCAATGATCATAAAAATCAATGTGTTTGTGTCAGTTTCTGAATGCTCTATGCGACCTCTGTGATTGGTATGAATCATTAAGACAACTGACATGACTCTAGTCAACCATGCTATGACCCAAACACACTGGGACCAACTCATCTGGCCATCTGCCCAATATCCATTCTTCTTCTCTTCCTTACTAATAGAAACTCAAGAGTCAAATGTGTCCTTTATGAAACACTTATCTTGCCAGGCTTTTTTTTTTAACCCTAGGAATGACCATGTAGCAAAGTTTTGGCCACTAAAATGTATCTAGCTTATTAAAGGGGATAGAACTAGCCAAAATATTACCAGCGAATTATTATTATTTAGAAAGATTCTAAAAGAATGTTCTGCAGAGTTTGTTGTATAACATTAGTGTTTGCCATGTAATTCTTTGTCAGGCCATTTTTCTATTTGCCCTTTGTGTGTGCCTCCTTTTTCCACTTTAAACTCAGACTAGATACAAGAAGGTCAAATATACTGAGGCTATAAGATAAAAGCTAAACAAATGATAAGAAGGATGAGGTGGGAAGCTAGGAGTCCCCACATTTCACCCTTAATTCTGGCTGTCCATCCTTTCAAAACACTCCAATCCTGAGCAGCTGTATTAGCCCTGAAATCCTTACCACCTCTGGACTTAGGTTACATGGGAAGAAAATATTGAGTTTAGTCTGTTTCACGCAGCTCAACAAAATTCTGACTGATACAGATTATGCATTTAGTCTCCTACCGAGGTCTTCAGTGCCCAGCTGGACAATTACATTCAAAGAAAACAGAAAACTGGGGAGAAAACCACCAGGCTTGTTGCTGCTAAATCCCAAACAATATCAGATGATATGAAATTAAAAGTGTGCTGCTGATTGAATTTTCATAGACATTTTTTAAACAGCAGGACAGCTTGAAATTTAATTTTATTTACCATATTTCTATTTAGCTAGAGTGAGATTGGCTTTGTGAGAGCAGAGGGGGCCTATTACCTTCATGGTGTGATTTGAGAAATAAGAAAAGACTGTGTGATTAAAAAATGTTTCCCAAGGGGCATGCCACGTTCCTGAAACTGCCATATTATGCCTGGTATTTGGTAGGGACCAAATCTGTAATATTAGCAGTAAGCATTGTCTGTTATCAAAAATTAAGTTTTAATTAGTTGACAAGAATAACTCCAGACCAGGAGTCAGCAAACTGTCTATGAAGAGCCAGACAGTAAGTATTTGCAGCTCTGTGGTCTCTGTCACAACTACTAAACTCTGCCATTGCAGCACAAGAGTTTCTACAAACAATATACAAATAAATGAGCATGGCTATTTCCCAGTAAAATTTTGCTTATGGATACTGAAATGTAGATTTCATATAATTTTCATGCATCAAAAAATGGTAATCTTTTGATGTTTTAAAACTACTTAAAAATGTAAAAGCTATTCTTAACTATAAGCCATACAAAACCAGCTGGTGGGCCACTTTTGGCCCAAGGAAAGAGGGAGTTATTTTGAGTAGGGGGAGGCAGTTGTTATCCCACAAGGATACTCTTAGTAAGTTTCCCTAGGACCCTGGGAATCGTGGAACAATTATAAGGAAGGTGTGTAAGGATGATAAGGAGCCTCTGCATCATCCCCAGCTTCTCTCTGGATCCACTTGCCTCTCAGTATCTCACTCCAAAAGCAGCGGTAGATTTACCTGAGCTAATGGTGCTTAAGCTCTGGGGGTCTTCACTTGATTCAGCTTCGCAGGGATGAGCCCTAGCTATATGTTCAACCTGCTCTTAGGTTTTTACAAAATTTACGAGAATAGGATAAATGTATTCTGACCTGGACCAGAAAATAATATTTTCTAGAAAGTATTTTCTAGATTATATCAAAAGCAGTCATTCTTTAGGCTGAACAGAAACATTTCAAGTAGAATTAATGAATAAGCTATTTTGATAAATTTTTGATAATTAATGCTAATTGTATGAATATATTGGAAACATATTTGCATTCCTTGTAGATTTGAGATTAATACTGATATTCACAGGGATACCATAAAATTATAAAATGCAAATGAAACAATGTTATCAATGACACACTAATTAATAAATGACATAAATTCATGACATAAATTCAAAGAGTATATAGTCATTTAATAGGTAACTTGCAAAGCACTGAGACATTATCATCCACTGAGCAAGAAAGCCTAATGTTTTGCTCAGTTTGACTAAACTTTAGATAGGCTTCTTCTTGACTCTGAGTCTTACTTCCAATTTTCTTTTTTTTATTTTTAAAGCTCTTTTCTTTTTTAGGTTCCTTTTTTTTTTCCCCACAATAGTAAAAGATGTTTATCAGTTTTCACAATCAATAGGCTGACAAAAACAAAAGATAATTGCAATTGCAAGCCATAAGGGGAACATGATTAACTTAACAATATAAAATAGTTACAATTTTATAGTTAAAATAGATACAATTTCAGGGGTCAAGCAGAGTGATGCCAGTAAAGTGGAAGTGCATACACAAACAAGTGCACGTTTTCATCCTCCCAGCCAGTCTATGTCTTTGGTTGGTGCATTTAATCTATTTACATTTAGGAAACTATTGATATGTATGATCCTATTACCATTTTCTTAATTGTTCTGGGTTTATTTTCTGTAGATCTGTTCCTTCTCTTGTTTCCTACCTAGAGAAGTTCCTTTAGCATTTGTTGTGCAGCTGGTTTGGTGGTGTTGAATTCTCTTAACTTTTGCTTGTCTGGAAAACTTTTGGTTTCTTTGTCAAATCTGAGCGAGTCTTGCTGGGTAGAATATTCTTGGTTGTAGTTCTTCCCTTTCATCAGTTTAAACACACCATATCCTTCCATCAACATAAACATTCCCTCTGGTTTATAGAGTTTCTGTTGAGAAATCAGCTGATAGCCTGAGGGGAGTTCTCTTGTATATTATTGACCATTTCCCCCTTAATCCTTTAAATATTTTATCTTTGTTAACTTTTGTCAGTTTGATTACTATGTATCTTGGTCTGTTCCTCCTTGGGTTTATCCTGCCTGGGACTCTCTGGGTTTCCTGAACTTAGCTGACTATGTCCTTTCCCCATGTTGGGGAAGTTTTCAGCTATTATCTCTTCAAATATTTTCTCAGGTCTTCTCTCTCTCTCTCTCTCTTTTTGCAATTTGTTTTAGACATCATGTTTTTTTTCTGTTTGTTTTCTTTCATTTTCTATGATTGCAAGCATTGCTTGTCATTTTATCAGATATTTCAGGTTTCTCAGGGATTTGGAAAAGGAACATACATGTTGGAACATGGCTGTGTGATCAGGAGGGAGAGCTGCCTTTTTAAATTATTACATAAGTTTCAGCTGAACCGTGTTATAGTTTGACATGTGTATACATTGCATAGGGATTGCCACCACAAGTGTGGTTTCCATTCATCACCATAGAGCTGAATCCCTGCCTGATACAGATGCTCTCTTTCACCTCCAAACTTTCCTTTACAGAGTGAACTTTCTAAGTCAGAAATTCGAACAGATTCTACATGGTTCCTCAAGAATTAAGTCCAAATATCTTAAAGTAAAAGTGAAAGTGAAGTCGCTTAGTCGCCTCCAACTCTTTGCAACCCCATGGACCGTAGCCTACCAGGCTCCTCCGTCCATGGGATTTTCCAGGCAACAGTACTGGAGTGGGTCGCCGTTTCCTCCTCCAGGGGATCTTCCCATTCCAGCGATCGAACCCGGGTCTCCTGCATTGCAGGCAGATGTTTTACCATCTGAACCACCAGGGAAGCCCTAGTGGGCATTAAAGGCCCTCAGTCATCTAATGTCAATCCAGCAACACTACAATCTCTTATATTTCCATCTTTTATTCTATCTGCGCTACTCAGTAGGCACACTACACACCCTTTTAACTTACTTTTGCATCTTTTCCTTGTCTTTACTTCGAAGACCCAGGTAGTTTTCCTACTATTTCTTGGACTTTGAAAAATACTACTCACCCCTAAAAGTTCTGTTTCTTTTGGCAAGCTGCCATGAGCCTCTGAAGAGTATCAATCACTTTCTCCTCCTCAATCTCAAAGCACATTTATAAAAATGAGCTCCTTTGACACCCCATTTGGGGAGTGATTTATGGTTATTGTCACACACAGTTATCTGACTATCCCATTAGAGTATAAGCCTCAGAGAACAGAGGTCAACATCTATCTGTCAGTCCCTCTACTACCAGCCATCATGCCTTACGTGAAGTATCACATAAACATGCATTTTATGAATAAGTGAATAAATAAAAGAATACATGTAATAATAAGGGATTATTGTTGCTGTTTAGTTGCCCAATTGTGCTGGTCTCTTTGCGACCCCATGAACTGCATGCAGCACACCTGGCCTCCTTGTCCCTCACCATCTCCCAGAGTTTGCCCAAGTTCATGTTCATTCCATTGGTGATGCAGGGTATTTGTTTTGTGGGGCACTGGCTAAAGAAGTGGGGCACCTAAAGAAGGTGTCTATGCCAAAGAAAAAAAAAATTGGGCTAAATAAACATAAATTTTACTAATAATTTATTTGCTATTTGTGTCTTAAGATAGGGCCACTCAGGTGACTCAGTGTTAAAGAATCTGCCTACCAATGCAGGAGACATGGGTTTGATCCCTGGATTGGGAAGATCCCCTGAAGAAAACAGCAACCCATGCCAGTATTCTTGCCTGGAAAATCCCATGGACAGAGGAGCCTGATGGGCTACAGTCTTAAAATACTCACTAAATAAAGTTCCTAAATTATTTTCTTCAGAGTTGAAAAATGGACTCCCACCCAATGGAAATTTTTCTTCTTTTTCAACTCTTGTTCTCCCTATGGTGTTTTCAACACCAATGAAGATATTTTTGTTCAGCCAAATTCTTTGATCTTCTTGACTCCCAGCAATCTTTGCACACAAGGGTGTGCTGAAAAACCATTTTTTTCAAAAGAATAAAGCCTTGATTTTTAGCATTTACCAATTTTCATGATGTAAATGCTCTTCATATTTCCAGTTTCAAGGATGGGTGTATTCAACAACTAGCTTGCAATATTCTTTAAAATTCAGCAATCATTGTCTGTCAGCAGGCACAAACTAGCTCTAGAACACCACTGTTTTACACTCAATTTTCAACAATCTTCTCCTAGATATGGAAGATGGCTCTTCCCTGATGGCTCAGTGGGTAAAGAAGGCAGGGGACACAGGAGACTCGGGTTCCATCCCTGGGTTGAGAAGATCCCCTGGAGGAAGGCATGGCTACCCACTCCAGTACTCTTGCCTAGAGAATCCCCATGGAGAGAGGAGCCTGGAGGGCTACCGTCCATGGGGTTGCAAAGAGTCAGACACGACTGAGTCTAAGCACAGCAGCAGCATTATGTTTCTACCCAAATCCTTTGTCTCTGTCACTATCATGATTCCACTTATCAAACCTAGATTCCACAGTGAGTCACTTCAACTTTTTTGATTGCCTAACCCTTCCATTGCTTCTTTTTTTGGCAAAATTTCAGCCTCATGCTGAATCTGTTACTACATCAGAATCTGCATGCTGAGAAATTCTGAGAAAAATGCACAGCCACATGAATTATGACAACAGAGTTATGCTTCCTAATGCCAAATGAGACCTTCAGCTTTACTAGGAACTTGTCTTACAAGGCCCCGAGGCATTCGTCTTTCTATTCCCTTCAGGAGCTTAACCAAACATTTTCCAGCTACCTCTAGCTCACACATCTCTATCATAGGCCTTATCTTATACATGAACATTTCTTGTCCTGTAGACAATCAGAGAAGGATAGGAAATGCTGTAATGTAATGTAATTAGGGAAATGTTGACTTCATCAAATTTTCACTCTGTATATCAAAAACTTAGCATTCTCTGCAAGGACTCACACAACATTCCCTCAAATTTCAGAGCAGAACTTGTCCTTGTTTTAATTTCAAAGAATATCCCTCCTTCAGTCCTCTTGACCACATTTACTTCTTCGTCCTCTGGAATGTTATGGAATCACTTATGCTCCCTCTGATAAATTTGCAACATCACTCTTGCAGCTAGTTCCTGTTCTAACAATGTATAAATATGTTCAGTGTATCTTATTAAACACTAAAAACTCCTACCCTACCAGACAGTAAAAATAACATGTTTTTTAACGATAAAGCCTTTCAATCTTAACCAATCTCTCATACCATCTCATTCAAGTTGCTTAACAGATTAGCCTCAATTTCCTCACACATTTTCTTTATTTTTTCATTATTAAAAATATAATATAGAAAAATGTACAACTTTAATATAAAGATGACTACAACTCCCCCACACACATACACCAGAAAAAAGAAAAATTAGCTATTTCCTATCAAGTAGTTGCACCACTGGCATTTTGGTACATTTTCTTTCAGACTTGTTTCTAAACCAGTAAGTATGTATGTACATATATGTATGTGTGTGTGTGTTTTCAATGTTGGAATTAGAGTATATACAGAGTTTTGTATGTATATGTTTTTATTTGTCATTATTTCATGGGCATTGCTCAATTATATACACATTCCTTTAAAAACTTGATTTTTAAGTTTCTGAAATAGAAAAAAAACTTGATTTTTTAAATGATTGTATTATATTTTAGGGAATAAGCAAACCCTAACTTATACTATAGCCATTCACTGAGGATTTCTAAGAAATTAGGCTTTAATCTCAACCACTTCACTTAGCAATGACCTCCTAACTGCCAAAACCTCATTTCCTTTTGGATCTTACTTGGACTTTTTGCAACAGTTGACAAAGCAATACACTCCTCTTTTCTTAAAATATTTTTACCTTGTCTTTCATAATGTCAGATTCTTATTATCGTTTTTACCCTATTTGTCTAACAATTTTCTTCAGTGAACTTTGCTTGCCCCGCCTCTTCACACACGTGTTCTATAGTTTTCACTTTATTCTTAAACATTTTTCATCTAAACCATGACTTTAAATAGCACTGCACACAAAAAATCTGAATTTGGAAGAGTAGTGATTTTGCTTTCTTAAATATATGTTTGCTTTACAATCCTTATAGGTAAGAAAGCTTTTCCACTCTTTTTTCTTTTTTTTTTTTTTTGGAGATTAAATGTGTCTAGATTACACCTTTGGGCAAGATAAAACGGGGGCTCTATAATGGTGCTTCTATCTGAGTCACAACTGACAGCATCAGCTTCAGAAATCAGATTAATAAGAACTTCAGGACAAGTGGATTCGGGGAACGTTATACTTTTGCATTTGTATTTTCCTGAGCAAACTGGATTATTTTCAATAGGTAGAGAAAAATCTAGCCAAATTTATGTATCAAATTACCAAGTTATCAAGATGTAGTCTGAAAAAAGACTTCTTATTTGACAGTCTTTTAAGTTATTTGACTTACAAAATGAACTTTTTAGTAATTATGTTGCTACTAGAACACTACAAAGTAGTGAAATCACTTTGGCTCCTCTTCTTTGGTCAGCATGAAGCATGCTATCTCATTTTCCTCCAGGTAGTTTTTACAGTGGAAATTAATCATATAAATACAGCTTTTACTCAGAGGTAGACAGGCTCAGTGTTCCACAGATTGGCTTATTCTCTACAGTATACCCAGGCAGAATATTAAAAGCAAAACAATTTCATAACACCAAATGCTTTATGTTACAGGTAAAATCCCAAGACAATGAATACTGTCATCAAGATGAGGTTTTTATAACAAAAACTGTTTTGTGATCTGGTAATGACCATAACAGTACTTTGTTGAGCTGGTTAGGGATTTTTCTTTGCTGCCAGTTCTTAGAAGAGTCGATCTGTCTAACAAAAGCAGCTGATGTTGTATTGTATATACCGTAGGTAGTCAGGAGAGATGAAATCTTCATACCTTATATTTAGAGAGAACTTTGAAGTCTTAAAAACTAGTTTATCTTTTACTTCATTTGATTTCCATATTAAACTTGAGAAACATGTTAGAGCAAAAATTTCTATCCTCACTGAATATACTGAGATACTGAGGTTTAAATGACTGAACTGACTTGCTAAATTTGAATACAAACTCAAACTCCATGACTCCTAACCCAGAAAGTGTTCTCTTCTATTAGTATTTATTTTGATGTGTCAATAAATAATAATTATGTTTTCCTTTAATCCATTCCAACTGATCTCACACACTTCTCATGCACTTTCTTTTAGATGTGAAGGACAAGGCAAGAGTAGACATAGCAACACTTTACAATCTTCTGTTTGTTAGGTCTCATTTGTTTCCACTCTATGATACATACCTCAAAATTTGATTTCTAACAACATAATCAATAACAAAAATCTATTCAGTGAACCGATTTGGAAGCACAGTGAAAAGAGAAACTATGGTGTCATGGAAACCACTTTCCTACAATGGATCTTAGTTTCCTCCACAAACAAATGAGTATAGACTACTTGCCTTACATGGTTATTGACAGCTACTGCCTACCAAAGGACCTCGTGAAAATCTGGGGAATATTTCAGGCATCTTTCCCTTCCCCTCACTGCTCACATGCCTAAAGACACAAAGAACTGTTGATTCTATGCTCTGAAAAGCTCTGGAATTTTTCTTTCCAATCCCATCTCCACCAACTCTCAGTTTAGATCTTTATCACTTTACCAGGATTACGATAAGTTTACATCTTATTTCCAATCTTGTCAATTTCAATTTCATTATGCTTATAGAGAATGGGCTCCAGCATCAGGTACAACAGATAAATATTTGAGACTCCTTAGGATCCTGCATTTTTACTTTTCAACATGTTATTAAATACATTTGAATATATCAGGTGGACAGTCTTAATTAGGTACAGATAGTTTTCTTAGCTTCTTTATACACCTAACACTTTTTCATTTTCATTTAGGTAATATGTCCTTATCCATTAGTACCAGTAGAAATCCACAAGAAGTGTAAATGAAGCCCCAAAGGCTCTAGAGAAGCCATCTGAGCTCACATTTACCAGGGAACAATATCTGAAAATTTGCATTCATGGGGAAGTTTCCTATAAATTATTCTACTCTATTACAAAATATGTTTTCCTACATTGGAAAAGCCATTACATATATGAAGATTTAATCTAATGAAGATACGAACTGACTGTCAAACTTTAAACTTCAGTCTATCATACTAAGAGACAATCAAGGGCTTCCCTGGTGACTCAGTGGTAAAGAATCCGCCTCCCAATGCAGGAGACTCCGCTTCAATTCCTGGATCGGGAAGATCTCCTGGAGAAGGAAATGGCAAGCCACTCAAGTATTCTTGTCTGGGAAATCCCATGGACAGAGGAGTTTGGTGGGCTACAGTTCACGGGGTCACAAAGAATTGGACACAACTGAGTGAATGAGCATGCACTGAGATTCTCCCTAAGATGTATATTCTGCAGCAAGATTCTAAGATATGTGGAATCCAAAACTCCTTGAAAATCTAACTCTAATAAGTTATGAGAAATTTTTAGTTCAAAAAATAATACTTACTCCAAAGTTGGTAGCAGCAAATCGATCTGAGGCAGAAACTTGCACATTTGTTGAAATGGTTGTGTGAGCATAGAAAGCGTTTATATTTGCCAGCAAGGTGCTCATTACAGCAGGGACACCAGGGCACATGTATTTAGAAGACAGACAGGAAAAATGCCTGTAAGACAAAAACATTAAGCGCTTTAAAAACAGAACCTAATTAATTCACATAGCAGCATATCCTCTAACATCAGCAATTAAACAATTCCTCGACTGTATCTGTGAAAAGGAGAGAAAACTCTTGCAACCCCTAACTGAAAGAGAATGCAATTCCAGCCTTTTAAAAATTTCTCATTCACAAATGTGAAGTGGTTTAATTAGAATGTGATTTGTCATGGGGACATGTGCATAATTTCTTTCAACTGGAGAGTGCTGTGTGTACACACAAAAAGTGCTATCTCCAGTGGAATCTCACACTGTTGAAAAGCAATAACCCAGGAGTCTATCATCTCTGGCAACTCTGTCCCTAATGATTTTAGTTCCTGAAATGCTGTATTGTAACCAGAATGTTCTTCCACACTTGCATTCCTCTCACATCAATAAGGTAAACAGGAAGCCCTCCTTTCATCGCATGATGATTAAACAAGTCAGCTTAACATCTGACCTGAGTCTAGTTTGTGAGCTTTTGTCATTAAGGAGTAGTTTCCACAAGCAGTTTTATTTTCTGAGATTTTGCTAAATCCTGGATTTAATTAAGCAAACAAACAAACAGCGAAGACAAATTAAATTATGCCAGCTTTATGCTTAAAGATCATTTCTTTTAAACCTTGAATAATAGTATCATTTACAGACATCAGAAGCATCAAGTATTCAATTCTGTTACCTCTCTCATGAAAACCTGTTTCATTTGAACTCTAACAAAAGACTTAAAAATTGAAAGCATATCTTGTGATAAAAGTGAAAAGATAAAACATCCATGGAATAAAGAAAATTTCAGTACATAATCTGATCTCATTTTGCCTTCATATCTCAGTAATTTGTCTACCACTTAGTCATCTCTGAACTCTGAGAGAAAAAACTGTAAGGACTCAGTTCTTGATGAGTGCGAGATAAGAAAGAGAAGTGGTTACAGTCTAAGTCTTTAGTTTGGGTGACTAGGTGAATGATACTTCTGCCAAATGAGTTGGAATTAAAAAGAAGAAAGGGAATTAAGGTGGGGATTATGCATTCAATTGAGTTTAAAGCACCTGTAGAGCTTTCATATAAGAATGTCCACCAGGTTGTTGGAGACCTGGGGATCTGGGGATCACTTCAAAACCATGAGAATGGATAAGGTTATCCAGGGAAATCAAGTAGAATGAAGAACAGTGTCAGGAAATGGAACCTAGGGAATACTGACATATAGTGAACTGGTGGAAGAAAAATAAGTGAATTCTACGACTGAGATAAAATTTAAAATGAAATTTAAATTTTTAAATTAAAATTTAAAAATAAAATTTTATTTATTAAAAAATAAAATTTAAATTCATAGTTTAAAGGAAAGCTAGGCCAGTGGAATTAGGGAACCCATGGAATAGGAGATTTGAAGGGTTAAGGATGACTGATGCTGATAGGTGCATTGAAAGAGTCTTATAAGAACCTAAAGTAACTATTGGACTTGACAAATAAACATCATGTGACTGTAAGAAAATCAATGTTAGTGGAGTGACTGGGGGTTGAATCAAGAGGAAAGAGGATGGAAAGTGAGAAAGTAGCAGAAAATGATCAAGGAAAAATGGATCAACACCAGATTTTGTTGATCTTTAGCTAAGGAGTTCATGGAGTTGGCTGAAATTTTCGCAGAGGGAAGTGATACCATCAGGTGAATCTGGGAAGATGACATTGAAGTGGTGTAAAGATGGATCGAAAAGAGTAGGTGTTGGAAGCAGAACAACAACATAGGGGATGTAGAAGCAAAAAATGACCTTTCTGCCCTGAATCCAATATGACTAAGCACTTCACATACCATAGTCAGAAGGAACAAAATATTTTGCACCTTGAGATGATCTAAAAATCACAGAATCACAGTTTATTATCTCCCAAATATAAAAACCTCAAATATTTCTCTAAAATCTGAATTTCCTAACAAAACAACTGTGAACTGAAGTTTAGCCATGATATATCTGAAAATGTATAATGACCTCTGGAAGTATGAATACCAGGTGGAAAGCTGCTGCTTCTGCCAAGAATAGTCCAAGAACACCATGTAAACCAGGTACCCTTAGGAATGTTATTTTTTTTGGCCAGGGCTTCTAAAGTTTCATTCCCCTCTGTACTTGTTGTAATTAAATAGATTTTCCTTTTCTGATTTTTTTTCTCCCTAAGGTCACAGAGCAAGTAAGGTGATTAAGGATTACAGTTCAAGCAATGCAAGTTCAGAAATATCTCTCTTAACTGCCTGGGTGATCTTCTCTTAATTTATTCTCCTCCCTCGCTAATATTGTATATTATGTATTGTGTATGTATCTGTTTCTTCCAGAATACTTAGTTGTCATTTCATCCGGCTCACCTCTAGCATAATGTTTTCTTGTACACAGGAGTTGGTCCCTAAGTGTTTAATGAAGCCAAGTGAAAGCAGGATGAGTTATCGGTATTTAAGGAGAGTTAGTATATAGGATGTGCGCTTGGTTATTTTGAGTATGACAGTTTATTACAACATCCACCTGCTCTGTGAACATTGAGTTGAAGTGCATAGCAGTTAATGCCATAATGATCACAACTCTGAAGGTGAATTGTATTCTGCTTATAACTGGTACCCTGAGAGCAATATTTTAAATTTTCCTGAGTATTAGGCATGCATTCATCTTGGTGACCTGACAGAAATATTTTACCTCCTGATTCAAATGTAACTGAGATGATTGTGGGGTCTGATGGGAGGTAGTCAGCTGTACATGATTTATTGTGATCTCCTGTAGAAATAGCCACAAAAACCTAAAAAGGATGTGAAATCATAGCAGTACAAAAAATCAGGTGTGGCAATCAAAGCTCTTCTTATATCTGGGAGGGACTTTGCCTAAGTTTACAGCAGTTGAATAGCCTGAGAAGTATTCAGCGACTAACTAGTGTCTAAACTCTTAAACTCTTAACCTGACTAAGGAAGAAACAGGAGGATATTTCTAGGAACCATACACTGTGACAACCCCCCACATCCGAAATGTGAGCCCTAGGCAGCTGGCCAGCAAGGCTGTCACTCACTTTCCTGTTCCGTGGTAATGGCTTGCCAAGGCAGTGAACCTGCCTCTCATTTCCCACACCTTCTCAGTCTATGCCCATTGAAGAGTACATAGCTCCCAAGACCGCCACACAGCCTGCACGATAGGAGACGGGCAATGGGATTTGAAGCTACTTAGAACAAAGGGCTGGAAGAACACGGAGAATAGTACACCCTGGAGGTTAAATACAGCCTTTGATGTTCTGCTCTAGCAAGACAAGAATTCACAGGTTGTTTACATTATCCAGGAAAAGGCATCTGGCTCTTCCACAGAGCCCACCAATAGGAGCACGTAAATATCTTTGCTCAATCTAAAAGTACATTGCATTTGAATAAAGTCATAGCACAGAGGGAACATTTTTGAAGGATCACTTACCATTATAGGATCTGCAGGTGAATACTGGCACCATCCTGGTGGTTTACAAATACTAATTTAGATTCAAAGAATCCCGTTAAGTTGCCAAACAAGCAGGATGCAAACATCCATGCATGTTATTATCACAACATACACATGTGCGCGCACACACTTAAACAGCAAAAATAACTAAGAACTTGGTAGGAAATACTATTAACTAAAATGGTCAAAATGTTGTCTCTGGGCGGCACTACATATTTTTGTAATTAAAAAACATATCTTGTACTTTTAAAAACACTTTACCATTAGCATGTTTTATTGCCCTAACTGGAAAAATATAATACATACATATTTTAAATGTTAATTCAACTTTTGCTCTACTGTTGATTTTTATAAGTCTTTATATAACTTTTAGCACCAATAAGAAAGAAATACAACCCCTTTTAAATTTTGTTTGACTAAGGTTAATTTTTCTTTATATTTTTCTTTTTTTTAATAAAACAGTAAAACTTTTCAAGTATACAATGTATAACCTATATTATACTTTGCAGTATCATTAAATATGATTTTTGTGGATGAAGTTAAACAAATCATACATAAGACACTCTTTTCTTTCAAAATGTATCATAGACCTAATTTCTGATTGAGTAAATGCAAAAAAACACTATAAAATTACTAAGAAATAGAAGTCAGTTTTATAATAAAATATAGTACTGGGAGAACAGGATTCACACACACAGTACAATATATGTAATACAGATAACTAATAAGGACCTACTGTATAGCACAGTGAACTCTACTCAGTACTTGGAAAAGAATCTAAAAAAGAGTAGATGTAAAAAAAAAAAAAAAAAAAAAAGAGTAGATGAATGGATATGTATAACAGATTCACTTTGCTGTACATCTGAAATTAACATCATTGTAAATTGTACCCCAATAAAAATTAGAAATAAATATCAATAATTAATTTTAAAGATATTAACAAAATGATGTCTCATAACTTCCAATGGAAAATATAGGGATGAAAATGGTAAAGATGTGAAAAATCAAAGGGCAAAGAGGAAAATTTAACATTTCACTAAATAATGCTGTTCATCCCATTGGATTTTTATACCAGTTTCAATATCAAATTAGCATCACTATGGTGCTTTTCTTGTCAGTTGGTTAAAACTACAAACAACAAAATTTTTGTTGTTTGTTAAAGGGAAAAGAGATTGAAGTCATAAATATGACCCTACTAAATATGGTCAGAATTTCATTGAACATGTCTCAATATACCTAAAAATTAAAGATACAACACTTAAAATGAAGTTGTAACCTTTTGGAATTTATATTAAAATGTTCTTCAGAACTAGTGACTCAGGAATTAAACAATCAGTTGGAATACCAGGATTAAAAGTTTAAGCATTTGATATTAACTAAAAAAATAAAACACTGACACTGAAACCCAGACACAGAATTTCCAAGTCACTCTAAGAAATATAATATTTTACCTAGCTGCTAAAAATACCTGTACTTCTTTAGAAAATATGACTGTGAATACAGTAAGTTAAAGACAGTAGCTGTTGTTATCAAAACAATAATCTATACTGAACTTTCTTTTTCACCTTCACTTTTAACCATAAATGATAAATGGTTAGGCAGCCAATAAAATATAGGTAGTAGTATGCATCAAAGTATAATTCTTAGATGACTGAAGGACAAAAAGAAAAAAGAGATGAACTTCAAAGAAGTAAAGATATTCATTACTGTAATGGCTACATTTCTAAGAAATCTTGCAGAAGTAGTCAACAAAAAGCTTTTTTTTTTTTTTTTGGTATGTGGAGGAAAGTGGTTGGGCTAGGGAGGGATAATCAGTGGCCAATTAAGAGTTATAGGTACCATGGAGTAGAGATGATTCATTCTAACCCTAGTTCAGGCTGTGACCTCAGAAAAGTAACTTTCTCATGCATAGATTCAGTTAATCCATCTGTAAAATCAAAGGACTATGAGAAGATCTAATTCTTACAGTCTCTAATGTGCTATGAATCTCTGAATACAGAGAACACATCCAGCCTAGTCACACACATTATCTTCCCTACCAACTTCATTTGATTCATCAGCACGAATGGATGGTTGAGGTGACCAGGAAGTAGGGGCAGGGGACTTATACTGTGGCATCTTGGCGAGTTTTCAGCTAACAGACTTCTACCTGGTCTTCAGTTTGGCAGTATTTGCCTCTCAGTCTGTGTGTGCCCATTCTTCATGCAGGGTTACTGACAAGGCAAGCTTTCTTGCCTCTAACCATTGCCAAGTCTATGCCTCAACCACTAATGCCAAAGAAGATGAGGTTGAATGGTTCTGTGAAGACCTACAAGATCTTCTAGGACTATTGCCAAAAGAAAAAAAAAAAAGGAGGAGATGTTCTTTTCAACATAGGGGACTGGAATGCAAAAGTAGGAAGTCAAGAGATACCTGGAAGAACAAACAAGTTTGGTCTTGGATTTCACAATGAAGCAGGGCAAAGATTAACAGAGTTTTGCCAAGAGAACGCATTGGTCATAGCAAACACCCTCTTCCAACAACACAAGAGATGACTGCACTCATGGACATCACCAGATGGTCAATACTGAAATCAGACTGATTATATTCTTTACAAAGATAGAGAAGTTCTATACAGTCAGCAAAAACAAGATGGGGAGCTGACGGTGGTTTAGATCACAAGATCCTTATTGCAAAATTCAGAATTAAATTGAAGAAAGTAGGGAAAACCACTAGGCTATTCAAGTATGACCTAAATCAAATCCCTCATACAGAGCAGGTGAAAAATAGATTCAAGAGATCAGATCTTATAGACAGAGTGCCTGAAGAACTATGGATGGAGGTTCATAATATTGTATAAGAGGCAGTGATCAAAAACATCCCCAAGAAGAAGAAATGCAACAAGGCAAAATGGTTGCCTGAAGAAGCCTCACAAAGAACTGAGAAAATAAGAGAAGCAAAAGGCAAAGGAGAAAATGAAAGATATACCCAGCTGAATGCAGAGTTCCAAAGAATAGCAAGGGGAGATAAGAAAACCTTCTTAAGTGAACAATGTAAAGAAATAGAGGAAAACAATAGAATGAGAAAGACTATAGATCTCCTTAAGAAAATTAGAGATGCCAAGGGAGCATTTCATGAAAAAATGGTCACAATAAAGGACAGAACTGGTATGGACCTAACAGAAGCAGAAGATATTAAGAAGAGGTGGCAAGAATACACAGAAGAACTGAACATAAAAGGTCTTAATGACCTGGATAACCAAAATCGTGTGATCACTTATCTAAAGCTAGACATCTTTAAGTGTGAAGTCAAATGGGCCTTAGGAAGGATTACTAAGAACAAGGCTAGGGAAAGTGATGGAATTCCAGATGAGTCATTTCAAATCCTAAATGATGATGCTGTTAAAGTGCTGCACTCAACATGCCAGCAAATTTGGAAAACTCAGCAGTGGCCACAGGACTGGAAAAGGTCAGTTTTCATTCCAATCCCAAAGAATGGCAATGCAAAAGGACATTCATACTATTGTACAATGTGCTCATTTCACGTGTTAGAAAGATAGTGCTCAAAATCCTCCAAGCTAGGCTTCAACAGTAGGTGAATTAAGAACTTCCAGATGTACAGTCTGAATTAAGAAAAGGCAGAGGAACCAGAGATCAAATTGCCACCATCTCTTGGTTCATAGAAAAAAGAAGGGAATTTCAGAAAAAAAAAAAATCTACTTCTACTTTATTGACTACACTAAAGCCCTTTGATTGTGTGGATCATGACAAACTGTGGAAAATTATCCAAAAGATCAGAATACCAGATCACCTTACTTGGCTCCTGAGAAATCTGTATGCAGGTCAGGAAGCAACAGCTAGAACTGCATATGGAACAATGGATTGTTTCAAAACTGGAGAGGTATAGGTTAAGGCTGTATATTGTCACCCTGCTTATTTAACTTACATGCAGAGTACATCATGTGAAATGCCAGGCTGGATGAAGCACAAGCTGGAGTCAAGATTTCTGGGAGAAATATAAAAATCCCAGATATGCAGATGACATCACCCTAACACCTGAAAGCAAACAGTAACTAAAGAGCCTCTTGATAAAGGTGAAAGAGGAGAGTGAAAAAGCTGGCTTTAAACTCGACATTCAGAAAACTAAGATCATGGCATCAGGTCCCATCACTTCATGGCGAATAGATGGGGGAAAATGGAAACAGGGATAGACTTTATTTGCTTGGGCTCCAAAATCACTGCAGATGGTGACTATAGCCATGAAATACAAAGACGTTTGCTCCCTGGAAGAAAAGCTATGACCAACCTAGACAGCATATTTAAAAGCAGAGACATTACTTTGCCTAAAAAGGTCCCTTTTGTCAAAGCCATGGTTTTTCCAGTAGTCATGTATGGATGTGAGGGTTGAACCATCAAGAAGACTGAGTGCCAAAGTTGATGCTTTTTAAATGTGGTGTTGGAGAAGATTCTTGAGAGTCCATTGGACAGCAAGGAAATCAAACCAGTTAACCCTAAAGGAAATCAGTCCTGAACATTCATTGGAAGGACTAAAACTGAACCTCCAATACTTTGGTCACCTGACTTGAAGATCCGACTCAAGACCCTGATGCTGGGAATGACTGAAGGCAAGAGGAGAAGGAGATAACAGAGGATGAGATGGTTGGATGGTATCACTGACTCAATGGACATTAGTTTGAGCAAACTCAGGGAGATAGTGAAGGACAGGGAGGCCTGGTGTGCTGCAGTCCATGGGGTCCCAAAGAATCGGACAACTGAGTGATGGAACCACCACCACCACTGCCTTTTAAGGCTGCCATTCTAATACAACATAAATTATTCCTAGGGGGAGGAGGAAGAGCAGGAACAGGATTATAGGCACAATTAGTCATTCAAAATGACAGTATATCTCTACAGCAAACCACTCCCTCAAACAGCCCATCTTCAAATAGTATATGTCAAAATTACTACTGAGTAATCTCTCAAAACGTTTAACTTTTCCCCAGGAAGACATGATTTGAAAGCAATGGATTAATAATGCTAAAAAGACTTAACTGCTTTTGTAAGAAAATGGGTTTAGTGTCAAACCAATTTAATGAATGGAATTTCAATGCCATGGGGAATGTTAAAAGTCACAAACCCCAAAACGATGCTTAAATTGCTTATAATGAGATAGCTACTGGTATTTTTTCAGTTGACACAACTGTTACAACACTATCAATCATTCAAAATACTATTGAGAAAATATTAGGAGATTGTTGTTGTTAGTTGCTAAATCATGTGCAACCCTTTTGCAATCTCTTGGATTTGCAACAGTTGGTTCCTGTTTCCTTCTCCAGGGGATCTTCCTGACCAGGGATTTCAAATAATAAATCCGGATTCAGTTCACTTGCTATTGTTTTGATGAAAATAAGACAATCATCTAACTCTTCTGTCTTTTTATCGACAATGTCCTTAATCACAGGCTTACTTGGTGACTCAGCAGTAAAGAATCTGCCTGTAATGCATGAGACCAGGGCTTGATCCCTGGATCCCGAAGATCCCCTAGAGGAGGAAATGGCAATCCATTCCAGTATTCTTGCCTGGAAAATCCCATAGACAGAGGAGCCTGGTGGGCTACAGTCCATAGGGTCTCAAACAGTCAGACATGACTGAGCATGGACAAGCAGCATAGCATAGTCCCTGCTGCTGCTGCTGCTAAGTCACTTCAGTCGTGTCCAACTCTGTGCGACCCCATAGACGGCAGCCCACCAGGCTCCACCGTCCCTGGGATTCTCCAGGCAAGAACACTGGAGTGGGTTGCCATTTCCTTCTCCAGCATAGTCCCTAATCACACCCATCTTATGGTTTCAAAGAATGGGAAATGCTTTTGATAGAAAAGATTGAAAAATCAATTATGAAAATGAGAGCAGAATGATTGGAAAGAAGCACCAAAATGCAGTGATTCTTAGCGTCTTAGGGGAGATTTCAGAGAAGCAATATAATAAGACAAAAAGAACAGACAAAAAAACAGACAAAAGGATGTGTGTGTTAGTCACTTAGTCATGTCCCACTCTTTGCGATCCTATGGACTGTAGTCTGCCAGGCTCCCCATGGAATTCTCCAGGGATGAATACTGGTGTGGGTTGCCATTTCCTTCTCCAGGGGATTTTCCCGACCCAAGAATTGAATCCAGGTCTCCTGCATTGTAGGCAGATTCTTTACCATCTCAGCTACTAGGGAAGATGAAAGGAAAGACTACCTATATCCCTAATGTTAGAAATACACTGAAATACACTAAAATAATATTCATGGGCTCCCAGGTGGTGTTAGTGGTAAAGAACCTTCCTGCCAATCCAGGAGATGTAAGAGATGTGGGTTCGATTCCTGGGTTGGGAAGATTCCCTGGAGGAGTGCATGGCAACCCATGTCAATATTTTTGCCTGGAGAATCTCATAGATAGAGAAGCCTGGTGGGCTACAGTCCATAGGGTTGCAAAGAGTCAGACACAACTAAAGCAACTTCACATGCACACAAAATAATACCTATCACATTTGCTCTTAAAAATTCAGACTAGCATGCATTTCAAAGATTTTGCTCATCATTATCAGTAATGAGGAGGCTGAAACCTTTAAAGATCACTTCACCATTGGCCAAAAGCATCATAGCTTTTCATAAATAGTGTGGATTGCTTGAGCTTAATTATGGACAGTTTGAGTACCAGGCCAGTGGGGAGGGACAGGAAAGTATGAAATGTATACAGGAATGATGGAAGTTAAAGAGTAAGTAAGCATCTGAAACTTTTCCTCATCTATGCCTGGAATGGTCCCTCCATGTGTACACACTTACAGCACACCATCATGCCTTCATTATACTGTCTTGTTATTAGGTGATTTATCCTTCCTCTTCTCCCTCACTGGGGATGAAGAGATATTGGCATATTTCCACTGTCCTGTACAAGTCTTTGTTCTTAGATGCTCAGTGTCTATCAGATAAATGAATTACATCTTCTGGAAAGTGGCTTCGTGAGAAACTGGACCTTAACTTCTTGCTTGCTGATATATTTTCAGTGCCTAGAAAACTTTTGGCACATAACAGGTACTCAATAAATATTTTTTTAAAAGAATCGATGATTCAATTAAGCAGCACTCTCTTTAGAAAGCAGGCTCATAGTTCAAACAGCTATAATGACTAGTGACTTTAAAGTAAAGTGTATCTTAACAGCTCTGGTCCAAATACGAATTAGATTAGGATGACCAGTACCAAAGTACAGGTTGTTTATTAAGCATACTAAGGTTAAAAAAAAAAAAAACAAAAAAACAACCTAGGGCTTTTCTCTTATTGGTATTATAGAGGCATGACTATAATCTAATAGAATCTAAAATCTGGGGAGACATCATGGGCTTCATTTTAAAATAAATGAAAGGCTCAAATTAAACACTCAGTTAAAATGTATTTGTTTGACATAAATCACCACTAGAGGACAATTTACTCCCTAATGCTTGACATTCAATTCTCTTAATTGTGTTCAGCGGTAAACAGTTGGTCTGCCAGAACATTATTAAAAACATATGCTTGAATAAATAGATGAAAAAAAATTCTAAAACTCCCCAAATGGTGAAAACAGGTTTTATGCCTAGTCTCATGCTAAACATGTGGAATAGCTTTGAAAAAGGGAACAGACTCTCATTCTTACTGTCACAAATTGGAAAACTGCTCTTACGTTAGATGGATGGCTGCATTTACCATTTGGGAACAAATCCTCCAGGTCCTTGATCAATCACTTGTCTAAACAGGAAATTGTAATCCCTTTCCTCCTTCTCATGAATACTCCAAAACAAAAGAGACTTTTTTTTGCAACAAATAGTGCTAATACACTGTGCCCTCATAGCTAATGTTCTGTGGTAAAAGGAAAGAGCGTTTATAGTGAGCAGGAGGTACCTTGGAGGACTGGAAAGTTTGGTATTAATGTTCAGGTTATTTACCAGCAAAATAGATTCAGGCTCCTTATTATGATGAGAAATATGTAAGAGGAAAATTTAATAATGTATAACCGGACTCTCTGAGTTAATACATACTTCCTCTTTATTTATTTGTGCTCCAAATCCATCTTCAAAGAAATGGGAGTATGCTTGAAAGAAACCAAACAACCTCTAATAAAACAGTAAGATTATGAAGTTACCTGGGGATCTGACTAAACATAGGGGGACTTCAAACAGCAAGAGAAATTGTTATTAGATTTTTTCTGATCCAATGGTATCTAGTGAAGTGTGGAGAATTAAGCAGTTTTATCCTTTCCAAAATGTATAAGTATCCTTACTATATAGAGAGGTCATATGTTTTTTCCTTGAAGCTGAATTTCTTAATTTTGTGTTTTTAAAAATAAGAGGGCATTTTATATTAAGGTATGGAATCTAGAAAGATGGTACTGATGATTTCATATGCATGAGTTAATACACAATATTTGGTTTTCTCTGTCTGACTTACTTCACTGTGTATAATAGGCTCTATGTACATCTACCTCATTAGGGCTGACTCAAATGTGTTCTTTTTTTTTTTTTAATATCTGAGTAATATGAGGACATTTTAAAGAGATGGCTCCCAAGTACATGAAAAAGTTGGTCCTGGCTTGAAAAACTGACAAGAGGCTTTAAATTTTTTTATATCTTAAAGGGACAGAGAAAAGAAATATAGCAGATTTTCTAAAATAAATGCTCTGAGGAAAGGGAAGGCAGGGGTCTCTGAGGTTAGACTTTTCAGATTCTGGAAGAGCCAAGACGAGGGGGAGACCCCAGGCCTAGAGGCATAAAGAAACCTGTCTAAAGTTTTGTGAAGTCGAGGGAAGGGAAATGTCAAGGTCATCTTGGTTAATGTTAAAAGAAACATAATAAATAAAAATATCAATATCAAAACAAATGTGTAACCATCGGCAGATATAATTTGCCACATTTTGTTACTGTCAAAGTTCACTTGTCAATTTCTCCCACAAAAAGCAGGTATTCTTTTCTCTATGTTTATCTACCTTACTCTCTTTAGATGCGAAGTTAGCAATTGGTAAAGTCCACAGTCAAACCCAGCTGATGGCTTTTGTTTTTAAAATAGAGTTTTATTAGAGTGCAGCCGTGCCATTTTGTTTACTTAGTATCCACACTGTTTCTGCGCTAGGAATGCAAAATTGAGCAGCTGTCACAGACACTGTAGGACACACAGAACTGAAAATATTTACTCTCTGGCCTTTCACACCCATACAAAAAACTGCCAACCTCTGCTTCAGAGTATTTCCAATGTGGGCTGAGACTTTATCACACTGTTTTTTAAATATGATAAGATCCAAATTGACCTGCAAGTCACTAGATACCAATAAGGCATTCAAAAATATTTTTATTGTTTACTTAAGTTAAAAAGGTAGTAGAAAAATAAAAGTGGTAAGTTGAAGGATGGATGATTCTTCTCTTTTACACTATCATACATTTATGTTTTTTCTCTGTAGTAATATGATTGTGCTTCTCAGAATATCAGAAACATGGCAATGAAGAAATCTGACATCAGTTCACAGAGATATTTGGAATAAATTAAACTTGATACTTTTTTTTACTGGGATTCTTTCCAAAAGATTTTTCTATGTTTTTTTTTTTAAACATAGTTCTCTTGGCAGTGCAGTTCATTTACTTTAGACTACTAAATCATAGTTACATTTTAATTGAATTCAAATGTTACACGAGCTGCTCTGATGAGTTCTTATAGACATTGACATGGGACAGACTTCATTGTGGCTTTCCAGTTTCAAAATAGGCTGCCTCAAAAGGAATAGCTCCTGGAGACTGGACCAAGATGGTAGAGGAGTAGGACATGATGCTCACCTTCTCCCACAAAAACATTCAAAAAATGAGAAAGGAATTGGGATTGGACCTGTGCCCCTAGAGAGGAAACTGTGAAAGAGAGAAAGCTTCCACATCCTGGGAAGTCCCCTCACTGGTGGAAAGACTAGCCAGGAGAGAGGGGGAGCTTCAGGGACTTTGAAGAGAGCAGAACTAGTTTATGGAGAGCATAGCGGAAAGAGACTTGCACAGATGGTAGATGTCACTGCCCTGCCCTCCCCAGCTTGAGATGCTCATCTGCTGGGATGGGTGGGGCTGGCTGCTGAGGCTTGAGTCTTGGAGGTCAGACCCTAGAAGAAGATGGGGACTGGTTGTGCGGAGACAGCCTGAAGGGGCTAGGGTATGGTGCACCACAACCAAGGGAGTGGCATGCCGGAAGGAGCCAGAGCCCACCAGACAGGCAAGGCACCATTGTTTGGAGGTGCACAGATGTAGGGGCTTCCTTTTCTGGGGGAGCACTCTTAGGGGGCAGGGCACCACCTGCACGAGCTCCAGGGTCAAGCACAGCCACCACTGGCATTTCAGACTCCAGAGGCAGGTGCTGGTGCTGGGTGCCAACCACTCTCCCCACCTTCCCAGGGGTACACGCGGGCCATGAGCCTGCCCACCCTCTATCAATGGGATAATGGCCAGCACACACTGAGGAAAGAGGCAGCAAGTATCCAAACCAAAACAGCACCCATGCCAAAAACAATTAAATCTATACAAGCAAAAAAATAAATAAATAAAATAAATCCATACAAGCGATACAGTAATCTTTCCACATGCAAACTGTCCTCCAAAACAACAGTAGATAATTGTTTCTCTTAAACTCACAGAGTAGGAGAAATATAAGCAAAATGAAGAAGTAGAAGAACCATTTCCAGTTAAAAGACCAAGAGAATTCCTCTGAAGGGGCAAACAATGAAACAAACTTCTTCAATCTAATAGACACAGAGTTCAAAAAGCAAGTAATGAAAATACTGAAGGAATTAAGAAAGGTTATTGACAGAAATGCAGATTGCTATAAAAAAAAGTAACTAGAAACTATAAGGAGGAGCCAAGAAAAATTAGAAAATTCATTTGCCAAGATAAAAGCTGAGCTAAAGGTAATGAATAGCACAATGAATAATGCAGAAAAAAGAATAGTGATATGGAAGACAGAATAATGGAAATTAGTCAATCAAAGCAAAAGACAGAAAACCATATAAAAATAAAATGGAAACAATTTAAGAAATCAATGGGGTAATATAAAGCATGCCAATTTATACATAATAGGGATTCCAGAAGAAGAAAGAGAAAAAGGAAGTAAAAGGTATTTGAAGTAATTAAGATTGAAAACATCCCAACCTAAAGAAGGAAACAAATATAGAAAGCATGAAAGTCCTCAACAAAATTAACTCAAACAAAATTAAAACAAACAACCCTATATCAAACTATAAGAAAAATGGCAAAGTTAAAGAAGAAAAGAGTATTCTAAAGGCAGCAAGAGAAAAACAGAGTGGTAATTAGTGATTAGTAAATAGTCTTAAGGCAACCCCCATAAGACTATCAGCTGATTTCTCTACAGAAACTCTGCAGGCTAGAAGGGAGTGACAAAATATATTCAAAGTCTTGAAAGGAAAAAATCTTCCACTTAGACTACTATACCCAGCATGATTATCATTTAGAATAGGAGAGAAAATAATTTCTCAGACAAGCAAAAACTAAAAGAATGCAGAAATACTATTAATAAACTTACCCTAAAAGAAATACTGAAAAGTCTTCTCTATGTAGAAAATTAGCAAGAAGGTATAGGATGGAGGAAATTATAAATAGAAATTGAGTCACTTAAATTAGCCAATACCCAGATTTAAGGGGGGAAAAAAAACTATTGTGAAAACAAGGAACAGCAAAAGGATAAACGCTAAGAAGTAAAAAAGAACATCATAAAATCATAAAATGTGTAGGAGAGAAATAAAATGAAAAAAAGTAAATCCTTTTTTCAGAATGTGTAAATTCCTTTTTTTTTTTTTTAAGAATGTGAGCCTACTATATGACTATCAGTCTAAACCAAACAGTTATAGGAAGTGGCTGCACGCTTGTGCTCCATTGTGTTCGACTCTTTGCAACCCATGTACAGTAGCCCACCAGACTCCTCTGTACTTGGGATTTTTCAGGGAAGAATACTGGAGTGGGTTGTCATTTCCTCCTCCAGTAGGCTGTCATTTCCTTCCTTCCTGGGTCAGGAAGATCGTGCCCCGTGTGTCTCCTGCATTTGGCAGTGGACTCTCTACCATAGTGCCACCTGGGTGGCCCAGGAAAGGGTTTGAACTCGTGTCTCCTGCATTGCAGGCAGATTCTTCACTGTCTTAGCCACCAAGGAAGCCACAGGAAGGGGTTAACATACTTATAAAATAGGGCAACAAATCAAAACTACACAAAAGATTCAAAAACCAAAAAGAAAAGAACAAAAGCATAAAGTAAAAGGAAATCACCAAACCACAAAAAGAAAAACAGAATCAACTGCAAACCACAAAAAGAAAAAGAAATAGAAAAGAAACAGAATCCGAAATGGCAATAAATACAGATGTATCAATAATTATCTTAAATGTCAGTGGACTGAAAGCTCCAATCAAAAGATACAAAGATGAAGACTGGATGAAAAAAAGAGAAAATAACCAATACAATATGCTATCTATAAGAGATGGGCCTCAGGGCAAAGACACATAGACTGGAATTAAGAGGATGGAAAAAAGATATTTCGTGCAAATAGAAATGACAAGAAAGCAGCCACTGCAATACTCATTTCAGACAAAATAGACTTTAAAACAAAGGCCATAAAGAAAGATAAAGGAGAACACTATATAGTGATTAAAGGATCAACATAAGAAGATTTTACATTGTCAATATATTTACACCTAATATAGGAGCACTCAAATACATAAAACAAATACTAACTGACATAAAGGGAGAAATTGATGGAAATACAATAATAGTAGAAGACTTTTAACACCCCACTCACACCTATGGACAGATCTTCTAGACAGAAAATCAATAAGGCAATGGAAATTTTAAGTGATACAACAGTTAGACTTGGCATTTTCAGGATATTACATCAAAAACAAAACAAAACAAAATAAATACTCTTTTCAACTGTACATAAAATATTCTCTAGGACTGACTGCATTACTAGGGCATAAAACTAACCTCAACAAACTAACTGAGTTCTTAAACTAACATTTAAGAGTACAGACACTGTGTCAAGAATATTCTCTGGCCACAACAGCATGAAACTAGAAATCAACCATAGGAAAAGAAATGAGGGAAAAAAAAGATTACATGGAGACTAAACAATACGCTGCTGAAAAAGCAATGGGTCAATGAGGAAATAAAAGAGGAAATTAAAAAATACCTTGAGACAGATGACAATGAAAATTCAACCATGCAAAATCTGGGATGCAGCAAAAGCAGATCTTACGTGGAAGTCCATAGCAATATAGGCTTTCCTCAAAAAACGAGAAAAATCTCAAATAAACAACCTAACCTACCTACATACCACCTAAAAGAATTAGAAAGAGAAGAACAAAACCTAAAGTCAGCAGAAGAAAGGAAATAAACAGGGAGGAAATAAATATAGATATATATATATATTAAAAAAAAAAAAAACAGAAAAAAAATCAATAAAACTAAGAGCTGGTTCTTAGAAACAACAAACAAAATTAACAAACCTCTGGCCAGGCTCACCAGGAAGACAAGAGAGAGAACCCAAATAAAGAAAATAAGAAACAAAAAAGGAGAAAACTCAGTCAATACTGAAGAAATACAAAACATCCTAAGAGAATACTATGAACAATTACATGCAAACAAATATGACAACCTAGAAGAAATGGACAACTTTCAAGAAACATACATCTCACCAAAACTGAATCAAAAGAAACAGATCATCTGAACAGACCAATAATTAAAAATCAAATAGAATCTGTAAAAATGAAAAAACTTCATACAAACAAAAGTCCAGGACCAGATGGTTTACGAGAATTCTACCAAGCATACAAAGAACTTATACTGATCCTTCTAAACCTCTTACAAAAGGCTGAAAAGAAGGGAATACTCTCAAAGAATCCTATGAAGCCCCCCATCATGCTGATTCCAAAACCAGACAAAGATACCACCAGAAAATAAAATTCCAGGGCCAATATCTTTGATGAATACATACATGAAAATTCTCAAAAAAAAAAAAAAAAAAAAAAAATCAGCAAACCAAATTCAACACACAGAAAAGATCATACACCATGACTATCCCAGGTTCACAAGAATGAGTTAGCACATACATGTCAATGTAATATATCACATTAAAAAGCAAAAGTCAAAACCCACATGATCATCTCAATAGATACAGAAAAAAAAAAAGTGACAAAATTCAGGATCCATTCATGATAAAAACTCTTACCAAAGTGGGTGTAGAGGGAACATATCTCAACATAATAAAAGCCATTTATGACAAACCCAAAGCCAATATAACACTCAACAGTGAAAAGTTGAAAACCTTCATGCTAAAATCTGGAACAGGCCAAGGATACCCGCTCTCACCACTTCTATTCAACATAATATTGAAAATCCTAGTCACAGAAATCAGATAAGAAACATAAATAAAATGTAACCAGATTGCAAGGGAAAAGGTAAAATTGTCACTATATTGAGATAACATGACACTATATATAGAAAACCCAAGGACTGCACACAACAACTACTAGATCTAATAAATGAATTCTGCAGAGCAGTACTACACAAGATAAACATTCAGAAATCAGTTGCATTTCTTTACACTAACAAGGAAATATCAGAAAGAGAATGTTAAAAAAAAAATACCTTTGAAAACTGCACCCAAAAATAAAATACCTAGGAATAAAGATGACTATGGAGGTGAAAGACTTCTAAGCTTAGAACATTAAAACATTATTAAAGGGGAGAAAAAGAGGATTCGAAGAAACAGAAATATATCCCTTGCCCTTGGATTGAAAGAATTAATACTGTTAAAATGGCAATACCACACAAAGCAATCTAGAGATTAATGCCATCACTATCAAAATACCCATGATATTTTTCACAGAACTAGAATAAATTACTCAAAAATGTATATGGAACTATAAGAGACCCAGAATTTCCAAAGCAATCCTAGTAAAAAACAAAAAAACAAAAAAAGGAGGCATAACTCTTCTAGACTTCAGACAGTGCTACAAAGTCACAGTAATCAAATCAAAACAGTTTGGTATTAGTACAAAAATAGACATATGGATCAATGGGAAAAAAGCCCAGAAATAAATAAACTCACACATATGTTCAATTTATTTTCAACAAAGGAGGAAAAAATATAAAATGGGAAAAAGACAGTCTCTACATCAAGTGGTGCTGGGAAAGTTGAACAGCTGCATGTAAATCAATGAAGTTAGAACACACCCTCACACCATGCTCAAAAATAAACTCAAAATGGCTTAAAGGCAAACATAAGACATGACATCAAAAAACTCCCAGAAGAGAGCATAGGCAAAACATCCTCTGACATAAAATGTACCGTGTTTTCTTGGGTCAGTCTTCCAAGGCAATAGCAATAAAAACAAAAATAAATGAATGGGGCCTAATTAAACTTACAAGCTTTCATGCAGCAAAGGAGATCATACACAAAAATGAAAAGACAACCTATGAACAGGAGAAAATATCTGCAAATAATGCAAGGGCTTAATCTACAAAATATACTACTGATACTGTATATAGCTCAAACAACATAACAACAAAAAAGAAAACCCAATGGAAAAATGGGCAAAAGACCTTAATAGACATTTCTCCAAAGAAGACATACAAATAGCTATTAGGCACATGGAAAGACGCTCAAAATTGCTAATTATAACAGAAATGAAAATCAAAGCTACAATGAAGTACCACTTCACACCATTCAGAATGGCCATCATTAAGATTAAAGGGAACTCTCCTACACTGCTGGTGCGCATATAAGTTGGTACAGTCATTGTAGGAAACAGTATAGAGGTTCTTCAGAAAATTAAAGTTATAAATTACCATATGATCCAGCAGCTCTACACCCAGGCATTTACCCAGACAAAACTGCAATTCACCAAGGATCCCTATGTTCATAGCAGTAATATTCACAATAGCTAATACATGAAAACAACTTAAATGTCCATCAACAGAAGAATGGATAAAGAAGATGTGGTGTATATATATATACAATGGAATACTAAAAAAGAATGAAATAATGCCATTTGCAGCAACACAGATGCAACTAGAGATGATCATCCTAAGTGAAGTCACAGAGAAAAAGACAAATACCCTATGATATCACTTATATTTGGAATCTAAAATGTGGCACAAATGAACCTATCTACCAAACAGAAACACACTCTCATAGAGAATAGACTTGTGTTACCAAAGGAGAGAGGGAGAGGGATGAACTAGGAGTTTGGGTCAGTAGAAACAAACTATTATAGTTAGAATGGATAAACAACAAGGTCCTACTGTATAGCACAGGGAACTATATCCAATCTTCTTGGATAAATCATACTGGAAAAGAATGTTTTAAAAATGTTTACATGTGTATTACTGACTGGATTAAAAAAAACTTTACCAGAGAGTAAAAATTAGCATAACATTGTAAATCAACTATACTTCAAATTAAAGAAAAAAAGAATTGAATTCCCTATCACTGCAGGGGAGCAAACAAAGCAATGATGACAATCAGTAAGGGATGCAAAAAGAGTTTCCTGATTCAGAGAGAGATTCAACCAGTTGACCCCTAAGTACTTTTCATGCTTAAGAATCTACAAGCTTTTGATATTTAGCACTAGGACATTCTGTAAATTGAAAAAGCATACACTATCAGAAAGTTTTAAAAATTCATTCTTATATGATGTTCTAGAAATATGACTGTTCATTAAATTCTAGGAGCAATAAACCTTGAAGATTTAATATGAAAGAATCGTCCTTTTATATATGTGTGCATGTGTGTGTGTACTCACACACGTGCACATGCTAAGTCACTTCAGTCATGTCTGACTCTTTGTGACCCAATGGACTGTAGCCCACCAAGGGCCTCTGTCCACAGAATTCTCCAGGCAAGAATACTGGAGTGGGTTTCTGTGCCTTCCACCATGGTATCTTCCCAACCCAGGAAATGAACCCATGTCTCCTGCGACTCCTGCATTACAGGATATTTACTGAAGCCCTATATATAAATAGTTTACATATTATATATGGCTTATATCTGAACAAAATGCACTTATAAACTTACACTAGGTTTCAAAAGATTAACTCTAGACAAGCAATAATTCAACTTTAAATTGTTACTGAAACTCCTCATTAAAGGGTGTGTGTCTGTACAGATCACTTTTAAAGGACCTTATTTACTGTAGTGTTTGGGTTAACAAAATTAGCAGCACTGAAATAAAAACAGGGAGGAAGGATACAGTCTAAAGTTAGTGCTAAGATACCATAATGACTCTAGAAGTGTTTGTGATGTTAACCAGCTTTGTAACCTTGGACAACACATTTTAATCATCAGGCTCTAGTATCAGGCTCAAATATCAAATAAGGCTATGATTCTCAAACTTTAGAGTACATGAGAACCACTTGTTGGGCATATTAAAATCTTCAGAGTTTCTGATTCAGAAGATATGAAGTAGGGTAGAAAATTTACATTTCTAAGTTCCCAGATGCTGCTAATTTAGTCAAGGAACAGCACATGGGATGCTGCTAATTTAGTCAAGGAACAGCACATGGGGATGGAATAAGAATTGAGAAGATGATGGTAGTTACTAAATCCTTAATACTTTATAGCTGCAACAGAGAGGGTAGCCAGCATCTAATAAATTATACCCAAACTGTAATTATCTATTAAATTAAAAATTCATTTGATTTGAAGAAAGAGTTCCCCTTTGGATTTCAATAAGACTTTTGAACACGCAAGGATTCTGTAGTACTTACGTCATAGCTTGATAAATGGATTCAATCCCATAACGCATGGCAAATTCATCAACTATTTCTTGAGAGGCGTCATCAAAGAAAACCTTCCAGGCTTCATCCCCTTTGACCTCTGGGATTTTCACTCCACCATTAGCTTTCACTTCAGTCAAGTAATGGAACAAATTCTAAAAGTAAGTGTTTTTCAAACGTTCAGTTTTCTCAGACTAGGCCTGACATATTTAACTGTAACTTTCCGTAAATTTTATACTTACATTGTAATTGCATCTAATGTTTCATCAGAATCTATAAGCAATAGCAATATCTCAGATTTTCATTTTACTGAATCTCATCTTAATGCAAATTCTGATTTTATTTCTGTCTAGGTCTACACAGAATCAATGATTTAAATGTTTCAGATACACTGTATCATTTTAGAAGGAAGTAAATGGTTTTGCAAGTAAACATTTCTACATGCTAGCACATATTTTGCATTCATGGGCTCTGAGTAAATTAAAAAGCTCTGAATGAATAATGTGGTTTGACTATGTTAATACAAAATCTAGATATGCAAATAAAACTAAAGCACTTCGGCTGCAAAATGGTACAAGTCATGACAATGAATTCAGGTTGAAAACAAATATTTTTACAATTTTGTAATGAAAAAAATCACTATATACAATTCCTTTTTGCTTCCAAGAAATTTAGAAACTGCTGCAGCATGGGTTATTGAAGGACCCTTTCTGAACTGGATTTCAGTTCTTTTGGGTTCCTAGACCCACAGAAAAGACTCTGAAAAGCAAAGCAAGACGCTATTCCTGTCATTCCAAATCTCTGCCCACATTTTATGGCCAGAGTTGGCTCCCTATCCTGCCAGTTTGAGATTTATTGCTATTGGTCTACAAACTGAACCACTTTTCTTTTTTTTTTAATTTTATTTTTAATTAAAGGATGCTTACTTTACAATATCGTGTTGGTTTCTGTCCTACATCAAATGAATCAGCCGTAGGTATACATATCTCTCCTCACTCTTGAGCCTCCCTCTACCGCCCACCCCATCCCACTCCCCTAGGCTGTCACAGAACACTGCATTTGGTGAACCACCTTCCTTGATGGATTATCACTGGCTAGTCTGTACTCAGGAGATTGGTTCTATCTCTAATTACTTGGTTCTATCGCTAATTACTGTGCAATGTGTAAATGACTTAGATACTGTTCCTTGTTTCCTTCTTTAGTGAAAGGGAGATGCAAATAATTACATATACATTTTCATAGATATACTTAGGAAAAATCGTGTGCAAAGAGCAATGATTCTCCCACCTATCTTCCTCTTTCATAGGAAGGTACTTTCTCTGGACCTCTTTGAACAGGGAGAAAGGTATAGTCCTCAGCTTCACCACATATTTTTTTGATACATGGGATGTGTCTTTTGCATCATGGAAAAGCTCCAGTGACATGTCAAACTAAGCTCTCAGTTGCAAAGCATCCAATAGAAGCCCAAGATTGCTTGTCTGTGCAGGGACACTGAGGCACGAGGGGCCTAGAGCATCTGCTCTTTTGATTCAGTCTAAGTGCTCTTTACTTCTTTCTAAGCCAACCAAGCTCCTCTTTTTGGATAGTATATTCTCTACTATTCGCGGGTGCAAACCTACATTCTGATACTTGCTACCTAGATATGTTTGTGGAAAGGGTAGTTAAAATGGAGGAGGGTTCAGTATGTATGAAGTCCTCTGTTATACTCAGAAAAAGACAAATTTACTGCTAATTACATTGGCTTCCCAACAACATTTCTACAATATCAGATTTTTCATATTTAAAACACAATAGTCCTAATTAAATCTTCAACATAACCTGAGCACTAACTCAGAGTTCTCAAAAATTAGCATGATTTGGATCTTCTCCTTCATTATTACGGTGATACTATAGATTTAATGCTTCCAAAATATCATGACTTATTTCTTCAATGAATGCTTTCTAACAGTCTTCTTCCTCCCTGGAAGGATGGTAATTTGCTCTACTTGTTCATTATCATCTCATTGCCTTGTTTATTAAAACTTGCCTCATATGCTTGTTCTAAACCTCATTTTAAGACAACCAGCCCTCTCTTCAGGGGGCAATATATAGGCTATGTGATACCCCAGCATATCACTTGCTATTGTAAAGAATAAGAACTTCAGGGACAATTTCACAAACCTAATTCTATTCTATTTTTAAAACAAATATTTTGTTGCATTGTCTCTAATCAGTGCAATTTATCTAGGTCTTATTATTAATATAATTCAAGTTACTTACCTCATGTAGACATGTATATTGTATATGATATGGAGCAACCTTCTCCTCTCCTTTTATTTCCACATTAATTTTCAGTCGAATGGCCCCAGACACAGCTGATTTATCTGTCCGTTTCTCTGATAAAGCAGAAAGTAATTGGTCGGTCACTTTTGACAATATCATTTTTCTTATACAAGTTCTCAAAAGCTTAAAAAAAGGCTTATATTGTGAAAAGTCATTTTTCTAGATCAGGTTTGATTAACAATAATGATTCTGCTAAATACAATTTAAAGTAATGTGCCTATATGTCATTGAGATCGTCAAAATGTGATACAGGTATTTCAAATAGAAAAGCTTAATCAGATGATTCTACCATTCTGATACAAAGTTCCATGTACTAGATCAGTTAAGATGATAAAAATTAATTATTTGTGCAATTAAAAGCAAAATAACTCAAAGATAAAATTAATCAGCAGAGTACTTTATCAAAATGTCCCATTCTTTCTGTCCTTGAAAAAAGAGTCAAAGCTCTAACAAAAACATCTGTTAATAGTTTTCTCTGTCAGTGATTCATGAAGACCTATAGTCTACAACCTGTGTTTACTAATGAGTGTTATTCTTTCTTTGTTTGAATGGAGTCAATATGTAATCAATTCAAATAATGTGTGTGTAATGTATGTGAATATATGCATCTAATATGAACTTAGGGGTAGCTTTGAGAGAAAGATAAACTTAGACAAATTTCTAGGGTGTGAATGTAGGTAGGGGACCTATGACTGATACCTGCTTCCCTGATTAAACACATAAAGAAGCAAGCTGATTCATCTAAAAAAACCAAAGATGAAAATGGAGAGCCACACCAAGTCAGTGGTGAAGACTTCTTTAATTGCCCCTCTTTCTACACATTACTATATTTTAGCCAGATAAGATATAGTTAAATCATGAAGTCTACTTTCTTCTTGTGGAATGTCCGCTGATTTTTCATGGTTAATAGTTAATAGTCATTGTGTTGCTAAGAGTCTTCACTTAATGCTGGGATTATGAGAGTTTCTCCTACTGGCTAGGAGAGTTGATTCTCAACAAATGCTTAAGTTGTCTGCTGTAGCCAAGAGAAAGTCAAGTCTTCAGACCTCTTTGTCACAGACCTTTCCCCAGGATCACAGGGGATCCTGTGTACCAAATACCTGAGTACCATCATCACAATGGATTCATGGGACACAGGCTTTGCTCGGATGCCCAGAACTTTTGGCTAACTCCTCCTCTGCATGGTGAAATGAATTCTGAGTGTTGAGGAAGGAGTAACATTGCACAAAGAATGAAAATATGTTACTAATGGGGATTGAACCCACTGTGGATTTTATACAAAGCTAAAACCTGTTTTCCCTCTAAAGGTTAAATATCAGTAATGATGGCACAAAAGTGTGAATTGAGGATGAGCAGGCACAAGCATCCATGTTGGGCTGCATCGTATTTTTCTCTCCATACACTGAAGGACAGTTTCTGCAGGAGAGCTGGGTGGCAGATTTTATTAGAAGCACACTCAAATTCTTTTGCAAACTGACTATACCCTTGTACATTTTGTCAAAAGAATAATTTGAGGAATTTCTCTTCTGAATTATAACTCAATTCAACAACATGCTAATTTATCACAGGAAAACAAAAGTGCATGTACAGTCAATTAAATTGCTCTTTAATTAAAACACAGCATGTATATTATCTGTGGTGAAACAGACCACCAGCCCAGGTGGGAGGCATGAGTCAAGTGCTCGGGCCTGGTGGGCTGGGAAGACCCAGAGGAATCGGGTGGAGAGGGAGGTGGGATGGGGGACCGGGATGGGGAATACGTGTAACTCTATGGCTGATTCATATCAATGTATGACAAAACCCACTGAAAAATTAAAAAAAAACAAAAACACAACTTGTGAAAATTGTGCAGAGTTAACAGTCTGAAATTTACCCTTTCCTAACATCTCTGTTTTCATGTATAAAGTTATTTAATAGTATAAACAAGATACAGGAGGATTATCATTATAAATGAAGCAAAAACTCTATGCCATTAATGGAGAAGCATTACTTTTAAGAGAGATTTCTTCAAAATAAAATATTTTCGATAATGAGTTTTTAGTCTAGCTTGAATTGTTTGTGTTCAATTACATCTCTCTCCTTCTTAATTTAGACAGCCATCAATCCTGTAACCTCATCCCTTAACTTTGAAAACTGCTGTATTACTTGAAGTACGTAGATTCTAAAAGTGAAAAGCACTCTGTAATGTGCTAAAATATGTAGGTATCCTAAAATCAAACATTTCATAATCCTGGAAGTGTGTAAACTTTTCTTAGATTCACCACCATATCTTAAAAATGTAATTAAAAAATTCCCAATAATATGATAAGTATATTTTTAGATCATGTCCTTTACAGAAAATGAGGTGATCCATATCTTTTTACTGTTATTTAAGTCAGCACTAAAGATTCTAGGTTATTATTCAATTGTGGGAAAAGTCAAATCAAAACTTATCTTGATTTAATTCTTGGTACAATAATAAAATTCCATCTTAAAATTATGCCAATTAAGCATTCTCATATCTTCACCATCAGAAAAAGCATATGGGTAAAGCTTTGCCTTACTAAAGCCTACTTTCATATCATCTTTGAAAGATATCTAAAATATACTTTTTGTTTATTGCCAAAATTCATTAAGGGACTGAAAGAAAATAAGAAATAAGTCAGACATAATTAAGTCACAGGTTATTTGTTTTCTATACATTTGGCAAAGTTTTTTGAAGCTATACTTTATGAACTAAAAATTCAGGATGGAATAATATTTTTCTCCTAAAAGACACCCATTTGGTTCCTTGAAAGACTTTTTTTTATCTCAAATTTGCCAGTATCTTTAAATAATATTGAGTTTAAATAATTATCACCTTATTTTCTAATGAAACTTACCTGCCTAAAGGCCAAGTAAATGTTCTAGAAAAACACTGGCTATTTTTACCAATATGGGAATATAATACCTGTCACAGATATTCTGGAATTTTATTTAACATGTTTCAAGTAGATACAAGATAGTCACCTAAATTGTACCAGACATCCATCTCTCCACTCAGGGTCCTCACTTCTACAATTGTTTGTCCCAGAAAATCATCTGACTCCTTTTTGAAATGTTGCTTCACTCTGGATTTGATGTCATCATCTTCATCCCACACTCTGACTTTGATTCGATCTGTGGAGTTATGGCACTCACTGAAAATAGACGTGGACAAGTTAATAACCATTGCTAACTTCTCTAAATGTCATTTGATGTTAGCAATTTGTTTTAAATCTTATCTAATCCAGAAAGGCATACCACATTGCATAGTAAATAAGATTTCCCATGGACCATTCCATCCATTGGATGTTGCAGGTATCAAAGATATTGAAAAAAGGCTGCAATTGTTAAGTAATGTTAATAAGAGAAAATCCTGCCCCATTCCATTCTATTTCTTTTAACTGAACTACATATAACTGAATATGGGTCAGAAACCTGTGGGCTGCTTTCTCTATGATATATTTCCTATTTGCAACAGTTATCTATGGCAACATGTCCATGCTCAGAAAATTATGTATCATAAAGCTAATTTAATTGCAATGGGTGTTGAGAAAGTGGACATTACATAGTTTGCCTAATAAGTTAAAAATCTCAGTTAAGCATATAAGATATTGTTAAATCAAGTCATGACATAAGGATGCCCAACATCTCTAAAAATTCTCCTTCTATTTTGGCTATATGTTCCTCCTTATGTTCCTCAACTTCTCAAAACTTAAACTTGATAAATCACATTCTTAGATTCCTTTGTAGTTATGGTCCACATGTTTGACCTGCATTCAAGCAATATCTGAATTCAAATTGAGCAAAGTGAGGCAGTGGTTGTATTGTGGGGTTTAATTCTTTTAGCAACAAGGGTGGTGGTCTTTAGCACTTTGTCCTACAGTCTCTGGTATTTAGTACTAAGGGAAAAATAATTGATCAATAGTGGCAATTGTGTGTGTGTGTGTGTGTGTGTGTGTTTGCAAAGAAGCCTCATGATATAAATTGGACATTGTTTTTGCACAATTGATTTAGAGGCTGGCCTCTGGCCTCTCCAAAAATTCTTGAGCAATCTGAGTCTATGAAATAATTTTTTTTTCTGCATAAACTAGAGTGGGTTCTGTTGGCTGCAATGAACAATAATGAATAATGTAATAGTTTTCAAAGAATGAAGAGAGCTACAATAATAGAACTTAAAATGTGGAATTGACTTTGTGGAGGAGGTGATGAGGGCAAGCATTGAAGGTTTAATTACCTCAGGCTTCAGAGCCACTGCACTTTGGAGTGCAACAGCAAAACAACTGGTCAAACTGTTGTTTGCTATACTTTGGAATCGTGACCACATACCAACTCAAACTTCTTTATTAGTATGAATGGTATGAGTAAAATTCAGAATATTGGCATATGCTCATTAAGTCTTGCTGCTTTCACAAATGTACTGTGGTAGATAGAGATGCACTCAAACTATAGCTTGACTCCTCTAAGCAGAGATGCAAGGGAACACAGCTATTCTGAAAGAGGTCACTCTGCTTGTGTCCCACACAACTGAGAATATCACAATTTGGAACTACAGGGGTTTGAGGACTGCCAGCTGCTTCTGTATACAAAATGTATGCATACAAGCAGAAGTTTCTGAGTGCAGCTTCAAAAATAGATAAAACTGTTACCCCAGGGTATTTCAAACACCTTTCTTTAGGAAGTCTCTAAGTGACAATGAAAGGGAACTTAATGGAAAAGATCAGATTAATGGTGCTGCACCCTGGCATACAGTGATATAGGGCTATAGGCAGGGGTTATAGGAGTAGAGGCAGGCAGCAGCCGTTAGGTTAAGAGAGAGGCATTGGTCAGAACAAAGGAGCCAGTGATAATGAGGTAAATTTTCCAGGGGTATGTGGTTACTTAAAAATTGTCTTGAAGCTCACCTCCTGGAAGTCTGATAAAACCTCCAGGGCATGGTACTTTTAAATGTGCCCCAGGATTGCTACAGGCTTTATTTAAAGTAATTTCTGGGTCCTTGAACTCACTGCAGTAGGAAGTGGACTCCAAGTAGAACCTCTTCCCAGCTAGGAAGACCATAAACCTGGATTTCCTAGGATGGTCCCAATTTATGGTTTCGTAGATACACAATGCCTTTTAAATCTTTTAGAGCCCTCTTTCATTTACTTTCATTTTACACAGCATCTGCGTAGAATGCAGGCATTGGCACGTTGGTCAAGGAAGGCCCCCCCAGATGTAGAACCAAGGACTTGGAGAAAATATATAAAAGAAATTCACCAAGAAGTGCTAAGGCCTGCCAGATTGGCTAGCCAAGGAATGACTTCTGTTGCTAGTATCAGGAAATCCTGAGTAACCTGCTGAGCAGGACTCTATATTTGCTATGTACCACTGATAGTCATATGCTTCCCTTGTTCCCTGTTACTGAATGAGACTTTTTTTTTTTTTTTTTAGGATAAACTGCTTTTATCCTAATTTCTTTCCCCTTTATACTAATACACTGGAGATATTAGAAGAAGATGATGTATCTTTAATTTATAGACTTAGAAATGACAAAGAACCAAACCTGGAGGTGATAAAGAGATTACCCAAAGATCCTAGACTTCATACTAAACCCAGTAACTGGATATAATTTGGGGACTACCTACCTTGGAAGACAGAGGATGGATCCATTATGTTTAAAGTACATACAGAGATGGAAATATCATGAATAAATACTGAATGCTCAAAGAGTTGGAAGGTGACAGATACCATAAGTTCATTCAGCCAATACTTTTTCAAGCCTTCCTTCCCTTTCCTGCTTCTGTGCAATATCCTAGTCTCCCTTGAAACTAGAGATGACCACTTGACACAGTTCTACTCATTGAGATATAAGCAAAAGTCTTCTGGCTCTGTCTCTTCTATTTTCTTCTTTTATTCCTCTGGAATATGGATAAAGAACATCTTCCACGGAAGATGATAAATGAGGAACATAGATTAAGCTTTTCACTTTGAAGGGATAATAGAGTTACCACTGTTGTTGTTTGGTTGCTCAGTTGGGTCTGACTCTTTGCAACCCCATGGACTGTAAGCTCACCAGGCTCCTCTGTCCATGAGACATCTCAGGCAATGCTGGACAGGGTTGCTATTTCCTTCTCCATACTAGCCCTCGAACGCCTATACCTGGAATTCTTGTTGAAAGAAATAAATCTCTTTTTGACTAAGCTACCATCATGGCTTAATAAGAAGTTTAATAAAATTCTAACTGAATCAGTGGGAAAATAATTTAAAAATCTACCAAGTTCATTTTGTTTGATTATATACAAAATGGTTTAAAATGTTTAATTATTAACTCTTACTATTTTTATACTTGCTGTGTTTTATATCATTCCTTAACTATTAGCATGTGTTTCACAAACTTTGACTTTCATGAAAATACAAAGGTTTATTATTTGGATGGGAAACTGTATGCTCATATAGGAAAATCTGACAGAAAGATTTTTTACACACAAGAGAAAAATCTATCACATATAATTCCATTAAATCTTACTCTATTAGATCATTTCCACCCTGATTAATTAGCGGACAAAGATTCCTGTCTTAATTCACCAGCTTGTGGCTTGCCTTTCCTATAAGAGGAGAATAAGATATTTTGCTTCACAAACTCTTGGTAAATAAAGTAAGTACTGTTAGGACAATTTGCATCATACTTTTTTCTTAACTAAAAACAATGTGCATCTATCTTAAAGAGTAATTAATATGCCCAATTTTATGTTTTTTCATTATTAAATACAGGAATGGCTTTGTTTCCATAGGAATGTTATTTTATTATTTCCGAAATTAAAGCAAAGCATTTCACCCTTTGGAACTCAGGATTATTATGTGGGTTTATGTTCTGTTTTGTCTTTATTTCTGTTTTCAATTTGCAGGTACCCTAATCTCTGCACTGCCAATCACTACATGGCTAATTTTCTTTTGGCAGCCATCCAAAAGGCTAATTTCTTTATAATTACTTATACTAAATTTTCAAATGGTCTCACTGCAATTTTTTTTTTTTAGATTTAGTTTCCTGGATATAGTCCAAATACATATCTCCTATAATTAAAGCAAAACAAAGACAAAAAGCAAATTAAAAAACCAAACAAAAATAAACCCCAAACCCAAGTTATAGAAGTTTAACCTATTCTGAGAAGGATTGTTTTACCTAAAGAGATCCTCATGAATTTCATAAAGCCAATAAAGCCTGATTTCAATAGAACAACAAGCTCTTGCTCAAACAGTCATCCTCTGATGGGAAGTCATGAAAGTAGTATATGAGCAAAGAGTCATTCAAAAATGAGAACTGTATCTATAGTTGAACTAGTTATAATGAAGTAACTAAAATAATCTCACACGGCAACTATACCAAGAAAAAAAAACAATAGTAAATGAAGTTGCAATTAAAATCATATTCTTTAAGAATCTGTAAAATTCTAGCTATATATTTTAAGTATAGTAAATGAAATTTCTATAATATTTTAAATGTCACTGTATTAAATTTTGTTAATAGACACATAAGATAGATATTAAATGTATATATAAATATGAGTTTATATACATATATATGCATTGAAACAATCTGTAAGGTTATATTCAAAATATACGTGGTAAGATTAGTGAAATTTTTTTTAGTCTTTATCTTTTCCTGTTATAATCAACAAAATTGTATTTTAAAAAATCTAACAATTATAAATAATCTCTTTCAGCTCAAGCTGAAAGGCAGGGAATTGATTGAAAAAAATCATCAGCCAGAAACTTGCAAGAGCCATCCAGAGGCAAAGCAGCAGCAGCCTTTCAAACAGTAATTAAATTCTCTAGTTACAGCTTAATTCCTTAAACTCTGACCCACCAAATGGAAATATGTGAGACACTTGATGCACACATTTCCTCTCAATGATTTATTATGAATTATGTAACCCACTTCCATCACAGTATAGGTGTCTTGTTATTGAATCAAGAGCCCTAACCCTATTATCTTTCAATTGAATCAGAGCAGATAAACAAACTCTAAGTTCAAAACCGGTGCCAGTGAACAGTGACTTTTCCTACTATATTTATCAAGGCCAATTAATTATGGGAATCTGAACTGACCCAAAAAAAAAATAGAAAGAAAGAAAGAAAAAAACACCGGTCCTCAACATATTCCTTTTGTTTAAGTTTTTCTGATGGTTTTCTATGCAGTAATCGGATGTTGTAGATTTATTCTACTACTGGAATAGATCAGAGAACCAAAGGACAAAGATACATCAATCTTACCTGATACACCAATTTTCCTGCCCCACCTTACAGCCCTACAATTGGATCATTAATACCTCAAAACCCTTTGTTCTCTTTTTATATCTAATGTTTCCTTCACAAGAAATAATATTGCAGATAAATTTATTTTAATAGTTGTTTTAAGTATTATTTGACATTAAAGATGATAAAGTACCTCTCTAACAAGTGGTGCTGGGAAAACTGGTCAACCACTTGTAAAAGAATGAAACAAGAACACTTTCTAACACCATACACAAAAATAAACTCAAAATGGATTAGAGATCTAAATATAAGACCAGAAACTATAAAACTCCTAGAGGAGAACATAGGCAAAACACTGTCCAATATAAATCACAGCAGGATCCTCTATGACCCACCTCCCAGAATATTGGAAATAAAAGCAAAAATAAACAAATGGGACCTAATGAAACTTAAAAGCTTTTGCACAATAAAGGAAACTATAAGCAAGGTGAAAAGACAGCCCTCAGACTGGGAAAAAATAATAGCAAATGAAGCAGACAAAGAATTAATCTCAAACATATACAAGCAACTCCTGAAGCTCAATTCCAAAAAAATAAATGACTCAATCAAAAAATGGGCCAAAGAACTAAACAGACATTTCTCCAAAAAAGACATACAGATGGCTAACAAACACATGAAAAGATGCTCAACATCACTCATTATCAGAGAAATGCAAATCAAAACCACAATGAGGTATCATTACATACCAGTCAGGATGGCTGCTATCCAAAAGTCTATAAGCAATAAAGGATGGAGAGGGTGTGGAGAAAAGGGAACCCTCTTACACTGTTGGTGGGAATGCAAACTAGTACAGCCACTATGGAGAACAGAGTGGAGATTCCTTAAAAAACTGGAAATGGAACTGCCATATGACCCAGCAATCCCACTCCTGGCCATACACACCGAGGAAACCAGATCTGAAGGAGACACATGTACCCCAATGTTCATCATAGCACTGTTCATGTCAGGACATGGATGCAGCCTAGATGCCCATCAGCAGACGAATGGATAAGGAAGCTGTGGTACATATACACCATGGAATATTACTCAGCCATGAAAAAGAATTCATTTGAATCAATTCTAATGAGATGGATGAAACTGGAGCTCATCATACAGAGTGAAGTAAGCCAGAAACATAAAGACCAATACAGCATACTAACACATATATATGGAATTTAGAAAGATGGTAACGATAACCCTACATACAATGCAGAAAAAGAGACACAGATGTACAGAACAGAATTTTGGACTCTGTGGGAGAAGATGAGGTTAGATGCTGTTAGAGAGAACAGCATCAAAACATGTATATTATCAAGGGTGAAACAGATCATCAGCCCAGGTTGGATGTATGAGACAAGTGCTTGGGGCTGGTGCACTGGGAAGACCCAGAGGGATGGGATGGGGAAGGAGGTGGGAGGGGGGATCACATGTAAATCCATGGCTGATTCATGTCAATGTATGACAAATACCACTACAATACTGTAAAGTAATTAGCTTCCAACTAAAAAAAATAAATGGAAAAAAAAAAAGAAAATGAAAATATAGAGCAGCAATAGCAGTTCTAGAAGAGAAGTGTATAATGATAAATGCCCTTATTAAAACTCGTGGGATACAAAGTCAACATACAAGAATTGGTAGTGTTTCTATACATAAGCAACTCTCAGAAAGAGAATTTAAAGAAAAAAAAAGATAAAATATTAGTTATGTTAAAGTAATAAAAGTAAGAAATTTGCTTGTTTAGAAAAATTCTTCATGTCAATTTTGCTGTGAAAAGAGAGACCACTTAGGGAGAGAGATCAGAAAACAGGAAGGTCTATAAGATCACTTATATGTGAAATCTAGAAAACAAACTAGAAAGAACAAAATAGTGCTTATCAGGGATCTAGAAGATGGGGAAATAGGAGAGATGATATTTAAGAGTATAAAATAGTAGCTAAATGAGTCCTAAAGATCGAATGCACAGTATAATGAATACAGGCAATGATATTATATTATAATCATCAAATCTGCTAAGAGATTAGATCTTAATTATACCCAAGACAAAAAGGTAATGATAATCATGATATGTGATAGAGGAGCTAGTTAATGCTACAATGGCAACCATATTATAGTATACATGTATCAAATCAACCTGCTGTTCCTTAAATTTATATGCCAAATATAATTTTTTAAAAAAGCAACGACATATATAGAAAACAGAAGGATCAAATTACTGTCTCAAAAATTAGGAGAAACATAAATGAGTGTGAGTATAAGATTGTGTGCAATAAGGGTGGTCTCTACTCACCACCTCCCTTGGTTCACCATACATTTTACCAGCTCAGACATTTTTTTCATTGTGTTTCATTGGGCAAGGATGTCTTTTCCCTAGTCCTCTACCTGATGAACCTGCCTCTCAATATCTGATAAAAGATCACCTCTGTATGAAAATTCCCTAAAAAACATTTTTTTCCAGTCCCTACCACTAGAGCAATTAGATATGAAAAAATAATTTACCAAAAATATAAGAAAATATCATTGGTCAAAGAAATCTTACTCTTCTTTATTATTTTCTTTAACTATTACAAATGTGCATATTCCAATTAGTGGCTACTGGTATATCTGAAAATTAACCATGTGCTTGAAGTTGGGGAAAAGATTCACTTTGGAAGAATGTTTGACATTTATTGGACATTGGATTCAAGGCATTATCTTTCTAAATCTGACTTTTCTTTAAATGGTGACTTGCATTTTGTTTTAAATTGTCCAAAGATAAAGAAACTGCATGTCAATGATCTGTAGGGCAAAAGATAGTCAGTTCAGTTCAGTGGTTCAGTCTTGTCCGACTCTTTGTGACCCCATAGACTGCAGCATGCCAGGCTTCCCTGTCCATAACCAACTCCCAGAGTTTACTCAAACTCATACCCAGTGAGTTGGTGATGCCATCCAACCATCTCATCCTCTATTGTCCCCTTCTCCTCCTGCCTTCAAACTTTCCCAGCATCAGGGTCTTTCCAAATGAGTCAGCTCTCCGCATCAGGTAGCCAAAGTATTGGAGTTTCAGCTTCAGCATCAGTCCTTCCAATGCATATTCAGGACTGATCTCCTTTAGGATGGACTGGTTGGATCTCCTTGCAGTCCAAGGGACTCTCAAGAGTCTTCTCCAACACCACAGTTCAAAAGCATCAATTCTTCGGTGCTCAGATTTCTTTATAGTCCAACTCTCACATCCATACATGAATACTGGAAAAACCAAAGCTTTGACTAGATGGACATTTGATGGCAAAGTAACGTCTCTGCTTTTTAATATGCCATCTAAGTTAATCATAAATTATCTTCCAAGGAGCAAGCATCTTTTAATTTCATGGCTACAGTCACCATCTGCAGTGATATTGGAGCCTCCCAAAATAAAAAGTCTGTCATTCTTTTCACTGTTTCCCCATCTATTTGCCATGAAGTGATGGGACCAGATGCCATGATCTTAGTTTTTTGAATATTGAGTTTTAAGCCAACTTTTTCACTCTCCTCTTTCACTTTCATCAGGAGGCTTTTTAGTTCTTTGTTTCTGCCATAAGGGTGGTGTCATCTGCATATCTGAGGTTATTGATATTTCCTGCAGCAACGTTGATTCCAGCTTGTGCATCATCCAGCCCAGTGTTTCTCATGATATACTCTGCATATAAGTTAAATAGGCAGGGTGACAATATACAGCCTTGATGTACTCCTTTCCCTATTTGGAACCAGTCTGTTTTTCCATGTCCAGTACTAACTGTTGCTTCCTGACCTGCATACAGATTTATCAAGAGGCAGGTCAGGTGGTCTGTTATTCTCATCTCTTAAAGAATTTTCCACAGTTTGTTGTGATGCACACAGTCAAAGAATTTGGCATAGTCAAAAAAGTAGAAATAGATGTTTTTCTGGAACTCTCTTGCTTTTTCAATGATCCAGCAGATGTTGGCAATTTGATCTCTGGTTCCTCTGCCTTTAACACTTGTAAAATCCATGGCTGATTCATGTCAATGTACGACAAAAACCACTACAGTACTGTAAAGTAATTAGCCTTCGACTAATAAAAATAAATGAAAATAAATAAATAAATAAATCTAGCTTGAACATCTGGAAGTTCATGGCTCACATACTGTTGAAGCCTGGCATGGAGAATTTTGAGCATTACTTTACTAGCGTGTGTGAGTCTTCCCTTGTGGCTCAGAGGTTAAAGTGTCTGCCTGCAATTCGGGAGACCTGGGTTCAATCCCTATGTCAAGAAGATCCTCTGGAGAAGGAAATGGCAACCCACTCCAGTATTCTTGCCTGGATAATCCCATGGACAGAGGAGCCTGGTGGGCTACAGTCCACGTGGCCACAAAGAGTCGGACATGACTGAGCAACTTCACTTTTACTTTACTAGCATGTGAGATGAGAGCAACTGTGTGGTAGTTTGAGCATTCTTTGGCATTGCCTTTCTTTGGGATTGGAATGAAAACTGACTTTTTAAAGTCCTGTGGCCACTGCTGAGTTTTCCAAATTTGCTCGCATATTGAGTGCAGCACTTTCACAGTATCGTCTTTTAGGTTTTGAAATAGCTCAACTGGAATTCCATCACCTCCACTAGCTTTGTTCATAGCGATGCTTCTCCTTATTGCCAAATTCAGACTTAAATTGAAGAAAGTAGGGAAAACCTGAAGATCATTCAAGTATGACCTAAATCAATCCCTTACTATTATACAGTGGAAGTGACAAATAGATTCAAGGGATTAGATCTGATAGACAGAGTGCCTGATGAACTATGGACAGAGGTTCCTGACACTGTATAGGAGGCAGGGATCAAGACCATCCCCAAGAAAAAGAAATGCAAAAAAGCAAAATGATTGTCTGAGGAGGCCTTACAAATAGCTGTGAAAAGAAGGGAAGCCAAAATCAAAGGAGAAAAGGAAAGATATATCCATTTGAATGAAGAGTTCCAAAGAATAGCAAGGAGAGATAAGAAAGCTTTCCTTAGTGATCAATGCAAAGAAATAGAGGAAAACAATAGAATGGGAAAGACTAGAGATCTCTTCAAGAAAATTAGAGATACCAAGGGAAAATTTCATGCAAAGATGGGCACAATAAAGGACAGAAATGGTACAGACATAACAGAAGCAAAAGATATTAAGAGGAGGTGGCAAGAATAAGAATAACTATACAAAAAAGATCCCCATGACCCAGATAATCATTAAAGTATCATCACTCACCTAAGGCAAAAGATAATGTAACTGTAATGAGCCGGAACAGTATATGTTGCCATTGCTTTATGGTTGTCTTATTCTACCTCTGATATCCCAAGGTCTATGATTTATATGATAAGTTGTCTTTTTCATTTTACTTTCAAGCCAATGTTCATAGGCATAATGGAGTAATAACATAACCATCTTGAAAAAAAGATCTCCCTGATTTAAATTCCATTTGAACCACTTACTAGCAATATGGTTTTAGGCAAGTTATGTGATTACATTGGGCCTTCAAGGCCAATCTATAAAACTATTATAGAGCATCAATAATAATCTTTTAAACATGATTAAATATATAAAAAACAAAACTATACTGGGCACTTAGAAGGCTTTAACTAGACTAGCTAACTAATATAGCTAATTACCTAATTCAAACATATATTTTCCTTTAATAGCAAAGGACAAGTTACTGCAAATTTCTAAAATAGGGAAAATTTTAGTTAGTCTAATTATCAAAACACTGAAAATTAAATACTTGATGCATACTGATATAGTAAAATTTTATTCAACTACTAAAACAATGTTTTAGATGAAAATTTTTATCAGGGGTCTCTCTTCTTTTTCCACTGATCTATACGTCTGTCTTTATGATAGTACCGGAGTATTTCAATAACAGTAGCCACTCAGTCATGTCCAACTCTTTAGCGACTCCATGGACTGTAGCCCACCAGGATCCTCTGTCCACAAAATTACCAAGGCAAGAATACCAGAGTGGATTGCTATTTCCTTCTCCAGGGTATCTTCGCAACTCAGGGAGTGAACCCATGTCTCCATGTCTTCTGCACTGAAGGTGGATTCTTTACCACTGAGCCCCTAGGGAATTAGATTTTTTTTTTTTCTCCTCAACAAAATTTTAAGTGTAAGGTACAGTATTGTTGCCATCATCTGCTGGATCATCGAAAAAGCAAGAGAGTTCCAGAAAAACATCTATTTTTACTTTACTGACTATGCCAAAGCCTTTGACTGTGTGGATCACAATAAATTGTGGAAAATTCTGAAAGAGGTGGGAATACCAGACCACCTGACCTGCCTCTTGAGAAACCTGTATGCAGGTCAGGAAGCAACAGTTAGAACTGGACATGGAAAAACAGACTGGTTCCAAATAGGAAAAGGAGTATGTCCAGGCTGTATATTGTCACCCTGCTTATTTAACTTATATGCAGAGTACATCATGAGAAATGCTGGGCTGGAAGAAGCACAAGCTGGAATCAAGATTGCTGGGAGAAATATCAATAACCTCAGATATGCAGATGACACCACCCTTATGGCAGAAAGTGAAGATGAACTAAAAAGCCTCTTGATGAAAGGGAAAGAGGAGAGTGAAAAAGGTGGCTTCAAGCTCAACAATCAGAAAACTAAGATCATGGCATCCGGTCCCATCACTTCATGGCAAACAGATGGGGAAACAGTGTCAGACTTTATTTTGGGGGGCTCCAAAATCACTGCAGATGGTGATTGCAGCCATGAAATTAAAAGACGCTTACTCCTTGGAAGGAAAGTTATGACAATCCTAGATAGCATATTAAAAAGCAGTGACATTATTTTGCCAACAAAGGTCCATCTAGTCAAGGCTAAGGTTTTTCCAGTGGTCATGTATGGATGTGAGAGTTGGACTGTGAAGAAAGCTGAGCACAGAAGAATTGATGCTTTCTAACTGTGGTGTTGGAGAAGACTCTTGAGAGTCCCTTGGACTGCAAGGAGATCCAACCAGTCCATCTTAAAGGAAATCAGTCCTGGGTGTTCATGGGAAGGACTGATGCTGAAGCTGAAACTCCAATACTTTGGCCACTTCATGTGAAGAGGTGACTCACTGGAAAAGACCCTGATATTGGGGGGAATTGGGGGCAGGAGGAGAAGGGGACGACAGAGGATGAGATGGCTAGATGCATCACCGACTGGATGGACGTGGGTTTGAGTGGACTCTGCGAGTTGTTGATGGACAGGGAGGCCTGGCGTGCTGTGATTCATGGGCTCACAGAGTTGGACATGACTAAGCAACTGAACTGAAATGAACAGTGTTGTTGGGTGTAAGTACACAGTGTATAGCAGATCCTCAAACTTCTCTTACTTATTTGAAACTCTGTGTCTGTTGATTAGTAAACTCCCATTTCTCACTCTCTATAGCCTCCAAAACTGTCATTTTGGTCTATGATTCTGTTACTATTACTATTTCAGATATCTCATAAAAGTGGAATAATGCAGTATTTGTCTTTTTGTAACTGGCTTAGCATAACACCTTAAGGTTCATCCTTACTACACATATTGTAGAATTTCCTTCCTTTGTAAGGATGAATGACATCACATTGTATGCACACATCACATTTTCTTCATTCACTCACCTGTCGTTGGACAGTGAGGGTGTCTCCATATCCTGGCTATTGTGAATAACACTGAACGTGGAAGTACTAATAACTCCTTGAGATTCTGATTTTAATTCTTTTGGATATATGCCCAGAAGTCAGATTGCTGAATTATATGCTAGTTTTATTTTCAAATTTTTGAGTAAACTCCAAACTTTTCCATAGCAGCTGCAGCATTTTGCATTCCCACCAACAGTGGAAAGGTTCATACAAGGGGGAAAAGATAGATAGGAACTGAAACCACAGAGGAAAGTCCCATCCAGCAGGAGACCGAAACATGGAAGAGACCCAGGCATTATACTGATGCTCTGCAAGGCAGAGAGGGAAGGAAAAAACATGCTCTGGCTTTTCCATTCGCCCACCTTTGATCTTACGGCAATGATTTCTCATAGCCAAATCTAGTCGGCAGGGAAATCTGGCCTTCAGAGTTCAGTTCCCTCACATAAAGAGCATGCCAAAGACACCGCAGGGAATAAATGTTATAGCTAACAGGTAAATGACCAGCATCTATGCTAAACTCATGTAGAAAACACCATAAAGAAATATGTTGCTTAATTCAAAGTATTTCTTTGCTTCTCTCTCGTACTCCTTTTAGCATTGGCTTGTCCTTCCCTGACAGTCCTTAACATTTGCATTGTCATAGATAAAACTCTTTAATGCTAAAAGCATTTTTTTAGAGTGTATCATTTAATTTCCTTATTTGAGGAAAGGAAACTGATAGAGTAATAAATATTTTTTGTAATAACACAATGAGTGATTTGGAAAGAAAATTATGAGTATAAAAGTCTTTGAAAACATAACAGTGCTTTAAAATATGAACCATTTTGTTATCATTAATGTTATATAGCCACTCTGTATACATACATGGATGCTTTAAAACTTTTAAAACTATATTGTTTTTTCACAAAGACGGAGCATCCCTCTACCAACTTCCACTGCAATAAGAACAATTTATATCACACTGTATTCAGTGCCCTATTTCACTCATTGAATGTTACTGTCAATATTTTAATGGAAATATATTGTTAATGTTAGTTTTTAACCTTTAAAAGGTTTGATACTAGATCTATATAATTGTATTTAATTTTACAAATGCAAGATCATACTCCACACACCATTTAGTATCTTTATAAATTGTGTCCATCCTGACATATACACATGTACATCATTCTTTTTAATGATTATATGATATATTCAATTATATGATGTATCCTAATTGAATTCATCCCCTATAGTAGATAGTAGATGGCTATTTAAGTGGCTTCCAATATACTACTGCAGTGCTATTGTAAAAATATTCTAGTCTGAGAAATTAACAGTGGATTTTTTAGTTTGAAATTATGTCAGTTACACATATCTGTATATCTGCTTGCAAAATAGGAGACCCAGGTTTGATCCCTGGATTGGAAAGATGGCTTGGAGAAGGGAATGGCTACCTACTCCAGTATTCTTGCCTAGAAAACTCCATGGACAGAAGAGCCTGGTAGGCTGCAGTCCATGCAGTTTCAAACAGTTGGAAATGACTGAGCAACTAACATATACACACATTACTAAAATATTCTGCAGAAAGCATATATGTGCTTACACTTGTACCTGTTTCTCTATACATTCATTAGTATTGAATACTATCACTTTTCAATCTTTGCTAATCAGAAAATTTAAATATACTTTCTCATATTATAATGACTTTTAGGAAGCACATCTTTTATATATGAATGACTTATGTATATACAATATGTGTGCAATATTTTCCTCTTTCCCACACCAGTTCAATTGAAAAGGAGAAAAAAAAAAACCAATTAAAAATTCCCTCCTCCAAAGAGACCTCTAAAGAGCTTATGATTATTTCTTGCCAGAGACAAAGGGTTAAAATAAATAGCCAGAATTTGTCCCTGGCAAGAGAACAGAATCAGTCAGCATGAATTTTTATAGGCACTTAAGTAACCTTTCTCTTAAATTCTCCCCTTCACTCTTTGCTAGAAAAGAACAACTGCTATTCTCTAGAGGAACTCTGGAGCAATAATTGGAAAGTCAGCAGCAAACTGAAGTTATACCGACTGCCTGATCAGACCTTATCTGAATACCACACTCCGAAGCAGAAGCAGTGATCATAAAGGTAAATACTATTAACTAATATCCCTCTCAATCCAAACATCAGCAACACAGCAACAGTGCACAGGCTTGTGGAAGACTTCAGCACAAATGACCAAGGCATTGCTAAAAAAAGAGAAGAAATTTAGGAAAGACTGCCTTCCAATTAACTTTTCCACTTAAATCTAAGGTCAACCAATTATCGGGAATACAATAATTGAGCTTAAGAACTCGTAAATAGTTATCTTGGGTATATGTCAGACCTCTCTGGATTCTTTGGCTGGAGGTTATGGAAAATACAAAGAGATGCAATTCAAAAAGGAAAGAAATACCACAAGAAGCCACTTGACAGCACCTCTGTTACTTTGACTTTGGTCCTCATTATAGTAACAACCTTTCATCATTAAAACATAAACTCAAATGTCTTGAAAATTAGATTTGGATCTACTTAATTGTGAACATTTAGCCAAAACTTTACATTAAAAAACATCCATTTGAATATTTTCAGACTTTCGAAAGGATCCAATTTAATCAACTATGTGTGTGTGCAGGCACGTGCATGCTCATGCTCAGTCATACCTGACTCTGTGTGACCCACTGGACTGTGGTTTGCCAGGCACCTCTGTCCATGGAATTTTCCAGGCAAGAGTATTGGAGTGGATTGCCATTTCCTTCTCCAGGAGGGACTCCCTGGCTCAGGGATTGAACCCATGTCTTGCCATTTCCTTCTCCAGGAGGGACTCCCTGGCTCAGGGATTGAAATCATGTCTTCTGAATCTCCTGCATTGGCAGGCAGATTCTTTACCACTTTACCACCTGGGAAACGAATCAACTACAAACATAGCTTAAGTCAAAAAAAGCATAAAAGACACTATACTCCAGATGATATAAATGTATAACTGATTATTCAGATAGAATTAATTTCAAAAGAAGATATTAGTGTAGGCTGAACCATATGAAATTATAATTTTTATAGGTCAAAAAAATTATCAGAAATTTCATGTGACTTGATCTAGCCATAACTACTAGCTCCATATAACAAAATCTTATTTATGTCCTAACTGAAAATCTACTTTGTACTTGGCAAGTACAAGAAATTCTATAAGATTAAAAAATGCGTGCATTTATAAAACCTAGTCTGATCAATAATCAAGATACTGAAGAAATTAGTGATGGTGGTATAAGAAGGCAAATAAAGAAAAGAACTAAATAACAAAGATATTCAAGATTTACTAAATTGAAGTCACTGGATAATGGCATTGATCCTAGAGAAAATATTTGAAGAGATAATAGCTGAAAGCTTCCTTAACATGGGAAAGGAAACAGTCAACCAAGTCCAGAAAGTACAGAGTCCCAGGAAGGATAAACCCAAGGAGGAATGCCCCAAGACACACAGTAATCAAACTGACAAAATTTAAAGGCAGGGATAGACTTTAAAAGCAATAAGGGAAAAATTACAAGTAATTTTCAAGGGAACTCCCATCAGGCTATCAGCTGATTTCTCAACAGATACTCTACAAGCCAGAAGGGAATGGCATGATACATGTAAAGTGATGAGAGGGAAGAGCCTACAACCAAGAATACTCTACCCAGCAAGACTCTCTTTCAGAAATTATGGAGAAATCAAAAGCTTTTCAGACAAGCAAAAGTTAGGAGAATTCAGCACTACCAAACCAGCAAATGCTAAAGCAACTTCTCAAGGCAAGAAACATAAGAGAAGGAAAAGACCTACAGAAAATGAACCTAAAACAATTAAGAAAACAGTAATAGGATCAAATGAACCAACTAAAAGACACAAACTAGCTAGGCGGATGGAAACATGTGCAATGCAGGCACTTCCAATTTCCAGGTAACTCTGCTTGACCCCCCCCCCCCCCCCCCGCCCCAAATTGTAAGTGGTTTATACTGTTAAGGTAATTATGTTGCCATATGGCTTGCAGTTGTAATTATTTTTTATTTTCAGTCTGCCTATTGATTGTGAAAACCGATAAACATCCTTCACTATTGTGATTATGTAACTATTACTCACTTAATACCACTGTATCATGATTGGTCAACAGAAAAATAAGAGAACTCTGTATCACCAAAACTACAATAGAAAAACCTGTAATCACTTTTTAAAATTCAGATGCATATCAGAATTATGCTGAAATGTTTTGAAAAATACAAATGCCCAGGTATTTCTTTTTTTCTCCAGAGTCCCAAATATGTTTCTAATGAGAAGCTATCTTTAAAAACAACTCGACTAAATAATGATCTTTTACTTTTATCTAATTTGTTTCACTTTTTCTATTTCATATTCAGTGACCCCATTTAATTAGGTTTATGTTTACCACTTTCTCCATCTTTTTTAATATTCTTTCTTAAGCCTTTATCAAGAGTAGTAGAAAAGCTTTTATATACTGATATATAAATATGTATAATATATATATTTTAGAAAACTTATGAATTTTAGCCTAACAAAAAAAATCTGACATTTTATTTCACTTGTTTGACTTATTATGAATATAATGCTAGATTTTTAATTTAAAAATATATATGCAACAAGCAACAAAGGTTTACTGTATAGCACATAGAAATATATTCAGTATCTTATAATAACATATAATAGAAAATAATTTTAAAAATAACATGTGTGTATATACAGCTAAATCACCTTGCTGTGCATCTGAAACACTGTAAGTTAACTATACTTCAATAAAATATATATATTAAGAAAAAATATATAGTGTGTCATTTTTGATGGAATTATCCCAACACATGAACTTAATTATTTTATAATAGTAAGGTTTCATAAAATAGTAAATCTATAATATCAAAAAGGGTATTATATATCATCTTCTAATAAGAAGATATGCTAAATGTCCCCTCAGAGTTAGTGGTAATTTTCCATTCTGTGTTTTCTTAATTTTACCCTAGCTCTGTCAAAACTGGGTCATAGTAAAAGCTCAAAGTGTTATTCTACTGATTATTTCAAGGCTTTAAATAAGTTAAAACACAGTTTGTCCCCTTTACTATCCCTTCAAATCCAACTGTATTTAAAAGTTACTAGGCAGAGACATAAAACTGAAAGTAAAAAGCACATCATGAAGACAAGATGCATTGGCAAGGGTTCCTTTGAAAGGAAAACACATACTGGTGATGCTAAAAAAAAGTAAATACCTGAATTCACCAAATAATGCTCAAGTTGTTGACACAGAGAAGAAAGACACAGCTTTGGAATTTCTTGGGGAAATTAATATTTCCCACTGGAGAGGAAGGAGGGAAAAATAAGGGTGAAACAATAGTGCAAACAATTATGTCTATAAATATTTAAAGACATGTTATAAACATTTATAGACAAACTCACTGGTAAGAAATTCACTTTAGAAGTTATCATTTGGAAATAACCATTAAACAGATTTTTAGGCTTACTATATATTTAACATTATTTTAGGAGGTCCTCACCATCAAGTAACTCAATACTTAGGTTGGAAAACAACACTAACATTTATATAAAACAGGCATGAAAATCATCAAGGACTTTATCAAAAGTGCTCTAAAGTGTAGTATAACTACCAAGGAAACCTGTCACTGCAAGTAGACTTGCTAAGATGGCACATTGCTTTAATTCTGAGTAATGACTTTTTATACAGAAATCAATGAGTAGCTATGAAAAATTTATAACATTATTATGTACCAATTAGATCTTCCAGAAGGCCTGAGTAAGAGAGTCAAGCAATCAGGTGGGGGGGTGGGGTGGGGGGGTGGCAGGTAGAATCTCTGCTTTTGGCTCTACTACTTATAACTTCAAGAATACAAAAAAGAACTATACAAAAAAGATCTTAATGACCCAGATAACCACAATGGTGTGATTACATACCACTTGAGAAAACTATTTCTTTCTTGAAAGCATATGCCCATTTGAGGAGTTACTCATAAGCTTTCATAGCTGCTCTGTTTATAATAGCTAAATACTGAAAAAAACCCAAGCATTCATTAATATATGAGTTTCATATGCATAGACTGAAATACTCTTGTATGGAAAGAAATGTACTATATTGGTATATACAGTGACTTAGGTAGATCTCAAAATAATTAGGTTGAGTGAAAGAATTCAGGGGAAAATAAGAGTATATGAAGTATAAATTCATTTATATAAAATTATAAAAATGCAAACTAATTATATAAGACATCAAATCAGTGGTTGGCCAGGGGAGAGGGTTTCAATAAAGGGAAATAATAGGGGAAAGTGATGGGAAAGAAGTCCAGGAAAATTTTTGGAGGTGATGGATGTTTCAGTTATATTGATTGTGGTGCTGTGGTTACATGAATGAAAACAGATGCCAAAACATAATAAATTATACATTTGAAATATATGCAGTTACTTGTATGTCAGTTATATCTCAAGTAATTGTACCACTTTATTTTCTCAATGACAATAAAGTAATTCCAGTTCCTCCACATGCTGGATAATACTTGGCCATAATAGCATAAAGGTCTGGAAGAAACAACAGGAAGTGTACTTTTGTAAAGTTCTTACACTGTGTGTGAAGTGGTATATTATCACTGGTAGACTGTAATAAAGATATATACTACATTCAATACCCAATTATGATTTAAAAAAAGAAACTCTCCAGAAAATGGGCATAGAGGGAACACACCTCAACATAATAAAGGCTATATATGACAAACCCAAAGCAACATCATTCTCAATGGTGAAACACTAAAAGCATTTCCTCTAAGATCAGGAATAAGATAAGGATGTTCACTCTCTCCACTTTTACTGAATATAGCTTTGGAAGCCCTAGCCATAGTAATCACAGAAGAAAAATAAATTAAAGAAATCCAAATTGGAAAGGAAGTAGTAAAACTGCTGCTGTATGCAGTTTGCATTTTTATATATGATATGATACTACACATAGAAAATCCTAAAGACACTACCAGAAAACTTCTAGAGATCATCAACAAATTTGGCAAAGTTTCAGGATACAAAATTAAGACACAGAAATACCTTGCATTTCTATACACTAACAACAAAATATCAGAAACAGGAATTAAGGAACCAATTCCATTTGTCATTGCATCAAACAGTATAAGATATTAGAGATAAACCTACGTAAGGAGGAAAAAGACCTGCACTTATGAAACTACAAAATACTGATGAAAGAAATCAAATATGGCACAAACAGATGGAGAGATATATATCATGTTCTTGGATTGGAAGAATCAGTATTGTTAAAATGACTGCACTACCCAAAGTAATCTACAGTTTGAATGCAATCCCTGTCAAATTACCAACGCATTTTTCACAGCATAAGAAAAAAAAATTTAGTTTGTATAGAAACACAAAAGATCCTGAACAGCAAAAGCAACCTTGAGAAAGAAAAATGGAGCTGGAAGAATCATGTGTTTTGACTTCAGACTACACTACAAAGCTACAGTAATCAAAACAGTATGATTCTGGTACAAAAACATACATATAGATCAATGGAACAGGACACAAAAAGTCCAGAGATAAACCCACATAATGTCACCTAATCTCTGACAAAGAAGGCAGTTTGTGGCTGCAGTTTGCCCAACCATGTGGATCTCTTCTGTCTGCCTTCAAAATTGTTGGTCCACAAGTGGGACACATCCAGGGGGCAAGCAGATGAATCAAATAGAGGTTGACTGGCTGTACTGCTTGAGTCTTGAAAATGCTACATAAATTTAGATGAATCCATCTGCCTTTACCAGATATATTCTACTTAGAGGGAATTGACTCAATCCACAGGCTCAAATTAGTCACCAGGAGACCAATATGACGTGTATAGTTTCTTTCACAAACATGAGTAGGCTAATTGCCTAAAAGTCCAAAGAAGCTCTCTGACAGCAAACTCTGAGTACTAGAAGTGGGAGACACAGGATGTTAGGACCAAGGCTACTAGGAACCACATGAAAGCTAATTAATGAAAACTTACTGACACAGCCTTGTCTAACTCAATGAAACTATGAGCCATGCCGTGTAGGGCCACCCAGGATGGACAGGTCATGGTGGAGAGTTCAGACAAACGTGATCCACTGGAGAAGGGAATGGTGAATCATTTCAGTATTCTTGCCTTGAGAACCCCATGTACAAAAAGGCAAAAAGATAGGACACAAAAAGATGAACTTCCCAGGTCTGTATGTGCCCAATATGCTACTGGATATCACTGGAGAAATACTCCAGAAAGAATGAAGAGCTGGAGCCATAGTGAAAACAACGCCCAGTTGTGGATGTGACTGGTGATGGAAGTAAAGTCCGATGCTGTAAAGAACAATATTGCATGGGAACCTGGAATGTTAGGTCCATGAATCAAAGTAAACTAAAAGTGGTTGAACAGGAGATGGCAAGAGTGAACATCGACATTTTAGGAATCAGTGAACTAAAATGGACTGGGATAGGCGAATTTAATTCAGATGACCATATATCTACTATTGTGGGCAAGAATCCTTTAGAAGAAATGGAGTAGCCATCATAGTCAACAAGAGTCTGAAATGCAGTACTTGGGGACAATCTCAAAAATGACAGAATGACCTCTGTTCATTTCCAAGACAAACCATTCAATATCACAGTAATGCAAGTCTATGCCCTAGCGAGTAATGCTGAAGAAGCTGCAGTTGAATGTGTCTATGAAGACCTACAAGAACTTCTAGAACTAACAGCAAAAAAAGATATTCTTTTTATCATAGAGGACTGGAATGAAAAAGTAGGAAGTCAAGAGATACCTGGAGTAACAGGCAATATGGCCCTGGAGTACAAAATGAAGCAGGGAAAAGGCTAACAGAGTTTTGCCAGAGAATGCACTGGTCATAGAAAACACCCTCTTCCAACAACACAAGAGAAGACTCTACACATGGACCTCACCAGATGGTCAAAACCAAAATCAGATGAATTATATTCTTTGCAACCAAAGATGGAAAAGCTCTATACAGTCAGCAAAAACAAGTCCAGGAGCTGATTGTGCTAAGATCATGAACTCCTTATTGCCAAATTCAGACTTAAATTGAAGAAAGTAGGGAAAACCACTAGACCATTCAGGTATGACCTAAATCAAATCCCCTATGATTATACAGTGGAAGTGAGAAACAGATTTAAGGGACTAGATCTGATAGACAGAGTGCCTGATGAACTATGGACATAGGTTCATGACATTGTACAGAAGACAGGAATCAAGACCATCCCCAAGAAAAAGAAATGCAAAAAGGCAAAATGGTAATCTGAGGAGGCCTTACAAACAGTTGAGAAAAGAAGAGAAGCTAAAGGCAACAGAGAAAAGGAAAGATATACTCATTTGAATGCGGAGTTCCAAAGAATAGCAAGGAGAGATAAGAAAACCTTCCTCAGTGATTAATGCAAAGAAATAGAGGAAAACAATTGAATGGGAAAGACTAGAGATCTCTTCAAGAAAATCAGAGATAAAAATGGAGCTTTTCATGCAAAAATGGGCACAATAAAGAACAGAAATGGTCAGGACATAAAAGAAGCATAAGCTATTAAGAAGAGGCGGCAAGAATACAGAGAACAATTGTACAAAACAGATCTTCATGACCCAGATAACAATGATGGTGTGATTACTTATCTAGAGCTAGACGTCCTAGAATGTTAAGTCAAGTGGGACTTATGAAGGATCACTATGAACAAAACTAGTGGAGGTAATGGAATTCCAGTTAAGATATTTCAAATCCTGAAAGATGATGCTGTGAAAGTGCTGAATTCAATAAGCCAGCAAATTTGGAAAACTCAGCAGTGGCCACAGGACTGGAAAAGGTCAGTTTTCATTCCAATCCCAAAGAAAGGCAAGGCCAAAGAATGCTCAAAGTACTGCCCAATTGCACTCATCTCACATGCTAGCAAAATAATGATCAAAATTCTCCAATCCAGGCTTCAACAGTATGTGAACTGTGAACTTCCAGATGTTCAAGTTCGGTTTAGAAAAGGCTGAGGAACTAGATATCAAATTGCCAACATCTGCTGGATCATCAAAAAAGCAAGAGAATTCCAGAAAAACATCTACTTCTACTTTATTGACTAGGCAAAAGCCTTTGACTGTGTGGATCAAAACTAACTGTAAATTCTAAAAGAGATGGGAATACCAGACCTGCCTCCTGAGAAATCTGTATGAAGGTCAAGAAGCAACAGTTAAAACTGTACATGGAACAACAGACTGGTTCCAAATCGGGAAAGGAGTACGTCAAGGCTGTATATTGTCACCCTGCTTATTTAACTTATGTGCAAAGTACATCATGTGAAATGCCAGGCTGAGTGAGGCACAAGCTGGAATCAAGACTGCCAGAAGAAATATCAATGACCTCAGATATGCAGATGACACCATCCTTATGGCAGAAAGCAAAGAAGAACTAAGGAGCCTCTTGATGAAAGAAAGTGAAGCAGGAGAGTCAAAAAGCTGGCTTAAAACTCAACATTCAAAAAACAAAGATAATGGCATCTGGTCCCATCACTTCATGGCAAACAGATGGGGAACCAATGGAAAGAGTGACAGACTTTATTTTCTTGGGCTCCAAAATCACTGTAGATGGTGACTTCAGCATGATATTAAAAGATGCTTGCTGCTTTGAAGAAAAGCTATGTCTAACCTAGACAATATATTAAAAACAGAGACATTACTTTGCCGACAAAGTCCGTCTAGTCAAAGCTATGGTTTTTCCAGTAGTCATGTATGGATGTGAGAGTGGACTATAAAGAAAGCTGAGCACTGAAGAATTGATGCCTTTGCACTGTGGTATTGGAGAAGACTTTTGAGAGTCCCTTGGACTGCAAGGAGATGAAACCAGTCAATCCTAAAGGAAATCAGTCCGGAATGTTCATTGAAAGGACTGATGTTGAAGCTGAAGCTCGGATACTCTGGCCACCTCATGCGATAAACTGACTCATTGGAAAAGACCCTGATATTGGGAAAGATTGAAGGCAGGGGGAGAAGGGGATGACAGAGTATGTGATGGTTGGACAGCATCACTGATTCCATGTACATGAGTTTGAGCAAGCTTCAGGAGTTGGTGATGGACAGGGAAACCTGGCATGCTGTAGTCCATGAGGTAGCAAAGAGTTGGACACGACTGAACTGACTGACCGAGCAGGGATCAGCAATGAGACCAGAGTACAGGGAAGTGAGAAAAGAAGGGAGAGAGGGCAAAAGGACAGAAGGAGGAACAGTGATAGACTGGGCAAAGCAAGACAGAGAGGGAGAAGGGAAATAAGGGAAGAAATGGAGGGGGGGGGCGGAAATACAATGAAGGGCAGAGATGGAGAAAATCAGGCAGAGATGGACAAATGTAAGAGGAAAAAGTAGAAAGAAACTAAAAGGTCACAATAATTTCTGTCCCTTTGGAGTTCTACTGTTTGGCTTTTCTTGGATTCCTACAAGGGCACTCTGTGTCCATAATAACATTTGCTTCCTCCTGATCTCTTTTCTATGGGTCAGTTTAAATGTAGACCCTTTCTTCTCACCAAGAGGGATCTCTGCAGAATAGCCCCCATTGTTCTGAGCTTGCTGTTTGCAATCCCCTGCTCCCTAGATATTTGGGGCATTCTGTCTGAATTCTATTTGATCCTCACTATAAAACTAAATACATGGCCCCCTATATCTTAGCCTATAGAACATCACAGCAGTATCTCTAAGGATCTGTCCTGTTCTGAAATTTTAGTTTGTTGACTATAAATCCTTTCTTTTTGGTGGCTCTAGGCTCAATTCTAACCTCACTGAATTTCATCCAATCTTCTTTCTATACCTGCTCCTCTCCTTATTACCAAACCTTAAAGTTCTTGTATAAATCATTCATGAAGTAGGTGCTATTCTATTAGCTCTGCTGTGTATAGATGGGTATTGGCTCAACCACATTTACCAAATGAAAGGCAATATTGGTTATGTGGACTTCCCTGGTAGCTCAGACAGTAAAGCGTCTGCCTACAATGCAGGAGACCCAGGTTCAATTCCTGGGTTGGGAAGATATCCTGGAGAAGGAAATGGCAACCCACTCTGGTATTCTTGCCTGGAAAATTCCACGGACAGAAGAGCCTGACAGGCTACAGTCCATGGGGTCGCAAAAAGTGAGACATGATTGAGCGACTTTATTTTCTTTCTTTCCTTCTTTTCTTTTGGTTATATATCCCCATGGTGCCACAATATAGACAATGATTAGTAAACAAATCTGTAACCCTGTAAATTGTGACTACGCTCCTTGCTTTGGACAAATGTGGAACTATCTTCTTGACAAATGACTTCCTGATGCTGATACCATCGTTGCAAGCCAGCTCAGATGACTGTGGAAATGCTCCCTTCCCACGTAGTCCAGAAGAGGCCTGCACTAGTAATCCAGGCAATACATCAAATCCCTGATTACATTCAGGCTGTCATTTTAAAATATGAACCGGCCATGTTCTAAAGACATATTTATTTGATTGCAGTATTTAAATGCTATCTCCTATGGAGATTAGTTTGTGCTTAATTCATCCTCAGCCCTGGGCTGATCTGCACATGGCACGGTGGGGAGTCCTGGGCCTGAGGCACTCAGCGTGCCGCTCCATCTGGGTCGCTGTGAATTGAACACAGGTGGCATACGCTGTGAGGGCCAAGGCGATCACACCTCTATAAATAACAGCATTATGAGTTTCTGATACTTCTGGGTAAAAGGAGCTTCTGTATAATACTACTTCATAACAATAACTTTACTGAGTCAAGGTGGGGAATACTTTCTGTGCTCAATGCCCACTGTGAACAAACCTAGACACAATATACAAACCTAGTGTATTGAAAAGCAGAGACATCACTTTGCCAACAAAGGTCTGTATAGTCAAAGCTAAGGCTTTTCCAACTAGTCACATATTAATGTGAGAGTTGGACCATAAAGAAAGCTGAGTGCCGAAGAATTGATGCTTTTGAACTGTGGAGCTGGAGAAGACCCTGGAGAGTCCACTGGGCAGCAAGGAGATCAAACTAGTACATCCTAAAGGAAATCAACTCTGAGTATTCATTGGAAGGACTGATACTGAAACTGGAGCGCCAATACTTTGACCACCTGATACAAGGAACAGACTCATTGGATAAGACTCTGATGCTGGGAAAGACTGAAAGAAGGAGAAGGGGACAACAGAGAATGAGATGATTGAATGGCATCACAGATTCAATGGACATGAGTTTGAAAAACTCTGGGAGATAGCAAAGGACAAGGAAGCCTGGTGTGCTACAGCCCATGGGGTCATAAAGAGTCAGACATGACTGAGCAACTGAACAACTACAACCCACTGTGAACCTGAGATTAAAAGAGGTTGAGGCATTTCCTGGTGGTTAAGAAGCATGCTGAATCCAGAAGGGCTCTGGAACTTAGGTTCATAAACTTTAAGTCCAGAGAGTTTTTTTTTTTTTTAATATAATATGTAATTACTCAAGTCAGTACTTCCCATGGACCCAGTACAGTGCTTTGCATATAAGGAAATGGAAGTAGAATTTAACTGATACCCCACTCAGCAAGTGGAGCTGGTTGTTCAGACAATACATGAGTAGAATGTTTAAACACCACTGCCATGTCTATTCAACATCACCATGAATAAATGAGGGCATGTCCACACTCCTACCATGCTGCTCAGTTGCTTCAGTCGTGTCTGACTCTGTGCGACTCCACAGGCAGCAGCCCACCAAGCTCCCCATCCCTGGGATTCTCAAGGCGAAAACACTGGAGTGGGTTGCCATTTCCTTCTCCAAACCATAGGCATTGCATTGACTAGACTCTTTATTAAATTAACTCTTTACTGTAATGTTTACTACCAATCAAAACAAGATAGCTAATACATGCCTGCTACTGCCCCTCCAAGAGGTAGTCAGTGTGACATTTTGTTTTCATTTCCTATGTTAGCAAAAATGAGGCACCATGGATCAACTATAGGGTTCTCTAGAAATCACAGTATCAACATATAACATATAATCTACGTCTCTTAATCACAAAATTTCTCATTCAAAGGGACAGACAATACTACCATTTTCTCTCTAGAATCCACTGGAGAGACTGACTCTTTTTCCTCTTGAGGGAATGGTTTATGATAAGTATAAACATTTCATTAACTGTAGCACAGGAAAATAAAATAAAATGTCATAATTAATCACGTAATGATCAAATACATAAATTATTAGGATCCAAGAGCAAAGATAATGAGCACCTTAGATTTACATACCATTATCATTTTCAGAGCATTTTTATATATATTAGCTTAATTAACTCTCATGTGATATTTTAAAAATTACACATTTACAACCCCTACTCTCCACATTTCTGCAAGGGCTTAACTGGTCATGCCTCTTTTCCCTGTAAACACTCTCCAGAGTGTCTCACTTTAGAATCACACATTCATAGTCTTTTGAAGATTAAAATTTCCAACTTCTCTTTTTAACCCATTGTAAGAGAGGTAGAATTAAAATTGAAATCACTTGGCATTAATCTCTTGAGGGCATCAAAGTGCCATTAGTGGGAGAACAATTAAGCTTTCAAGCAAAAAAATTGAAAAATTACTTCATTTGCATTTTTGTCTTACCAGCTTGTGACTGCCTTGTTGGTTCAGATCAGCTGCATTTTCCCCAAAGGAAGAATTTGGATGTGGGTAAAAACAGACCACTGTACTTCTACTTGTATCTTATTTTTTATTTCACAATAGGGGGCTCCTTTGTAGACTTGACTGTACTATAACCTGTGTAAGCTTTGATTTTTTCAATAAAATGAAGGAGTTGGATAAAACCATCTCTCAATATTTCACTCAATTTCAATTCTCTAAATTCTCATTTCAGCAGTACTTCCTTCCTACAGCACCTTGTTCATCAGACTAATCTTGGCCTCATTATTTAGACTGGAACTTTTTCAATATTAAAGTATTACTGCTATGTTTGCTCTAAATCCTTGGCACAAAGGATATGATGTCACTAATATTAATAATTGTAATAATACAACTGCTATTTTGAATATGCTTAACAGGTAACAAAAGCTCTCTATATCAACTTCAAGAAATATATCTCAAGAAATATATCAATCCTATGAAGTATGTATTATCTCAGCTTTTCATATTAGAAAAGCTAAAGTTCAGAATTTAAACAAATTGCCCCAAATGCAAGCTAAAGTCACACCATTAATAAGCCATCCTATTTTCAGAACCTCAGGACACGTTTTTACACTCCAGTTCACAGGGAAGAACTGTCAGTTTAGTGGGAGGCATGGATGAGTTAATCTATGATATGTATGCATTTTGCAAAATCTGCACATAAAATCACCATGAACTCATTTCCTCCTGCCAAAGAAAAAGAAAGTCCCTTATAAAGAAAGATAAATTTGCAATTTCCACCCCATTTTCATGGTCAAATGAAAACATGCACAGGTAGATTCAAAATAGTATTTCTAGAACCAATGACACAGAACATCAATAATAAAAATGGAATCTTTGCATTCAGGTAGCTGGCAACAAAATTAATTACTGTTGAAAATTTAGGCATTCATATTTTACATTCTAGAAGGAAAGAAACAAAATATCTGTGAGCATAGTTTCACTTACAGCTCATCAATATTGATGGTAAAGTGAAAATAAGCAATATATATATATGTACAGCAGGGTACAATAAATTTAAATTTCCTCTTCCTTGAAAAGAAGGCTGTTTAAAAAATACATATATTGTTTTTGCCAATATGTGGTGTCCCTTATCAAAAGGAAAACCAAGCATACAGTAAATTACACGAAAAACTGCCAATCAACATATCAAAAATTCATATTTTAACTACCTATTTCAATATACTCAGCCCATGAACCATGACGTTTTCTGACCTGTACAGTGGGGACAAACACTATTCCTGACATGAATGAGCACTGGACGCTGTCATATCTAGTTCTTTTGGGTGGAACTTATCTTGATTTGGGGCAGTTTTCTCACTGCATGCATGTATCATTACTCAGATGATTTGTCAAAGGAGGCCCTTTGCAGGATTAGAAAACTAGACTATTTCGACTACAGCATTTCTGTGGTAATGTCTGTTTAGTGCTGTCGACATAATACTACAACATTAAAGGATGCTTCATTTAAAAGGTTGGGGACTGAGGCTTGGCTTCATAGACTGCAACTGGCAACCTACGAATCACATATATCCGGATGTTGCACCCTGTTTCACATGTTCTGTGTTGGCTCTCACACTATCTTATTTTGTTCTGCTAACCAGTTAAATTCAAAGTTCCAGACTTTCTATTCTAGTCAAGAAGGAGTAACAGGGACTAGAGATATACCCTCACATGAAAAGTCAAAAAGTGAGCTAAATATTTGAAATATTGTTTTTCAATATACTGAAGATTTGTCAACAGTGATTTCAAGAAGACCAAGAAAAAACCAAACTTAACAAGGTGAGCCTCACCATTACTTCAGCTTACTTCCCTGAGCAAATTTCTAGGCCACTGTACAAAAAGAGGAAAGCCAGGTGGAGTCCTCTGGACTCTGAGTTAGAAAGACAGAGCTGAAAATCTGAGGAAACCAAAGCAGTTAGGAGTCACAGACCATACTATCAAAAAGAAGAGAACTGAATTGAAAAAAAACAAAAACAAAACAACTTCCAATCTGCTACAGGCTCATCTTGAGCAATCAGTTGAGTAATAAGTGCATGCATGTGATAAAACTACCAAAGGCCAGGTTAGAAGCCATCCTCAAAATAATTAGATGTCACAATGCCCAGCACTCACCAAGGCCAGAGGTAGTGCTTATGTCTCCTGCACAGATAAGAAAAGTTTATCATTCATGAGTCAGTTGGCAGAGGATATGCAAAAGTCTTGCTTCAGCACTGAGGAGTAATTAGCCTGAAGTTGAGTGCTGTTTCATTTTCACTTAATAAATTTTAAAAGCAAGACCTAAAGAACTAAAGGGTTTTCATGTAACTTAACTACATCTCAGAACAGAGCTCAGGAATATTTAGAGGATGTTAAAAGTATTCAGCAACCAACAAGGTAATATTCACAAAGTCTGTTATCCAATTTAAACCATTAGGCACATGAAGTGGCAGAAAAACATGACACAAAATAAGGGGGAAAAAATCTATTGATCAAAACTAACCAAGGATGGACAAAGATGATAGAATTGGCAGTTAAGGGCATAAAAACAACTGTCATAATAATTGCATGAATCAGAAAGTTAAGTACAGAAGGACAGTATTGGAGGAATGGGAAGACAAGCCACAGATGGGGAGAAAGTATTTTAAGACACACCTGTGATGAAAGTCTATTATTCAAAATATTCAAAGAAATAATAAAATTAAATAATAATAAACAACTTGATTGAAAAATGGACCAAAAACCTTAACAGACACCTCATCAAAGAAAATAAAAAGGATGGCAGATAAGCAAATGAAAAGATATCCCATAAAGTATGTCTTAAATGAAAATCACAGTATTAATAAATCAACAGCAAAGTATCATTACACACCCATCAGAACAACCGAAATTCAAAATGCAGGCAATGTCAAAAGCTAGAGCAAATATGGAGCAAGACGAACTATTATTGACTGATGGTGACAAAGCAAAAAGGTACAGCCACTTTAGAAGACAGTTTGTCAGTTTCTTACTGAACTAAACACACTCTTACCATATGATCAAGCAATCATACTCCTTGGCATTTACCCTAAGGAGCAGAAAACTTATGTCCACATAAAAACCTGCATTATTTACAGCAGCTTTATTCATAGTGGTTAGAACTTTGAAGTAACCAAGATGTTCTTCAGTAGGTGAATGGATAAATTCAAGATAATATTACTCTAGTACATCAAGACAAATATTACTCAGTGCTAAAAAAGAAATGAGCTATCAAACCATGAAAAAAAAAAAAAACACAGAACCTTAAATGCATATTACTAAATGGAAAAAAGTCAATCTGGAAAGGATACACATTGTATAACTCAAAATAATAGGACCTCCTAGAATAGGCAAAATTTTGGAGACAGTAAAAGATCAGTAGTTGTCAAGAATTGGCGGAGTGAGGAGTAATGAACAGGTGATGAGCAGAGGATTTTTAAGGTGGTGAAAATACTGTGCCTGATGCCATAATGATGAATACATGTTATCATACATCTGTCCAAATATATAGAATATAAACACGATGAGAAATTTTATGTCTCCTATGAATTTTGAGTGATTATCTTGTGTCGACGTAGTTTTATCAATTGTAACAATATACCCACACTCTGTTGGGAGATGGTAATAATAGAGGGAGGCTGTGCATGTGTAGGAGTAGAAGGTATATTGGGAAATCCCTACATGGGCTCTTCAATTTTCCTATGAACGTCACCTCCTCCAAGTACATCTTAATTTCTAAAACAGTTAAGTAGAGTTGCTGAAGATGCAAAGACTCAATCTGAACTTCCTGATGTGGAAACTAAAATATCTAAGATGAAAAATGCAGTGGTTTGGATTAAGAGTAGATTAGACATTACAGAAGAAGTCACAGCAATAGAAATAATTTAAAGTGAAATACAGAGAAGGAAAGGGGGCTGGCGGGGGGGGGGGCGGGTAGAGCATCCATGGTCTGTGGGACAACTAACTTCAAGAGGCTTTATATATGTGTAGGTGAAACCTCCAGAAGACAGAAGCAGAAAGAATATTTGAAGAAATAATGGCCAAACTTTTTCCAAATTTAAAGAAAACTTCAGACTCATGGGCTCAAGTAGTTCAATAAACCGTAAGCACCGGAAACACAAAGAAAATTAAACCATGGAAGACCATAATCAAATTGTACAGGTGAGTAAAGACAAGAAAACTTTAAAAGCAATCATGGGGGTGGGGGAAACACGTACAGAGGAACAAAGAAGCAAAGATGACAACAGATTTCTCATGAAAAATAAGAAAGCAACGAAAACACAAACAAAATGGAAAAATATTGTCCAAGTATATTTTTCAAAATGACATTTAGTATCAGATAATCATCTCAGTATGCAGTAAAAACTTAGACAAAACGCAGTGTTGACTTCTGATCAAAACTCTTAGCCTACTGGAAGTAGAAGAAGGCTGTCTTAACTGGAAAAGTGGCATCTACAAGCCCACAGCTAATATCAGAGCTAATCAAGAAAGGAACCTCTTCCCTCTAGTATCAGGAACAAAGCCAGGATGTCTGCTTCTATCATTTTTACTTGGCATTATACTGGAACTCTTAGCCAAGAGAATAAAGCAATCAAAACCATCCCAGGCTTTACTCTGTATGAAAAAATGACGTTGATTAAAACATACACATGAAAATAATTAAAAGGTTCTAAAATATATAAAATAACTTTGAAAAAAGAAAAAGTTGGACAACTAGGACTGCCTGATATTAAGACTTTATTTATTATAAAATAAAGCTTTATGATAACCTGTATGATATACTGTATAACATAGGAAACTCTACTTAATGCTCTATAATGACCTATATGGGGAAAGAAGTGTTGATATATGTATATGTATAACTGATTCACTTTGCTGGTTTTGAACTTTCAAATTTTCAGTTTCTCCTACAAAACGAAGCTCTAGCTGCATTGTACCCACAAGACAGCATAGCAATGGAGATGTTTCTTGCCCAGGAGTCACTTGCTCTCAAGTTTGCAGCAGTGCCTTTCCCTCTCCTTTATGGTCCTTATCCTGCTTTATTCACTTACTTGACTGCCTTAGGAATAAAAATTTTTGACTATCAATCAATTTCTTATCTTCTGTTAACAAAGAGATAGTAAAATGGTTTCTCCCAGTAGTCTGAAGGGAGAAGTCACAGAAAGCTCTTAACACTCTCTCTGGTTCCCTCTGTTATTGGGTCCCAACTCATTTTCCACACCCTTTTTTTTAATAGTTTCTGAGCCAGTATACACATGAAGCTCTTATTTCATGCACACTATTTCCCACATTGCCAAACAATCTCTATGTGTTGTGTTTGCTTACTTAGCACGTAAAGGATATCCATGTGTAAACCATTAACAAAGAAAGAAGGAAAGAGAAAAGCATCGTTTACTTTTAAACTCATAGATTGGCATTTTCATTTCCAACAAACAGTAACCGGAAGTCATCTTATCTCTCTTCAAGAAGGATTGACAGAAAGAAAAGAACCCTTGACAGAAAAATGATGCCTTGCTGTTTGGTACAGGATATAAAAGGTTTAAAAATAAATGACGCACAGAAAATGAGAGGTTCTAAAAGTTCTCATCAACCATTTCATCAGTATAGGCTGGTATGGGTGTGATAGGGCATGTGATGCTGTCTTTCTACTGTTTTCAGTCATAAATCTTCAGATGTCAAGATATTGCTGAATCAAGCCTGTAAATTCCTCACTATACTGGGTCAACTCAAGTTACAGATCATGTTGCAATCATTTTTTTTTTTCCTCCTGCAAACTAACCCCAGCTGTGCCACCTTTTTTGTTTGTAATATTCTTTTTATTCACTTGCTTCTCAAGATGAGGAACAAATAATAAATATTATAAGAGTATTAAATAAGTTCACAATATCAGTTCACAACATCTTTTTATAATTCCTGCATAGATACAATTAAAACATGAAATAATTATTGCTTGTATATTTTGCATGCTTGTATTTATCCTCAAATATTTTAATAGTTTTCCATTATATACTTACAAATAAAACTTTTCATCCCATACTGGATTCAAGTTTCCAAAAATGGTTTTAGTCCTTCTTTTGTTCTTTCCCACTTGAACTGTAACATATGGGTCGCTAGACCCTGTTTTGTCTTTTGCCTGCAAGCCTTGTGCAGAAACCACTGAAACAAACCAAATTCAAACTTTTAGTATAAGTATTTTTGCAGAAACAAAAAACTGATAATGAAGGAAACGTTTTCTATTATTTTGTTCCCTGGGTTTGCAGACACAACCCCATTGCTTTCAGTCTCATGAACAACAGGATTTAACAAAATGTTTAATGAAAGAATCAATCACACAACATTAAAACCTTTCTTTGGCTAATATTTTCTTTTGCCTGTAATGAACAGTAGCTATAGACATACATCTACATATATTTATTACCTATATACTCATATGTCACTGCATGCATGTATAGACAAATGAGAATGCACAAACATTAAGCCAATTAATTAATTAATTCAGTAAATATTTTGAATTACCCAATGCAGTTCAAAGTCTGTGATTTAAAATATTTTTGTGTACATGAGTTTACTACCAGTATTAAAGAGAAGTTTCTTTACTTTACCTTTTGAATATAAAATGAGTGAATTAAGAGGCTTGGTAAATATTCACATGATAACCTATGCAGTTGCTGTTACTATTATGAGCAACTTCAGAAGTTCAAATTACTAGACATCACTACACTCAAATTGCATTCAGTCAAGGATCAAATGGATAAGGGGTATTGATCCAGGAGTAAGTAAAATGATATTTGTTTTCTCATTAAGAAAAATTGACTAAAGAGATTATTGGCTACTCTTGTCATTTATCTGTGTCAGGCAGCAACAAAACTAATCTCTTGTAAACTGCAGGGTATTGACAAATATAAAACAGAACTTTCTTTCTCTCAAAGAGGAAGATTAGATTAGACATGACTTTTGATTAGAATGAGACATGGACTGAAATGACGTCAATTATCTACCATACCTTTTAGAAATTTGAAGTTTCAATTAGACTTCAAAGTTGACAAGACTGAAAAAATCTTCTTATTTTGCCTATAACATTTATTAGCAGTGATTTCTAAGATATATAAAAATCTCAAAGTGGAATAAAAATTTTCAAAAAGACTTATGTTTACCTGTAATGGTTATTTTTGCTGACCACTTAGATGTCCCATCCAGTACACTCTGTTTGGCTGCCTTTGTGTACTGCACAAAATCTTCTTTAGAAATCTGAAACATTTCCTGAATTACTTCAAACACCTCTGGCCTGTTTGTCTCCCTGATCTTCATTCTTTCTTTCATGGCTGTAATAATGGTTTGAGTCTTATCTTCTGCACCATGCTTAGAACTCTTTTCTGCTGCTCCTATAATAGAAAATTTGATGGTGATGTAAATATACATGAAGCTCTTTTTCATAGACCAGGGGGAGGGTCAGAAAAAAAGGAAGAACATGAGAATGAATGAATGCTCTAATTCTCAGGAGTCAGATTAGCTTTTTCAGAAAATATCAGGAGAATAAGCACCATGCTAAGATTCAGAATGACTAGCCCTTATGCTACTGTAGGTAATGGACATCCACGATCCCAGGGTTTTTTAGTTGTATTACTGAACTGAATCACAGCTGTGCAAATATTTGGTTTGAATTTTTAAAAGCAACTTTCCAAACCAAAGGAACACACAAATCAAATGTGTTACATACCACACATATTTACTCATTGGGTAACCAAGACAAAATTGAGAAACAGATACATATGGCAAATTTCACTCAAAAATCAACATTTCAAATACTTGCATTCACCTAAAGTGCCTATTTTTAATTCATGAAACTTATCGTAATTAAAAGCTTACATTTTTCCTTGCAAAATGAAAACTACCACTATCCATTAGATTGAAATACAGGGTGATATTTTACTTGGAATGAAAGTGATTCTATTTAAAAAGGATTTAGAAACCACCAGACTGCACTATCCCTACATCATGGACCACAGATGTGCACTCTCATTCTATGATATGGCCACTTTTTTAAACAGGCTGAATTTTCACTTTCTACTCAAAAAGTAATTTTTTACTTCTAGGACATGTATTTGTTATGATTGGTCTTAATATTCTGGGCTATAAACTATCTTTGTGTTATAAACTCTTGTTAACAAATCCTGGCAGTGAAGAATTTCCAAAAGGCAATCCTCGAGTCCCTCAGCTTCTACAACCACCAGTCCGATAGTCTTAATGCTCTCTGTGGCCTCTGGGTTGCTCTGTATTCCCTGAGCAAACAGTGGACCTTGATTCTGACTCTCAAGGTTCCTTACTGACTGTGAAATAGGAAAGTAAAAGACCATGTATCAGGGTCCAGAGAGACTGTCACTGCTGAAACCAAACACTTTTTGGTACAGAAGCAACTGAGATATAATGAAAAGAATATTGTGGCTGTAGGTAGTAATCATTTCAATTTTTATCTCCAAGACTATAAATACTGCGAAACTTGTATTATATTTTTTGAAATACTGTATTTATGAAATAGGCATACTAATAGCTCATAAAATTGTTTAGAGATTGAATGTGATGATTTATCTACACAATTCCAACCACAAAGGATAGTCTCATTAAAGTTCTTTGAATCTACTTCTGTAAATGGTGTGCGCCTGATTTAAACACAGAAACTAAAAGGGAAGGTCAACTATGAACTTCCCTTATAACAAATTCATATAAAATTTAACATCAATATTTTAGTGAACATTTTCATTATTTGAAAATATACCATTTGTTTTCTAAAGTGGTAAAAGTGCATTCATAGTAATCAAGATGTAATTAAAGTATGGTAAAAGAGATGCATATTCTGTTGGTAGAAAGACCAGTTTGCCTGTCTTTACATAATTTTTTTAATGTTTGAAGATTTAAACCACATATGTAAAAAAGAATACTAATAATTAACGTATTCCGTTTAAGATATAATTTGAAGGGACATTCTTAATGCCATCAGTTCAGCTCAGTCGCTCAGTCGTGTCCGACTCTTTGCGATCCCAAGAATCGCAGCATGCCAGGCCTCCCGGTCCATCACCAGCTCCCAAAGTTTACTCAAACTCATGCCCATCGAGTCGGTGATGCCATCCAGCCATCTCATCCTCTGTTGTCCCCTTCTCCTCCTGCCCCCAATCCCTCCAGCATCAGGGTCTTTTCCAATGAGTCAACTCTTCTCATGAGGTGGCCAAAGTACTGGAGTTTCAGCTTCAGCATCAGTCCTTCCAATGAACACCCAGGACTGATCTCCTTGCAGTCCAAGGAACTCTCAAGAGTCTTCTCCAACACCACAGTTCAAAAGCATCAATTTTCTGGTGCTCAACTTTCTTCACAGTCCAACTCTCACATCCATACATGACCACTTAATGCCATAGTGATCTGTTAAAACATGCCCTAGAATAACTATATATTTGTGAGTTATGTACCTCTAAGCATTCTTGTAATTTGTTAATAATGGCTTCATTCCATAGAGCATAATTCTCACAGAGTAAAATTAGCATAGGCTAGACTACATAGTTGCAACTCCCCAAAAGAGATATTTTACTTCAAGTATTGGAATAATCATTAAATAGAAAAAAACAATAGTTGCTTGAAAAAGTCACCTGCAAGATTCAAAGTGCCTCAAAAGTTTGGTTTTAAAGGTGATTCAAAGAATGCCCAAAGGGTTAGAAGCATGATTAAAATATTGGCTTCCCCCAATATTTCATTTCTAAACAACTATACTTGTTATGTCTATTAATGCCTTCAAAGCTCTAGAAAAGTATGTTCAGTTCAGTTCAGTGGCTCAGTCGTGTCCGACTCTTTGCGACCCCATGAGTCGCAGAACGCCAGGCCTCCCTGTCCATAACCAACTCCCAGAGTTTACGCAATCCATGTCCATCGAGTCGGTGATGCCATCCAGCCATCTCATCTTCTGTCGTCCCCTTCTCCTCCTGCTCCCAATCCCCCCCAGCATCAGGGTCTTTTCCAGTGAGTCAACACGTCACATCAGGTGGCCAAAGTATTGGAGTTGCAGCTTCAGCAAAAATCCTTCCAATGAATACCCAGGACTGATCTCCTTTAGGAAGGACTGGTTGGATCTCCTTACAGTCCAAGGGACTCTCAAGAGTCTTCTCCAACACCACAGTACAAAAGCATCAATTTTTCGGTGCTCAGCCTCACATCCATACATGACCACTGGAAAAACCATAGCCTTGACCAGACGGACCTTTGTTGGCAAAGTAATGTCTCTGATTTTTAATACGCTATCTAGGTTGGTCATAACTTTCCTTCCAAGGAGTAAGCGTCTTTTAATTTCATGGCTGCAATCACCACCTGCAGTGATTTTGGAGCCCAAAAAAATAAAGTCTGACACTGTTTCCCCATCTATTTCCCATGAGGTGATGGGACCAGATACCATGATCTTAGTTTTCTGAATGTTAAGCTTTAAGCCAACTTTTTCACTCTCCTCTTTCACTTTCATCAAGGGGCTTTTTAGTTCCTCATCACTTTCTGCCATAAGAGTGATGTCACCTGCATATCTGAAATGTTAAAGTCCTCAAAAGTTAAATGCATTAACTTTTGGATTATTTTTCTAATTCAGGCAGAGCCAATTTACCGCCACCCACATAATAAATGTTCATCCCAATAATAACTACCAAATTCAAGGCTAGAATGTCAAAAGAATTTTCTTCTTAAGAAACTAAACCTCTCTACTTAACAACCACTGTTTAAATTCTCTTGAAGAATCAACTAGGAAAGCTTGACAATTAACTTTGAAGTAATTCACCAATGCTCTTGATGTTGGAGTAGCATATCTACTCTAATATTTACAGACAACAGACAGATCCATAAATTGCAAAATCACCAATCTGGGAGAGCAAGTTAGTAAAGACTTATGTTTGAGCCTTTTATCTATTATTTCTAGAAAAGACACATAATGTCTATGCTTTTGATATGAAAAATGATTCAACTTTGATTTAGTTTAGAGATACAGACCAATTCACAAATTTGTAACTCATCTACAATTACTTTTCATTGCCCCATCACTTACTGAACCCACATATTTCATCTTATTTTTCTAATGAAACTATTTCTTAAATAAATTTCCAGCTCTTTGGTTTATTATTTTCCTTTGGGCTTATTATGTTTATCTCAAAGTTATCAGAGATAAACAGATTTGTATATATAGGAGTCTTCCTTCAATGTATGTGGTAGAAGATCTAGCAGCTTCACTGAAATACAGTAATAAGTCAACCAGAGATCAACAATAAAGATCAAAGGAGATATTACATAATAAAAGCACTTTGTAAAGTGTAATACATTATCCAAATGGAACTCATATTTGTTACTTTTAAAAACACTTAATTGACAGATCAGAAAATGCAATTATGCAGAAGACTGCAAGGGAATTCAACCTTAGACAGAGGCAGGCTTATCTCACATGATGCCCTTAAGCCTAATTTAATGGAATAAAGCTAATTAGTTAGAAACCGTCATTTTTCTTTCATTTTTATTCATTACCCAAAGCATCTAAATTGCATATGAAAGTAACAGTTTCATCATTTTATATGGTAATTTATAATTTCAGTTTTCCTTTCAAATAATTATCTATATCTATATGTGGCAAATGCATCATCCCACCTTGGCCCCAGTCTCTTCTCTTTCCTATTCTTTCAACAGCTGTTCTAAAACATTTTCACTCTCCATTACTCTCCACTCTCAGCATATGATATTATCTTTTCTTTAAAAGAAATCCTGGCTTTCTAAATTCAGTGGTCACATTTTCTTCCCTCCCCCATGGAAAAAAGCAAAACAACAAAAGCCAAACTTGATTTATAGCATTTGCAGATTTCTGTGCTATAAATATTCCTAACATGGCCGATTTCAAGCAACTGCCTCACAGAATTCTTCAATATTTCTCAATCAACACTGATGTGACTACTTCTGTCAGTATTGATTTTATATACAGATTTTATATACAGTATTGATTTTATATACACACGTCCTCTACATACTAGTCTTTAAAGCCAACTTCAGTTATTTGTATTCCAAGTATCTAGTACACTGCTTGGAAAATAAGAAACACTCAATAAAGATAAAATGTTTATTGGGGGAATCTAAAAGAAAACAATTACTATATTTGGGTATTCAATTTGGCCCTGGGTTTAATTTAATGTGCTATAAACTTTTTGCACACTGTGACCATAAGGCCAAAAATATTGGAAGAAACAAGAATGAGTTGCTATGTAAAATTTCAGACATGCTTTGTCATATCTTATGAAAAGACAAAATACACTGGGCTCTTAGCTTCAGATTTAGAATTTTCAGAAGACAAATCTGTGCCCACCATTATAAAAGCAGAATTTGGTTGGCATATGTATTTCACACATTTAATAACAAAGCAAATGCATAAGTCCAAATACCAGTGAAAAAAGTAAATCAAGAAAACTACTTTTAAATAAGACCAAAGAGCATAGCGCTCATGGTGCTGTGGTTACAGAAGGAGTCAGCCTTCTATTTAAATTCTGATTTGCTCCTTATGATCTGAACTTGGGCTAGTTAATTCTTCCTGTAAGCTTTAGTTTTGTCATCTGAGAAAAAGAAGGAAATAATATTACTGTTTTCCTTTACAGGGTTACTGCAAGGATTAAATGAGATATTGATATAGTTTCAATACTAATAATTGAATAAGCACAGGGATTTCAGGACAAAGGTGTGGGTATAGCATTTATTAAAGAATTTCACATTAATAAGAAATTTTAGGGTTTTGCACTTCACTTGCCCCATGAAGCAACTCCTTGAAAATTTTGCCCTAGACAGTGTCATGCTCAGCATCTGCCAAGGCTAAATGCTCTATTAACTGTTCACTAGATCGGAGTTCAATGACAACAGAGTTCAAAGAGACTGCAGAAAAGAATAATGATAACAAGAATGTTAACAGAAATTTATTATTAACACCCATTAACCCTTTACCTGCATTTGAAGCTGATGAATCCAGAGATTGCAAGTGGTTAATAACCCTGCACTTAGGATCTGATACTGAGCCATGTGTCTTCCTAAGAGTGTCTAATCTGATAAACTTTACTGCTTTTACTGTCTTTACCAGTAAAATTGTGTAGGTGGACCTGCTTTTGTTGTCCCTGCTTTCCTCTCCCTTGAAATCACATAGGTGGGCATGTAGCTGGCATTTCCTACTCTTTCCCTTTAGCTGTTTTTACAACCAGATAATCTTAATCCTCCTCTTTTACCATGCCTTCAATCTTTCAAGGAACAACTTCGCGACTCCCACGTCTTTAAGTCAGCCACCTCCTTTTTCTTGTAAGATCAAAGTCACACACTCCACATGATTTCTCCCACACAACAAAGGACTGATGTTTAACAAGAGGGTAACTGGAGGAGCACAGATCCAGCCTAGCATCATCTCCCACCCCTGGAGGTGGGGAATGTGGGCTGGGAGCCCCCTTTCCAGGAACTGCCACCTTCTACAAAGTGACTTCACTGTCATCAAACCTACAGCTCCAAACAAACAGAAGCAACCATTCCTGCCCTCTCCACTAGACCAAACCCACCAAATTCCATCATCCAATTTTTAGTAAATGCAATCTTAGAAGTTTAGAAACATTTGCGTCTCAAAATCCTTCACAAAATCAGGAATGCACTCTCACAATTGTATATCAAAACTGCATCTCTTAAGCATTATTTAGATATTTGCTTTCTCGAGATTTCCGAATCATTTCAGAGTCTAAATCTATCTATAGGGATTACGGGAGCAAATAACTTGTTAAAAAAAAAAAAAAGAGGGGGCAACTTAAAAAACATTTTTACTGTGTAAGAGAAAAAGAAGGGAGCAAGGAAGGGATAGGAAGAAGACAGAACTTTTTGGTCTCGCCACTTAGCTACATAGATTACTTCAAATCCTTTTCAAAAAGAGAAAGAAATAAAATGGATAGAAACAAAAAATTAAACAAAATTAAACAAAAAAGTTTTTTTTCTTTTTCTCTATTTTTAAATAGCCTCTGACATCTAGAAATTTGGCTAACACAACTGGTTCACACTGTGGCTGGAAGCTGTCCCAGCGCTCACCACTAGGCAATCTTGCTCTCCAGCTGGGTGTAAGGATTCTCACAGGTCATCAACCTTGCACATGGTCCCTCTTTAAACAAATAAGACCACTCTGTAAGTTTTTCTAAGCACGGTTGAAAACCAGGTCACTGTGTGACCACAAAATACCAAACATCCTCCTCCATATATGAGTAACTACTGCTTCTTTACTAAATTCAGCTATTAGTCTCTCTTGTCTGTTTTCTTATAGATAAGATTTTTTTCTTTTATGTACACAATAACAGGATTGTCCTCACTATAAGGCAATACCTGAGCCAGAGAAATCCTCTCTTTTTAAATCCTCTCTTACTGAAATGCCCTGTGGCTCACCCTGGTGTGCATTCTCCATCAAAGCCATGGGTAATAAACTGAACTTTTAAAACCACAGGAGTGTTCTTAGTGATCTTTAACTGGAGAGCATTGAGAGGTATTATTAATCCTTTTCACATATATGGAAAATGGTGCTCAGAGAGGTTTTAGGAAACTCTTACTAGTGACAGGATTAGAAGCCAGATCTTTCTCAAGTAGCTCAGGACTCCAAAAAGATACATATAGATAGACAGCCTTTTTTCTTAGGTTATATAGAATATTTCTGTCATATTGCTGCTGCTGCTAAGTCGCTTCAGTCGTGTCTGACTCTGTGCGACCCCATAGACAGTAGTCCACCAGGCTTCTCCGTCTCTGGGATTCTCCAGGCAAGAATACTGGAGTGGGTTGCCATTTCCTTCTCCAATGCATGAAAGTGAAAAGTGAAAGTGAAGGCACTCAGTTATGTCCAACTCTTCAAGACCTCATGGACTGTAGCCTACCAGGCTCCTCCATCCATGGGATTTTCCAGGCAAGAGTACTGGAATGGGTTCCCATTGCCTTCTCCATCTGTCACATTAAGTGAGGTATAGTCACCCTTTTTGTATCCCCACATACCCTGAAAATGATCCATTATGAGGTTATTCCTTTGGATTAAGAAACTGATCACTGTATTAAAGTAAGTTAACTATTGATTCCACTTTTATCCAAGTTATCTTATCAAATCATTTCCTAGTTAGTATTGAAAAGTCAGCATTGTGAGTATGTTGTGACTGTAGATAGAGACGATAGAGAGTGGGTGAGCCTCGAGCTTGGTGGGTTGGCCATAGAGGGAAGTCCTAGGGAGTCATCTGGAAGGGAAGGCTTGGGAAGCCAAGGTCTGGGCATCATAGATTGTCTAAAAGACAGAGAGAGGAGGAAAGCACTAGAAATAAAATTCAACAACTTTCCATTTCCCCCTCTAGGGATCCATTTTGCACATTTCTTTATAATTAGGAGAGATCATTAGGCTAGGAGTTCAGAGACCTTAGTTGTAACCCTACCTATGTTATTCACTTGTTTTTTTTTTTTTTTTATATATGATACTGAGCTGTCTGCACTAAGTAAAATCAGTAGCTTGGATTCTTCCAATTCATGGATCTCAAAGGCTCCCCTAATGATCTATGGTTTAATGGAAGAATGATCTCTAAACTATTTCATGCTATTTCTAATTGCGCTCTCATGTCCTTATTTGTTGCTTCCCAATATTTATTACGCAGTTAGCTGTGCTTACACGTGTGCTAAATTATGGGGAAACAAAGACTGGTCCCCACCCTAAAGCAGCAAATACAAAGCTTCTTAAGTGCTGATTATGTAAACATACTTTGTATAATTGCTATTGACAAAGCAAAATGTAAAAAGTTTCTAAGATATGTGTTCATATTTATGCACCTAAGTTGTAGAAAATATGTCTGAACCCAGGGACAACACTGATAACTTTTTTTTCTAGATCTGAAAGCCCAGAATAAAGCTCGTACCCACAGTAGCTGTTCAACCTATACAAATAACATATGTCTTAAGATAGCATGGTTGGAAAATGTGGTAACACAAATACCCCACCCCCAAAAAATCAGTAGTTTGCAGACAGGAATGCACGAGCCAGATTTTGTCAATGATATGAAGTCACAATGGCTAAGCATTAGTGCACAGAAGCTTAACATAATGTTAGTGGGAAACACAGAACAAAATAATACATCTCACAAGATGCTGCTTTCCTGAACACTTGATGAAATGCTTTCTCTTTTTATGCAGATACTTGAAATTTCCAGTTAGGAACTAAAACTAGGTAGAATGCTTTTTTCAGTGGGACTCTGGGATTTCTTTTTTGGAGATGTGTAAGAAAGTGCTGGCCAACTGGGTTAGGCTTCATGGTTACTTGCATATTTTTCTGATTTTGAAGTTATTTTTTTCTAAAAAGGCAATCAAGGGAAATATTTCTTGCATGAAATCTCTTTTACATGTGTCTCACTCTACATACGACCTCATCCCAACCAACATACACTTCTTTTTTTCACGTTTTCCTAGTTTAAAACTGCCACCATAACTGCTTGGACAAGGTCCTTATGGGTTACACCTTAGGGTGTAACCTCCTAGAGGTGACACCTCCTAGAATAATAGAAATAAAAACAAATATAAACTAATGGGACCTAATTAAACTTAAAAGCTTTTGTACAGCAAAGGAAATAATAGACAGATTAAAAGACAACACTCAGAATGGAAGAAAACAATTGCAAATGAAACAACTGACAAAGGATTAATCTCCAGAATATATTAGTGGCTCTTACATCTCAATATCAAGAAAAAAAAAGCCCAATCAAAAAATGGGCAGAAAACCTAAACAGACATTCCTCCAAAGAAGATATACAAATGGCCAATAAACACATAAAAAAGAGGCTCAACATCACTCATTATGACAGAAATGCAAATCAAAACTACAATAATATATCACCTCACATCATTCATAATTGCCATCATCAAATAATCTACAAACAATAAATGCTGGAGAGGCTTCAGAGAAAAGGGAAACTTCCTACACTGTTGGTGTGAATGTAAACTAATACAACCATTGTGGAGAACAGTATGGAGATTCCTTAAAAAGCTAGGAAAAATATCTAGCCTATGACCCAGCAACTCCACTACTGGACATATAGCCTAAGAAAATCACAATCCAAAAATATATATATGTATCCCAGTGTTCACTGCAGCACTATTTACAATAGCCAGGACATGGAAGCAACCCTGATGTCCACTGAAAGATGAATGGGTAAAGAAGATGTGGTATATATATACAATGGAATATTACTCAGCCATAAAAAAGAACTAATTTGAGTCAGTTCTAGAGAGGTGAATGAACCTAGAGCCTGTTATACAGAGTGAAGAAAATCAGGAAGAGACAAACAAGTAGAAAATTCCACAAAACAACTTCTGAATGCTGGCGGAGGACACCAGGCACCCAGAATGGCAGCCCATTCTCTTTGAAATGAGGCAGGACAAGATATAAAAGATAAAAAGAGAGACAAAAAGAGTTAGGGACAGAGACCCATCCCGGGGAGGGAGTTGTGAAGGAGGATAAGTTTCCAAACACCAGGAAACAGGCAGGTCTTTGGGGAGTTTTGGAATCTCAGAGGGCAACATAACTGGGAGAAAAAACAAAAAACACAGATTATGCACCTAACCGCAACTCCCAGGGGAGAAGCAGTCCAGAAGCTCGCATCCACCAGCAGCGAGCGGGGGCTGAAGAGGGAGACAGGGGCTGCATGCTTAGGGTAAGGACCAGGGCTGAATGTCCTGAGGACAATCTGAGGGAGTTAATGTGAGACAGCAACCCAAACTGTGGGATAGCCAGAGAGGGGGGGAAGAAAAGAGAGAGAGAACTTTCCCGAGAAAAGCTATAAGGCAACACCTGGCCTGCTCACAGAACAAAGGACCAAGTGAAAACCAGGGGAGAGCTAACTGGCTGCAGGCCGGCCCCTCCCCCCGCTGGAGGCAGAGAGGCAGGCAGTTGACAGCCAGAGCCAGAAAGAGGGGCAATCTCCGCCCCAGAGATGGCATCCTCCAACAAACTGTGAGCAGGTTCCCAGTTGCTAACCAAGTCTTCCTGGGATCCTGGAGGGTTGACATTGGTCAGGAGGGCCGCAGTCAGAGATAAGCTCCCTAGAGGAGACACATGGCACACCTGAGACGGTGCTCCTGCTGTGCACCCAGGAAACCAAGGGGCTGGGACCAGTGAGGCGATAAGACACACCGCCCAGCTGGGGAGGGTGTGCTCACCAAACACCTGGTCGCCTGCGCTGCTTGGACCTGGGAAGGGCACAAACCACAGGCCCAACCAAGTCTGTGCTTTTGTGGAGTACCTGAGAACCTGAACCTAAGCAACTTAGACCTGGGAAGTGCACGAAACCCAGGGCCCACTTAAGACAGTTCCCCTGCAGAGCAACCTGGAGCCTGAGCAGTATAGACTGAGAAAGCACACATGTGTGAGCGGGGGCAAACCCAGCGTGGCCCAGACACTGCGAGCACTCCCCACACACACCAGTGACATTTGTTTGCAGTGTTCCTCCCTCCCCGCAGCACAACTGAACAAATGAGCCTAAATAAGTGACAACCTTCACCCCCTTGTGTCAGGGCCTAAGTTAGATACTGAAGAGACTTGCAAACAGAGGAAGCCAAAATAAAGAAGAGGAAACCGCTTTGGAAGTGACAGGGGCAACAGATTAAAACCCTGTAGTTAGCACTGACTACATTGAAAGGGGCCTATAGACCTTGAGAAGAAGTGTAAGCTGGAACAAGAAACTATCTGAAACTGAACTGACCCCACACTGCCCTCAACAGGTCCAGAGAAATTCCTAGATACATTTTACTATTATCATTTTTTAATTAAAAAAATTTTTTTAAGTTTTTTATTACTCCTTTAATTTTCATTTTTATAGCCTACTATTACCTTACAAAAAAAGATCCCATTTTTAAAGCAAATTCCATATATATATATTTTTATAGTTTTTGTGATTTTTTTTTTGAATATTGTATTTTTGAGAGTCTAACCTCTAGATTGTTAATCTTTGCTTTTTGGTATTTGTTATCAATTTTGTACCTTTAAGAATCCAATCTTCAGTACCCATTTTTACTTAGGAGTGTGATTACTGGTTTGATTGCTCTCTCCCCTTTTGACCCTCTTTTTTATCCCCCAGGTCACCTCTATTTCCTCGCTACCCTTCTCTTCTCTACCCAGCTCTGTGAATCTCTTTGGGTGTTCCGGGCTGTGGAGAACACTTAGGGAACAGATTACTGGCTAGATCTGTCTCTCTTCCTTTGACTCCCCCTCTTCTCCTCCTGGTCACCTCTATCTCCTTCCTCCTTCTTCTCTTCTCTATGTAACTCCATGAACCTCTCTGAGTGTTCCAGACTGTGGAGAGCACAAGGGATTGATTACTGGCTAGATTGCTCTCTCCCCTTTTGATTCCCCCTCTTCTCCTCCTGGTCACTTCTATCTCCCTCTTCCCTCTTCTCTTTTCCATGTAACTCTGTGAACCTCTATGGGTGTCCCTCACTGTGGAGAATCTTTTCACCATTAATCTAAATGTTTTATCATAGGTGCAGTATGGATAAGTCTTGAGGCTACTGTAAGAATAAGACTGAAAGCCAAAGGCAGGAGGCTTAAACCCAAAACTTGAGAACACCAGAAAACTCCTGACTCCAGGGAACATTAATTGAAAAGAGCTCACCCAAAAGCCTCCATACCTACACTGAAACCAAGCTCCACCCAAGAGCCAACAAGTTTCAGAGCAAGACATACCAAGCTAATTCTACAACTCACGGACATAACCCTGAGCATTAAAATACAAGCAGCCCAAAGTCACATCAAACCCATAGACAACTCAAAACTCACTACTGGACACTTCATTGCACTCCAGAGAGGAGGCCAGCTCCACCAGCCAGAACACCAAAGCAAGCCTCCCTAACCAGGAAATCTTGACTAGCCACTCACCCAACCCCACCCACAGGGAGAAACCTCCACAATAAAGATCAACCACAAACTTCCAGCATACAGAAAGGCCACCCCAAAACAGCAACCTAAACAAGATGAAAAGCCAGAGAAATAGTCAGCAGGTAATGGAACATGATAAATGCCCACCAAGCCAAACAAAAGAGGAGCAGATAGGGAGTCTACCTGAAAAAGAATTCAGAATAATGATGGTAAAAATGATCCAAAATCTTGAAAACAAAATGGAGTTACAGATAAATAGCCTGGAGACAAAGATTGAGAAGATGCAAGAAATGTTTAACAAGGACCTAGAAGAAGTAAAAAAAAGAGTCAATCAATAATGAATAATGCAATAGCTGAGATCAAAAACACTCTGGAGGGAACCAAAAGTAGAATACCTGACGCAGAAGATAGGATAAGTGAGGAGGAAGATAGAATGGTGGAAATAAATGAAGCACAGAGGGGAAAAAAAGAATTAAAAGAAATGAGGACAACCTCAGAAACCTCTGGGACAATGTTAAATGCCCCAACATTCGAATCATAGGAGTCCCAGAAGAAGACAAAAAGAAAGGCTATGAGAAAATACTTGAGGAGATAATAGTTGAAAACTTCCCTAAAATGGGAAAGGACATAGCTACCCAAGTGCAAGAAACCCAGAGAGTCTGAAACAGGATAAACCCAAGGTAAAACACCCCAAGATACATATTAATAAAATTAATGAAGATCAAATATTAAAAGCAGCAAGGGAAAAACAACAAATAACACAGAAGGGGATTCTTATAAGGAAAACAGCTGATCTTTCAATAGAAACTCTTCAAGCCAGAAGGGAATGGCAGGACATACTTAAAGTGATGAAAGAGAAAAACCTACAACCCAGATTATTGTACCCAGCAAGGACCTCATTCAAATATGAAGGAGAAATAAAAAGCTTTACAGACAAGCAAAAGCTGACAGAATTCAGCACCAGCAAACCAGCTTTTCAACAAATGCTAAAGGATCTTCTCTAGACAGGAAACAGAAAAGGTGTATAAACTGGAACCCAAAACAACAAAGTAAATGACAACGGGATCATACTTATCAATAATTACCTTAAATGTAAATGGGTTGAATGCCCCAACCAAAAGAAAAAGTCTGGCTGAATGGATACAAAATCAGGATCACTATATATGCTGTCTACAGATTGAAAGTGAAGGGCTGGAAAAAGATATCACACACAAATGGAGACCAAAAGAAATCAGGAGTAGCAATGCTCATATCAGATAAAATTGACTTTGAAATAAAGGCCATGAAAAGAGACAAAGAAGGACACTACATAATGATAAAAGGATCAATCAAAGAAGAAGATATAACAATTATAAATATACATGCACCTTTATCTTCGACAAAGGAGGCAAGGATATACAATGGAAAAAAGACAACCTCTTTAACAAGTGGTGCTGGGAAAACTGGTCAAACACTTGCTAAAAGAATGAAACTAGAACACTTTCTAACACCATACACAAAAATAAACTCAAAATGGATTAGAGATTTAAATGTAAGACCAGAAACTATAAAGTTTCTAGAGGAGAACATAGGCAAAACACTCTCCAACATAAATCACAGCCGGATCCTCTATGACCCACCTCCCAGAATATTGGAAATACAAGCAAAAATAAACAAATGGGACCTAATGAAACTTAAAAGCTTTTGCACAACAAAGGAAACTATAAGTAAGGTGAAAAGACAGCCCTCAGATTGGAAGAAAATAATAGCAAATGAAGAAACAGACAAAGGATTCATCTCAAAAATATACAAGCAACTCCTGAAGCTCAATTCTGGAAAAATAAATGACCCAATCAAAAAATGGGCCAAAGAACTAAACAGACATTTCTCCAAAGAAGACATACAGATGGCTAACAAACACATGAAAAGATGCTCAACATCACTCATTATCAGAGAAATGCAAATCAAAACCACAATGAGGTACCATTACACGCCAGTCAGGATGGCTGCTATCCAAAAGTCTACAAGCAATAAATGCTGGAGAGGGTGTGGAGAAAAGGGAACCCTCTTACACTGTTGGTGGGAATGCAAACTAGTACAACCACTATGAAGAACAGTGTGGAAATTTCTTTAAAAATTGGAAATAGAACTGCCATATGACCCAGCAATCCCACTTCTGGGCATACACACCGAGGAAACCAGATATGAAAGAGACACGTGCACCCCAATGTTCATCACAGCACTGTTTATAATAGCCAGGACATGGAAGCAACCTAGATGCCCATCAGCAGATGAATGGATAACGAAGCTGTGGTACATATACACCATGGAATATTACTCAGCCGTTAGAAAGAATTCATTTGAATCAGTTCTAATGAGATGGATGAAACTGGAGCCCCTTATACAGAGTGAAGTAAGCCAGAAAGATAAAGAACATTACAGCATACTAACACATATATATGGAATTTAGAAAGATGGTAATGATAACCCTATATGCAAAACAGAAAGAGAGGCACAGAAGTAAAGAACAGACTTTTGGACTCTGTGGGAGAAGGTGAGGGTGGGATGTTTCGAGAGAACAGCATGTATATTATCTATACTGAAACAGATCACCAGCCCAGGTGGGATGCATGAGACAAGTGCTCGGGCCTGGTGCACTGGGAAGACCCAGAGGACTCGGGTGGAGAGGGAGGTGGGAGGGGGGATCGGGATGGGGAATACGTGTAACTCCATGACTGATTCATGTCAATGTATGACAAAACCCACTGCAATGCTGTGAAGTAATTAGCCTCCAACTAATAAAAATAAATGGAAAAAAATATATATATATGCACCCAACATAGGAGCACCACATATGTAAGGCAAATGCTAACAAGAATTAAAGGGGAAATTAACAGTAACACAGTAATAGTGGGAGAATTTAATACCCCACTCACACCTATGGATAGATCAACTAAACAGAAAATTAGCAAAGAAACACAAACTTTAAATGATACAATAGACTGGTTAGACTTAATTGATATCTATAGGACATTTCACCCCAAAACGATGAATTTCACCTTTTTCTCAAGTGCACACAGAACCTTCTCCAGGATAGATCACACCCTGGGTCATAAATCTAGCCTTGGTAAATTCAAAAAAATTGAAATCATTTCAAGCATCTTTTCTGAACACAATGTGGTAACATTAGATGTCAATTATAGCAGATGACACCACCCTTATGGCAGAAAGTGAAGAGGAACTAAAAAGCCTCTTGATGAAAGTGAAAGAGGAGAGTGAAAAAGTTGGCTTAAAGCTTAACGTTCAGAAAACTAAGATCATGGCATCTAGTCCCATCACCTCATGGGAAACAGATGAGGAAACAGTGGAAACAGTGTCAGATTTCATTTTTAGGGGCTCCAAAATCACTGCAGATGTGACTGCAGCCATGAAATTAAGACGCTTACTCCTTGGAAGGAAAGTTATGACCAACCTAGATAGCATATTAAAAAGCAGAGACATTACTTTGCCAACAAAGGTCCATCTGGTTAAGGATATGGTTTTTCCACTGGTTATGTAGGGATGTGAGAGTTGGACTGTGAAGAAAGTTGAGCACCGAAAAATTGATGTTTTTGAACTGTGGTGTTGGAGAAGACTCTTGAGAGTCCCTTGGACTGCAAGGAGATCCAACCAGTCCATCCTAAAGGAGATCAGTCCTGGGTGTTCATTGGAAGGACTGATGCTGAAGCTGAAACTCCAATATATTGGCCACCTCATAAGAAGAGTTGACTCACTGGAAAAGACCCTGATGCTGGGAGGGATTGGGGGCAGGAGGAGAAGGGGATGACAGAGGATGAGATGGCTGGATGGCATCACCGACTCAATGGGCATGAGTTTGAGTAAACTCCGGGAGTGTGTGATGGACAGGGAGGCCTGGTGTGCTGCGATTCATGGGGTCGTAAAGAGTCAGACACGACTGAGCAACTAAACGGAACTGAACAGGGAAAAAAACTATTAAAAATACAAACATATGGAGGCTAAACAACACGCTTCTGAATAGTCAACAAATCACAGAAGAAATTTAAAAAGAAATCAAAATATGCATAGAAATGAATGAAAATGAAAACACAACAACCCAAAACCTATGGGATTCAGTAAAAGCAGTGCTAACAGGAAGGTTCATAGCAATACAAGCTTACCTCAAGAAACAAGAGAAAAATCAAATAAATAACCTAACTCTACACCTAAAGCAACTAGAAAGAAGAAATAAAGACCCCAGGGTTAGTAGAAGGAAAGAAATCATAAAAATTAGGGCAGAAATAAATGAAAAAAGAAACAAAGGAGACCATAGCAAAAATCAATAAAGTGAAAAGCTGGTTCTTTGAGAAGATAAATAAAACAGACAAACCATTAGCCAGTCTCATCAAGAAAAAAAGGGAGAAGAATAAAATCAACAAAATTAGAAATGAAAATGGAGAAATCACAACACACAGAAATACAAAGGATCATAAGAGACTACTATCAGCAACTATATGCCAATAAAATGGACAATTTGGAAGAAATGGACAAATTCTTAGAAAAATATAACTTTCCAAAACTGAACCAGGAAAAAAAAGAAAACCTTAACAGATCCATCACAAGAACAGAAATCGAAACTGTGATCAGAAATCTTCCAGCAAACAAAAGCCCAGGACCAGATGGCTCCACAGCTGAAATCTGCCAAACATTTAAAGAGCTAACACCTATCCTACTCAAACTCTTCCAGAAAATTGCAGAAGAGGGTGAACCTCCAAGCTCATCCCGTGAGGTCATCGTCACCCTAATACCAAAACCAGACAAAGATGCCACCAAAAAAGAAAACTACAGGCCAATATCACTGATGAACATAGATGCAAAAATCCTTAACAAAATTCTAGCAAACAGAATCCAACAACATATTAAAAAGATCATGTATCATGATCAAGTGGGCTTTATCCCAGGGATGCAAGGATTCTTTAATATCTGCAAATCAATCAATGTAATACACCACATTAACAAATTGAAAGATAAAAACTATACGATTATCTTAATAGATGCAGAGAAAGCCTTTGACAAAATTTAACATCCATTTATGATAAAAACCCTCCAGAAAGCAGGAATAGAAGGAACATACCTCAAAATATTAAAAGCTATATATGACAAACCAACAGCAAACATTATCCTCAGTGGTGAAACACTGAAAGCATTTCCCCTAAAGTCAGGAACAAGACAAGTGTGCCCACTCTCACCACTACTATACAACATAGTTTTGGAAGTTTTGGCCACAGCAATCAGAGCAGAAAAAGAAATAAAAGGAATCCAGATTGGAAGAAAAGGAAGTAAAACTCTGTTTGCAGATGACATGATCCTCTACATAAAACTCTAAAGACTTCACCAGAAAATTACAGGAGCTAATCAATGAATATAGTAAAGTTGCAGGATATAAAATTAACATACAGAAATCCCTTGCATTCCTATACACTAACAATGAGAAAACAGAAAGAGAAATTTAGGAAACAAGTCCATTCACCATTGCAACGAAAAGAACAGAATACTTAGGAATATATCTACTTATGACCAACCTAGACAGCATATTAAAAAGCAGAAACATTACTTTGCCAACAAAGGTCCGTCTAGTCAAGGCTATGGTTTTTCCAGTGGTCATGTATGGATGAGAGTGGGACTGTAAAGAAAGCTGAGGGCCAAAGAATTGATGCTTTTGAACTGTGGTGTTGGAGAAGACTCTTGAGAGTCTTTGGACTGCAAGGAGATCCAACCAGTCCATCCTAAAGGAGATCAATCCTGGGTGTTCTTTGTAAGGACTGATGTTGAAGCTGAAACTCCAATACTTTGGCCACCTCATGCAAAGAGTTGACTCATTGGAAAAGACCCTGATGCTGGGAGGGAATGGGGGCAGGAGGAGAAGGGGATAATGGAGGATGAGATGGCTGGATGGCATCACCAACTCAATGGACCTGAGTTTGAGTAAACTCCAGGAGTTGGTGATGGACAGGGAGGCCTAGTGTGCTCGATTCATTGGGTCACAAAGAGTCAGACACGACTGAGCGACTGAACTGAAGTCAAAGAAACAAAAGACCTATATATAGAAAACTATAAAACACTGATGAAAGAAATCAGAGAGGACACAAAAGATAGAGAAATATACCATGTTCAAGGGTTGGAAGAATCAATATAGTGAAAATGAGTATACTACCCAAAGCAATCTATAGATTCAATGAAATTCATATCAAGCTACCAACCATATTTTTCAGAGAACTAGAACAAATAATTTCACAATTTGTATGGAAATACAAAAACTTTGAGTAGCCAAAGCTATCTTGAGAAAGAAGAATGGAACTGGAGGAATCAACCTGCCTGACTTCAGTCTACACTACAAAGCTACAGTCATCAAGACAGTATGGTACTGGCACAAATTCAGAAACATAGATTAATGGAACAAAATAGAAAGCCCAGAGATAAATCCACACACCTATGGACACCTTATCTTTGATAAAGGAGGCAAGAATATACAATGGAGAAAAGACAATCTCTTTAACCAGTGGTGCTGGGAAAACTGGTCAACCACTTGTAAAAGAATGAATCTAGAACACTTTCTAACACCATACACAAAAATAAACTCAAAATGGGTTAAAGATCTAAATGTAAGACCAGAAACTATAAAACTTCTAGAGGAAAACATAGGCAAAACACTCTCCTACATAAATCACAGCAGGACCCTCTATGTCTCTATGATCCACCTCCCAGAGTAATGGAAATAAAAGCCAAGATAAACAAATGGAACCTAATTAAACTTAAAAGCTTTTGCACAAACAAAGGAAACTATTAGCAAGGTGAAAAGACAACCTTCAGAATGGGAGAAAATAATAGCAAACAAAGCAACTGACAAAGAATTAATCTCAAAAATATATAAGCAACTCCTGCAGCTCAATTCCAGAAAAGTAAATGACCCAATCAAAAAATGGGCCAAAGAACTAAACAGACATTTCTCCAAAGAAGACATACAGATGGCTATCAAACACATGAAAAGGTGTTCAACATCACTCATTATCAGAGAAATGCAAATCAAAACCACAATAAGGTACCATCTCATGCTAGTCAGAATGGCTGCTATCCAAAAGTCTACAAACAATAAGTGCTGAAGAGGGTGTGGAGGAAAGGGAACCCTCTTACACTGTTGGTAGGAATGCAAACTAGTGTAGCCACTATGCAGAACAGTGTGGAGATTCCTCAAGAAACTGGAAACAGAACTGCCATATGACCTAGCAATCCCACTCCTGGGCATACACATCGAGGAAACCAGAATTGAAGGAGACACGTGTAACCCAATGTTCATCACAGCACTGTTTACAGCACATGGAAGCAACTTAGATGTCCGTCAGCAGATGAATGGATAAGGAAGCTGTGGTACATATACACCATGGAATATTACTCAGCCATTAAAAAGAATGCATTTGAATCAGCTCTAATGAGGTGGATGAAACTGGAGCCCATTATACAGAGTGACGTAAGCCAGAAAGAAAAACACCAATGCAGTATACTAACACATATATATGGAAGTTAGAAAGATGGTAACAATAACCTTTTATGCGAGACAGCAAAAGAGACACAGGTGTATAGAACAGACTTTTGGACTCTGTGGGAGAAGGTGAGGATGGGATGATTTGAGAGAATAGCACTGAAACATGTATATTATCATATGTGAAACAGATCGCCAGTCCAGGTTTGGTGCATGAGACAGGATGCTCAGGGCTGGTGCACTGGGATGACCCAGAGGGATGGGATAGGGAAGGAGGTGGGAGTGGGGTTCAGGATGGGGAACACATGTACACCTATGGCTGATTCATGTCAATTTATGGCAAAACCACTAAAATACTGTAAAGTAATTATCCTCTAATTAAAATAAATAAATTTTTAAAAATGTAAAAATTGAAAAAGTCTATGAACAATAAATGCTGGAGAGGGTGCAGAGAAAGGGAACCCTCTTACACTGTTGGTGGGAATGCAAACTAGTACAGCCGCTATGGAGAACAGTGTGGAGATTCCTTAAAAAACTGGAAATAAAACCCAGCAATCCCACTGCTGGGCATACACAATGAGGAAACCAGAATTGAAGGAGACATGTGTACCCCAATGTTCATCACAGCACTGTTTACAACAGCCAGAACATGGGAACAACCTAGACGTCCATCAGCAGACTAATGGATAAGAAAAGCTGTGGTACATGTACACAATGGAATATTACTCAGCTATTAAAAAGAATGCATTTGAATCAGTTCTAATGAGGTGGATGAAACTGGAGCAAATTACACAGAGCGAAGTAAGTCAGAAGGACAAACATCAATACAGTATATTAATGCGTATATATGGAATTTAGAAAGATGGTAACAATAACCCTATATGCGAGACAGCAAAAGAGACATAGATGTAAAGAACAATCTTTTGGACTCTGTGGGAGAAGGTGAGGGTGGTACGATTTGAGAGAATAGCACTGAAACATGTATATTATCATATGTGAAATAGATTTCTAGTCCAGGTTCAATGCATGCAGGGTGCTCAGGGCTGGTGCACTGGGATGACCCTGAGGGATGTGATGGAGAGGGAGTTGGGAGGGGGGTTCAGGATGAGGAACACATGTCACCCATGGCTGATTCATGTCAATGTATGGCAAAAACCACTACAATACTGTAAAGCAATTAGCCTCCAATTAAAATAAATAAATTAAAAAAAATAAAAACAAATATTGTATATTAATGCATATATATGGATTCTAGAAAAGTGGTGTTGATGAACCTATTTGTAGGGAAGGAAAGAGATGCAGACATAGAGAACTGACTTGAGGATACAGTGGGGGAGAGAAAGAGGGAGACAAATGGAGAAAGTAGCATCAACATATATACACTTCTGTGTGCAAAACAGATAGCTGGTGAGAAGTTACTGTATAACATAAGGAGGCCCGTCTGGCACTCTGTGATGACCTAGAGAGGTGGAATGAGGGGAGGAAAGGCAGGCTCAAGATGGAGGGGATATATGTATAATTATGGCTCATTTGCATTATTGTATGGCAGAAACCAAAACAACATTGTAAAGTTGTTTTTTTTTTTAATATCCTTCAGGGTGAGAAACTACTTCTCCATTAGCTGCATTTCAATTCTTCTATCACCAAATGCTGTTTCCAAAAAACAGTAACTGTATTTTCAAGTAACAGGACAGAAATGAGTTAATTTAAGAAAAAGTAGATGAAATCTGGTCACTCCTACTGGCCTGGAGCAAACAGGGTTATGACAGGTCAGTGCTCTTCTCTCAAGCATTTCTCTGTTTCTCTTTGCTATTCTCTGTTTCTATCTTCTACTTCACATGGATGGTAGCCTTGGGCCAGGAAGGCAGTGAAGTGTAGAACTTCCAAATAAAATCAGCCAGACATGAACTGAGATGAGGCTGTTTGGGGAACTCATTTGACATTTCCATGAATCTCTGAACATGCGTGGAGGTACTGCAATGGTGGGTGGGCTTATCACCTGCTCTAACTTCACTTGACTGCAAGTGTGTAAGTCACAGACCCAATATTCCATAAGACTGAAATACCAAACTCAAATGAAGTAACTTTAAATGTCCTTTATTGTGAATTGGTCATTGGTCAGACCCAAATATAGACTTTTTGCTTCCTTTTGTTTTATTCTGTGTATGTGTGTATGTATATTGACAGACAGCAACATTTTCAAAAAAGAATTAGCAAAATAATGAGGGTTCTAGAAATCTAAAAATGATTATCTTGTAAAACTATTAAACAAGACAGGAGACAATTTATTAAATATTTTCTTCAAAGGTAAGATTTGGCTTAAAAGAATAGAAGTTACTAGAGGTTATTTTGAACCAGTTGCTAAAACTGGTTCAAATTTTAATTTATAAGCTAGAATTTTCTAATACAAATTGCCTGCCATACTGTTAAATTTTCTCTGTGGGTATTCAAACAAATTGAATGATAATTTTGAGAAGGAAATTGAAGAACCTCCTATGTTTACAGGAGAATGCATTAGCTATGCTTTCCAACTCTCACTTCTTTAAATTTTTATTCTCTTTTGATTTTGGCACACATGGAGGTATTCCAAACAAGGTGCCACCATAAAACTTGTTTGCTTAAAGTAATGAAAAGAGAAGTTTTTAAGTAAATATCACTAATTCTATAGTTCAGTACATTTGCTCTGTCGTATCCTACTCTTTGCAACCCCATGGACTGCAGCACGCCAGGCGCCAGGCTTTCCTGTCCATCAGCAACTCTCAGAACTCACTCAAACTGATGTCCATTGAGTGGGTGATGCCATTCAACCATCTCATCCTCCCTCGTCTCCTTCTCCTCCTGCATTCAACCTTTTCTAGCATCAGGGTCTTTTTCAGTTGAATCAGTTCTTCGCATCAGGTAGCCAAAGTATTAGAGCTTCAGCTTCAGTATCAGTCCTTTCAATGAATATTCAGGGTTTATTTCCTTTAGGGTTCACTGGTTTGATCTCCTTGAAGTCCAAGGGACTCTCAAGTGTCTTCTTCAATACCACAGTTCAAAAGCATCAATTCTTCGGCACTCAGCTTTCTTTATGGTCCAACTCTCATATCCATACATGACTACTTGAAAAAACATATCTTTGACTAGACCAACCTTTGTAGGCAAAGTAAGGTCTCTGCTTTTTAATATACTGTATAGGTTTGTCATAGCTTTTCTTCCAAGGAGTAAGGGTCTTTTAATTTCATGACTGAAGGCACCATCTATGATGATTTTAGAGCCCAAGAAAACAAAGTCTATCACTGTTTCCATTGTTTCCGTATCTAGTTGCCATGAAGTGATGGGACCAAATGCCATGATCTTAGTTTTTTGAATGTTGAGTTTTAAGCCAGATTTTTCACTATTCTGTTTCATTTTCATCGAGGCTCTTTAGTTCCTCTTTGCTTTCTGTCATAAGGGTGGTATCATCTGCATATCTGAGGTTATGAATATTTCTCCTGGCAATCTTGATTCTACCTCATGCTTCATCCAGCCAGCATTTCTCATGACGTACTCTGCATATAAGTTAAATAAGCAGGGTGACAATATACAGCCTTGGAATACTCCTTTCCCAATTTGGAACCAGTCCGTTGTTCCATGTCCAATTCTAACTGCTGTTTTTTGACCTTCATACAGATTTCTCAGGACACAGGTAAGGTGGTCTGGTATTTCCACGTCTTTAAGAATTTTCCACAGTTTGTTGTGATCCACATACTTAAAGGCTTTGGCATAGTCAATAAAGCAGAAGTAGACGTTTTTCTGGAATTCTCTTTCTTTTTCTATGATCCAACAGATGTTGACAATTTGATATCTGGTTGCTCTGCCTTTTCTAAATACAGCTTGAACATCTGGTAGTTCTCAGTTCATGTACTATTGAAGCCTAGCTTGGAGAATTTTGAACATTAGCTTGCTAGGACAACTTTAAATTTTATTGATTTAAATTTATTGTGGTAAGTGGTGAAGGTGAATTCCTGTATTAGCAAAACCTCTTTCCATTCAGTGTGAGAATGTAAGTTTCAGGGAAATATAAGGAGTTATTAAGGAAAATATCCCTTTCCTGGGGGATACACATGTGCTTTCATTTTTTTGTACTGTCTCTGATTCTTCCAATTTACATACATTTTAATGAATAACTTCAATGAAAAGCTTGTCACATGTATTTAACCATTACCAAATAAAGCATGCTATCTGAAGAAATGGAAACAGATTATGAAAATTTTTCTAAAGCTTATGAGTGGGTGGCATCTCTTGTCTTTGAAAGACATGGAGAATGAGCTCATTTCTTAAGTATGACCTACATTTTTTTCTTTAAGAGATCTAAGCCATAGTTTCTATACGGCAATATTTTTTCCTACCTATTTTCTCAAAATATCACTGCCCTAATGTGTTGTTTCTTAAGACACTAGTTCACAATTCACTTTTAAAAGAGGTAGACTAAATTGTAATTGTAGGATGGGATATTGCAGGTAAATTGGCTGGGTAATACTGAGTCAGTTTCCCTTCCTCATAAGCACTCATTCCTAAGTATATATTTTATGTTTTAAAGGAGTACTATTTTGTTTTAAAAAACACATTCATTACCATCAACAGTCTCAATTGATCTGGTTGTATAGGGAGAATACTAATCAGGAAGAAGAAAGTGTACAATGTGTGTGAACTGTTACTACAACAGCCAGCCATGCCAGCATTTATGACTTAATCTCTATTTTGACATTTTCCTCTGTCTTCCCTCAATTTCAGGCAACCCATGCACCTTACACTGAGCATATTCAAATAAATAATAAACAAAAGGGATGATATTAAATGTGAAAAACACATCATTTGAAAATGAAAGTCCATGTTTAAATAGAGTTCTTCAGCATTACTTTTTTAGTTATTTAAAGTCAGCAGACAAATCATTTCAGCAGTTAAACGTTAATAATATGTGTTTTGGAGTTTTGGCATTTCAGGACTTATTATTTAAAGTACCAGTATAAAGGGTTTTCTTTTATCAGAAATGAAAAATCTAAGATAACTTGTCATAAAAGTCAAAGTGACATGTACTTATTCAGAAATGTAAGAGTGGAGAGGCCATTAATATTCACTGAGCATCTATTATGTGCCAGGCTCTTAACAGCAACTTTCCCATTTAGTCTTCAAAATAAACCACTAAGGTAAAGTTTATTATTCCTATTTATTTGAAGGAAGAAAAATGAAACTCTGAAAAGTTAGAAAAACTTTTTCCAGGTCACCTATCTGGTAAGTTATATTCGTCTTTGACATTCAGATACACGACCTCCCAATTTCAAGGTCTGCACAGGGGCTGCAGAAGAGCATGGGGCTTGCTTGCAGAAGGCAGAAGTCAAGCAGGCTTGGAAAAGAATTCCAGTTGCTGTCACTTTGGGGATGCATCAAACCCGTGTGAGGAACATGACTTTACACGTTCCCACTGACCATGTGGGGCTATTATGAGATAAAAGTAAGAACACAGATTGGAAGTCACTTTGAAATTTTCTACTTGGGCCAAGTGCCATTAAACTCCAAGTAGTTATTCTGAGGAATCTGACAGAGCCAGGGTCAACAAAGTCAGTTAGGTGATTGATGGGCAGTGTGTATAACTTTGTGTGACTGGATACAATTTGTTGAGAATTAGCAAGAGCTGAAAACACATAGGATGAGGCCAGCTCTGCACACCTGTTCGTTCACCTGAGTACTCACTCTGCAAACAGTCGGCATTCAGGAGGTCCTGACACTTTTCATGGCACTTCACTCCACACTCCGAACACTTCATGCCTTGCCGGGCAATGCCCCATAGGAGCCCTTCACACTCGTAACAGTAGGTAGGTGTTGTAGCCGTCCAGACTTCAAAGTTGTGCGGTGTGGTGGAGGACATGGGGTAGATCAGTGCCTGTAGGGTCTTCTTGAAGACATGTATTTTCTGGGAAGGTGAGAGAAGTTACCAATGTAAGGTACATCAATGGATCTGGAGAAGTCCAACATAAAACAAACCATGTTATCACTTTTTCCTGAAAATGCTATTTTGAGAGGACTCTTTAATTATTGATTTAAGTAATGGCAGTCATCACAGTAACTCTGCTCAAGTATTCTTCCTTCAATGCTCCAGGGCCCAATTCAATAATTTGAATACAGAAACTCCCTCATTTTCACATTGGCCTCCACTGCTGTGCGAGGTTCTTTCATGGAAGCACAGAGCTCTGGTTTCTCAATAAAGACTACATCCTCTATCCTGTTACTTCATGAGCACAAGGATAATGAACATCATGCTCACTGCTGGATCAATCCTCAGAGCCTAATCTAGTCTATGGCTTGAGATAGATATTCAGGAAATATCAATTCAAAAGTCAAAAGGAATTTATATTACTATCCTTGGTCTAAGTTGAGTTGGTTCTTGGTAAGATTATAAAGTCATGGAAAGTCTTCTCAATGCTGATTTTAAACTTCTACAAATACCCCTCACTCCTCTTTTGTATCTTAACCAGGCCTCACTTCCCTGCTTCTGACATGACATCCTCTGTAATATGACACCCTCCCCAATTCCGAAGTATAGGTCTGTAGATCTTTCTACAGGGAACTGCTTTCACTGCCTTAAAGGGAGCTATATATATTTTTAATTTACTGGGATATAATTGCTTTTCAATGTTGTGTTAGTTTCTGCTGGATAGTAAAGTGAACCAGCTGTATATACACATGTATCCCCTCCCTCTTTGGTTCCCCTCAATACCCCATCCCACCCCTCAAGTCATCACAGAGCTGAGCTCCCTCTGTTACACAGTAGGTTCCCACTAGCTATCTATTTCACACATGGTAGTGTATACATATGTCAGTGCTAATCTCCCAATGAATTCCACTCCTCTCCCCACCATGTCCACTTGTTCATTCTGTATGTCTCCATCTCTATTCCTGCCCTGTAAATGCATTAATCTGTACCATTTTTCTAGACTCCATGCATATGCAGTAATATACAATATTTGTTTTCCTCTTTCTGTCTGACTGCACTCTGGATAACAGACACTAGCTCCATCCACATCTTTACAGATGACTGAATGGAGATAACTTTTAACAGTACATGGAAGCCATTGGTGAAGTGAGCACTGAACAAGGAGCCCCGAGGCCTGAGTTCCTGAGCACAGGCTCTGTCGCATGACAGTTGAAATGGGCTTCAGAAGGCAGGAGCTGTCTTGTCTCTGGGTGTTAGGGTACAACACCTTTTCATAGCATGAAATGAACTTTGTGCTACTTAAGAGTCTCCATCTATGGAGAGACTTAAATTCTCTAATCCTCAGTTTCCTGCTCTACCCATCTACTGTGTGCTGATGATCAAACTGTGTGATAGTAACAAATAAGCCCATAGACTTCGAACACTGAATAAACACAATGTATGCGTGCTCACACTGCAGATTTGTTTAGATGAGTCTCTTTGCTTCTCATTTCCCATTCTGCCGGTGACTCACTGGGGAGAAAGACCAGCACTCTCTGAAGTTACATTTACAATCCCCACAACCACCTGATGCCTGATGAATAGTTGTTTACATAAATCCTGTAGGAGTCTAGCTGATAAGCAACACTAGGAGGGAAGTGCTTGTGTTTTTCATTAATCATCCTTAAATCTCATTTCAGAGTATCTTCCCACAGTGTTGAAATGGCTACCTTTCTATTATTCTTCAATTTCGAAGTATAGAAACAGCACTTTTCCTTTTATCAGTAATTCCCCTCACCAGGTGTTTCCCCAGAATATCCCTGGTAATGGTAAAAGGAGTTTCCCTACCAGGAAGCTAATCTTCACTAAAAATGTTTCTATCTTTTGAAAAACAAGATCCAGTCTTGCTACTCAATGAGGGTCTGAACAAAGTTCTTTACATTTCAAGTGAGTCTACAGACCAAAAGTGTGTTCAAAATATGGGAACTTCTCAAGTAGGGGAAACCTTTGTTAGGGTTTACATAGAACAAGTGGATCCATCACTTTTCAATAAAGATAATCTGAGTCAATAAATCTCTTGGTTTCATTCTGTAATGAAGATGTCATGTCTTGAAAAGAACTGTTAAGAGTTCTATTAGAATTAGAAGCATGTATTATTCATCTTTGCTTCCCCTTTACTGTCTAGCAGAGTGATATTCAATATCATTGAAGTGAACTGAATGATTCTTGGCATAAGAGATATACCATTAGTTCTACATAGACAGTTTTATGTTCTAACTGAGCTGAGGGCCTGGGGGACTGTGTGATGTGTGTGTGTGCACAGTACAGAATTGTTGGTTTAGCTAAAAAACAAACAAACAAGAATGGAGTTCAGCGATATTTGCAACTGCATAATTTGTTGTCTTAATAGGGGGAAAAAAACAACAATTCTAACTGGAACACTGGGTATGAAAAGAACAGAGTCTGCTACTGAACACAAGGAAAGAGAGAGATACATATTAACTTAGAAAGCAGAGTTGGGCAGATTCTTTACCAGCTGAACCACAAAGGAAGCCCAAGAATACTGGAGTGGGTAGCCTAGAACCGAGGTGTCCTGCATTGCAGGCAGATTCTTTACCAACTGATCTATCAGGGAAGCCTAGAGTTAGGCAAACAGTTGTTTTTTAATATGAATTTATCCACATAATTTAAATTTAATGATTAACACATTTTATCTAATCCCCATGTCCATTTTCTTTTTATTGAATTCAAGGGATATACAGTCAGTTCTCTAAATCTTTAGGCTGTAGTAAGAGTATTAATATAAGGAACACGTGCTAAAATATTACACATGTTGAAGGAAAATAAGTGAAAGACAGTTTTGACAGACAGCTGAGAAGGTTTCATTGAAATTGAAATGTTTGTTTTGGTTTGGTTAAAGAGGCATGGTACATTTCATGAGAAGAGAAGCTAATTTCAAAAAAGAAGAAACATGGAAAATTTATCAGACAGCACCTGAAAAATCAATTGAATAGGGCATTAAAATAAACCATAACATTTGAAAGCAATAGAAGCCAGACAAAAACATAAGATAATTCACTAGAGGGAGAGAGTATATGTCCCTAGTCTCAAGAAAATGATAATATGGGTTTTTCATTCTTGATTTGGGGGATATGGGCATGTGTTTACTAAAGCTGAAAATCACTCTAAAATAAATGGTTTATGAACATATTTCTTATTCCAGCAAAGCATCAGATAGAATGATGGTCAGTATAGAAATTCAGGAAATCAATAGCTAAGGAAAGCATGGAAAAATACATCCAATATGATCATCTCGGGGGAATATGGTATACTGAGGAAAACAGTGTATTTTTAGCAGCAAAATAAGAGCAGATAAAATAAGATTACAAGGACATAGCTTTTGTGGAATAAGGTGAAAACTTAGGATATGGGGCACTGAATAAAAACAAGAGAGAAGAAAATAAAGGAAAACCCTAAAATGAGCCATGGGAAATGAAAGTCTGCCACTTACCTTGGATTAAGAATTGGATTAACAGGAAGATAAAATATATACACATATATACCCATGCATACAAGCACTCAGAGTAGATAGAAAGATGACTTGGTGCAGCTAATAGGATGCTAGCTGATGTGAAAGGATGGGAACTGGGAATTATGTTATCAAGAGAGGGTCTCTGGCCTAGGTAAACAAGGAACCAGACATATGGAGAAGATGGTTCAAAGAACAAGCAGAATCCTAATTACTGGAATTAGGACTGAGGGACAGAGTGGATTCAGCGATTTGGGAGACTTGCCACTAATCTATTTTAAATGCTTCTAAACTTTTCAAATCTTGTACAATCAATGTAATATTATTAGCTAAAATGTATGTTCTGATAATAATAAAATCTATGGTCACTGCAAAAGTAATTTATAAACCGAAAAAGCACTAAAATAAAATATAGCATAATCTTTCAAAGTTAGGCATGGTTGACCCATAGTCTTCCAGTAATTTTTATATTTATAACCAGGATATCAGGCTTTTGCAGAGAAGTAAAAAATAATAAACATTACTTTTATACTACTGAAGTGATTCCAGAAAATAAGGCAATTTTATTGTGTTTCAACAGTGCCTTGATCTGTAGAAATGAGAACAAGGAACACTTTCACTCAGATAAGACTTAGTAACTAAGTATGACCTATGGACTACAAAGGGGAAGATGCTCATATTTTAGACACAGATTTTGTTAAAAATTCCTGCTCTGAGAAACTGGAATTCAAAGCAAATTGCTCTACTAAATCATTTCCTGAAAAATTAGGGCTCTGGAACTGCCTTTCCTATTGACAGCTATATGGGGAAATTAGAATGAGTCCAAGAAATAAGGCAATCAAGCCTCCTACCGAGAACAATTACCTTTGTTTTGGGGCCACCAAAATTCCAATCTACCAACTGTTGACACTTACAACAGGAACAAAGCTTGGCTGCCTCCATTTGCCACATACCTTTTCTCTCCCCCATCCCCCATGTTAACCAGTGACTTAACTAATAAAGTACTATTTTTCTTTTCGTACTCCCTCATAGGAATATGCAAACCATCCTTTTCCTATACTTAAAAACAATCACATTTTGATCATTCTAGGGAAAAAGTATGCTTTCTGTTTTGAAGCATATTTCATGTGCTTAATGCATGCTTTTTAGAAAAGAAATCAATTTACTGCCCTCTATGTATCATTTTGCTATTTCTGGACAAAAGCATCAGAAAGATTTGCAGAGCAAAAGTTAGATAGAATGTGACCTTTGAAATTTGTTATGAGGACAGAACAATGGTAGAATAAGTTCCTGAGCATAAAAACAGAGATAATTTCATGACTGATTTTTTAATCAGACTAATCATTACATAAGATTGACACCAGAAGGTAAAATTACTCAGGCAAAATTTTTATAGCAGAAAGTACAGAGACTAAAAGTTATGTACCTCTACATGGAACACTTTATGTAATTTATTTTTACTCACATTACCACTGGCTTTAGTAAGTAAGAGATTGATTCCAAATAAAGAGGGTAGAACAGTGATAAAGCAGATGACTCAATAATTTAAGAAGAGGACAATACAGGATACACACTTTAAAAGATAATTTTGTTTCATGCCAAGACATGACAAGGAATTTGATCTGATAACAAATTAGGACAAATTCATCATGTACTATAAGTATCGCTTTTTCTCCAATTCAAACTTTCAAGAACATGTATCTATAAAGAAAGTGGTATAAGATAAGTAACTTATTAAATATGAGGCCAAAAATAATGTGAATTTCTCCACTGGGGGAAACTTTGGACATTTTAATGTGGAAAGGTCTAGTTCTCATCAGTTGGGGCAGAGACTGAGTTTTTATAAATCTTCTGATAGAGGTCATGAAAGAGGAGGGAGAAGGATTAGGATATTATAAAAGGAAAAGAGGGAAAGGGGTGAGCATCTCTCTTAAAGGGAACCTATTCTACTGTTCTCTTTTGTAACTTAAGAAAGTCACTCATGCATCTATGGAAAGCCGTGTAGTGAAAGCAGACAATCATAAATAATAACTAACATTTACGACATATTTATGTGTCCAAAGAGCTCCCTGGTGGTTCAAACACTAAAGAATGTGCCTGGAATGCGGGAGATCCAGGTTCAATCCCTGGATCAGGAAGAGCCCCAGGAGAAGGCAGTGGCAACCCACTCCAGTATTCTTGCCTGGAGAATTCCATGGACAGGGAAGCCTGGTGGGCTACAGTCCATGAGGTCGAAAGAGTTGGACATGACTAAGCAAGTAACACTCACATTTCACCATGTGTCCAAAAGGGTTGAAGTGCTCTCAATTTATCTCATTTGAGTTCCCCAACAATCTTCTAGAAATATCAGTATACTCATTTTATATATTGAAAAACTAATCTGGCAACCTAGCCAGAAAAAAACAAAAAACATTTTCCTGTTTTTTTTGTGGAAAAAAAATAAAACGTTTTACGATATACAAGGGGCTCAAAAGAAACAGATTCCCCAGTTATCTCAGAAAGTTTTTAAAAAGCAACTTAATGAGAAAATTACAAAAGTGGATTCTCTGGAAACCTAGAAGATATGTTTGGAATCCAGTTAAAGCCCATGGGCTTTGACCTTGGGCTTTTCATATCATTTTCAGATATGACATTCAGACTTGCCTCCTACCTAACGTGGGCACTGACGGGAGAGGGAGAGAGGGAGAGAGAGAGGGAGTGTGTGTGTGTGTGTGTGTTTAAGACAGGATTATTGATCAACTTTTAAAATTGAAAAGTATTTTAAGTAAATATTTTAAAAAATTATCTACTTCATTTAAATAGTATAGATAACTTCAATCTATTTAATGGAAAGCAGGGAAAGTAAAGAAAACTCAATCTACAGAAAATAGACCTAGAAAGGAAATAGAGTAAAATGAAGAGAAATAGTAAATTTAAAAAAAAGTAATAGAAATAATTCACCCACAATATAGAATTCACCCATAAAAACGAAAATTCTGTAATTAAATTTTAAAATCAAGTTGCTTTTCTATAAGATATGAATAAAGACACAATAAAATGTAAATAAAGGGCTAGAAAAGGTTCTATCAAGGAGGTTACTAACCTAATTTAGTGCAAGTGAAAGTGAAAACCACTCAGTTATCTCAAACTCTTTGCGACCCCATGGACTATAGTTCATGGAATTCCCCAGGCCAGAATACTGGAGTGGGTAGCCTTTCCCTTCTCCAGGGGATCTTCCCAAGCCCGGGATCGAACCCAGGTCTCCTGCATTGCAGGTGGATTCTTTACCAGCTGAGCCACAAGGGAAGCCCAAGAATACTAGAGTGGGCATCCTATCCCTTCTCTAGCAAATCTTCCTGACCCAGGAATTGAACTGGGATCTCCTGCATTGCAGGCAGATTCTTTACCAACTGAACTAAAATTTAGTGTAGCTGTATTAATATCACATAGAATATTTTTAAGGAAAAAGCATTTAAAAGATTACTAGGATCACTAGCAAAAGTTGAAAGAAATTATTAGGGATATAGAAGTTCCAAAACTTATGTACTAAAAGAAAAAAGCTCTGATGGGATATCTACAATGCTGATCATATATTAAGCTATAAAGCAATCCTCAAGTAAGAAAGACTGAAGTACAGTCCATCTCCTCTGAATACAATGCAGTAACAAAATAAAGCCCTATCTTTGGAATATTAATTAAAACACTTTCCATGTAACTGATGAGTCAAAATATTAATCACTGGACCATTTATGAAACAATTCTATCTAAACAACAATAAAAGCACTATATATCAAAATTTGTATGATGCAGCTAAAGTATGCTAAGAGGAAAATGGGTAGTTTTAAATGCATACATTAGAAAAGACAAAAAGAAAATTAAGTTATACACATGTGGTTAAAAATATAAACAAAAGCAATAAAATGATAGATATAAAATCTTTGAAGTTTGGAAGGAGGAAGAAAATGAGAAAGGAATACACAGAGGGTGGAAATATTCTCTTTTCAAAGCTAAGTGATGGATATACAGGTGTTTGTACTGTTTTTCACTTCGTTGATGCTGTATGTATTTTGTGTGTATGCAATAGTTAAAGAAGCTGATGCTGGGAAAGATTGAGGGCAAGAGGAGAAGGGTGCAAAAGAGGATGAAATGGTTGGAAGGCATCACTGACTCAATGGACATGAGTGTGAGCAAACTCTGGGAGATACTGAAGGGCAGGGAAGACTGGCATGCTGTGGTTCATGGGGTTGCAAAGAGTCAAACAGGACTTCGCGACTGGACAACAATACTTAACAGCAACAATAAAAACTAACAAACTACATATTCAGCTTAAGTTAGAAAAATAGCTTCAGGATAAATATAAACAGGAGAAGATGAATTCGAGTAAGACAAGAGCGGAAATAAATGAAATAGAAAGCAAATCAACAATATGGAGTCAACAAATGCCAGAGAATCTCCTGTATACTGATTTACAAAAGAGAAAAACATACAAATAAATAAAATCAGCTCAAGCTTTTATGAATGATACAATTATATGAAAATTTGATGGTATTTAATCTGAAAATTTAGGAAAAAAGACAACCTTTGGGAAAAATATAAATTATCAAAATTGACTCAAGAACAAACGGTTAAATAACAGGAATAGAACTGTTACACTAAATAAATTGATTCAGTCGTCAAATAACTACCTTCAAAAAAAAAAAAAGACCCAAAACAAAACTACAAGATGCTTTTAAGAGGCAAACTTTGTCAGTCTTTCAAGGGATAGCAACACTCATTTCACATAGATCATCCCAGAGAAGTGATGAAAAAGAAAGCTCTCCAGCTTAACAAAATTAATTTATTATTGATGCCATGATTGTTCAAAGACATGGTTTACCATAAGCCATTTGACTAATGAATGTGGGTACAAACATTTTACATAATTAGCAAACATATGAGAAAACTGAAGCCAAGAAAATTTTAGTAACTTGCCCAAGTTCCCTCAGTTAACAAATGGTGGGCTTGGACCAACACTTTTCTCAAGCCTAGGACCATGCTCTTGAAGAAGGCAGGAAGCAAGACCAACAGCAACACTACTTGTAATGAAGCCCCTGTGAATACTCCCTGCAACCTGTCCCTCAGCTGCAAAGGCGACAGGGATGCACTGGGCTCAGCATGTACTCTGCTTTCTTCACCTTAAGTTTCTGCCTCATTCCCCTGATGGCCATTGCTGTGCCTGGCAAGACATTTCCTTAATTCTCACTCATTGTGAAATAAGTATTATTGCATTAATTTAAGGATGAGGTAAACAAGTCTCAGGGAGATAAAGTATAACTATAAGAAATGAGTTCTGAAAAGCAGTAAGAGGTGGAGTTGAGATTCAAATTCAGGTCACATCACTTCAACAATCATTCATGTGGTTTGAAAGGATTCCTGTTTCTGAGCAGGACCCCAGACTCCTTGGCTGAACTGTGAGCCTTCAACTTCCAGACTGAATCCCAGATACTAGGCAGGTGGTTCTGACCTGTTTCCTTCTCCCATGTATCCTTCTAGTGTCATGCTAGGAATAGGACCCAGGTCTGATTTCCTGATCACTCTCATACCTAGTTCTTGCCAGTCTCTTTACTTTGGCCTGAATCCTGTATTAGAAGAAGGACCTCTATATTCCTAGACAAATCAACCCTTAGTGAGAATTCATACACTCTATAAGCATGTCCTTAGGCCAGCCTCCTAAACGTGGCCATCAACACAGATAGAACAAACCATGTTTGAGAATCTCTTTTAGCCTTGGTGATTTGGGTTCTTCACTCTGAGTTTCCTATAACCAACATCTAAGCCTATCTTAATTTAAATACCCCACCAACTAAGAGCGTCTGTTAAGAACCATGGCAACAGTCCTTGGGTGACTGTTATGTCAGTTCTCCTTTCACTACATTATAAGCATCATGGCGGCAGGGATTTTTAGATGAATTGTTCTCTGCCTTATTTCCAAAGTCTGCAACAATGCCTGAAACACAGGAGACAATCCATATTTCTTAAAATGTTGAGTGGATTTATTTTCATTGTGCTACTATTGGGTCCAAACCTAGGAAATCATCACTGAGAAAGCAAGTACAAAGCTAAGCAGTACAGTGCCAGGCAGATTACTGTGTATGAATACCAGATTGTTATTCTGTCTTGTGTTATACAACCAGATTGAACTATTTAGAAATTGTAGGCCTTAAGGGCTAATTAGACTGAGATTCCCAATCAACCCCAGTATCTCCTTGTGGTGAGTGGGAATTGGTGACGGATGGAGCACCTGGCAGTGATTTGCCCACTGTCAACTGTGTGTCAATGGAGATGGTGCTGGCCTACCCACAGTCAACTTGCCTCAGATTTTAGAGCACCTTCCTTCCTTGGAAGAGATGACTGAGCTTTTTACTGTACATCTCTTTAATTCAAATAGAATAGGGCTATTAAAATAGAAGGCTACCATTTTCCGCATGGCCAAGTCATTTTTCTTCATGTAAAGGCAAATATTTCATGCTTCACATTGAGGGTGCCTGGGACTTGCGGCACCAGGAACTAGAAATTATTCACTCTAGCATTTATATTAGTTGCCCATGTAATGACTTAATGTGACAGCTTGTCAAGAATGACATTTAATATGCCTGTTGTATGGAAGTCATATTTCATTTGCTTTTTGAGACACTGGCCCCAGGGAAATGGGCTTTATGAGTTTTAGCAGGAACTGTTGGGCTTGGTTCATCCACCCAACACTCACACAGAAAAATTTTTTATAGAGGCCTTCTGAAACTAAAGAAAATGAATACTTTTAAGTAAAAGAACAGTTGATCAATAGCTATTTTAACCATACAGTGAGGGTGTGCTCTCTGTCAGAGCATCTGGCATTCCTCTAATTTCTATTACTTTCCTCTTAACTTTTCATAGGGATGAGTATTTGTGCTTTAAACCAAAGACCATATTTTAAAACATGTCTATCAATAAAAGCCTTCCATTTTGATTATTTCCTCTAAAGCAAAAGACTGGATACTCTGAGATTCAGTTAGCAATACAAGGCTTTTTCATATATCAGAGAATGTTTATTTTCTCTTGCATCCAAACTACACTGGAAGTATTACATGGTATCATAAACCCATTAGATAAAAATAAGCCCCTGGGAAAGCAGTCATGTTTTAAAAATACCATGGCACAATACAAAATGTTCTGAACGCACTATAGCACCCAGATATTCAAACAGACATGTACTCCTGTTGATATATATTGGGTTGAGGAGGGTTCACTGATGCAGACCTAGGAAAGATTGGCTTTGGGTGGAAGATGACAATGAAAGAAGAAGAAAATGAGAAATATAAATGTAATTAATGGTGTTTACATGTCAAGTATATAGAAATTTAAAACAAGCAATAGTGGCCATGTTTTTATTCTCTAAGAAAGACAAAGTCTCTAAAATTGGAGGAGGTAGAGTACACAGTTGCAATAAAGGGGGCACAGATAAATATTCTTGGATACAAGCCCCAGCGTAGTGGCTGGCAGGATGCAGTTACCATGGCACAACATCCACTGCTCATTGGAATTACCTGGGAGTGTGCTTTTTGGTTTTTTTTTTTGGTTAAACCCTTCTATCCAGGTTACACTTGAAGCCAGTTAAATCATTCATGGGAGTGAGACTCAGGCATCAGGGTTTGAAAGCTCCCCTAGGTGATTCTAGATGGCTCAGATGGTAAAGAATCTGCCTGCAGTGCAGGAGAAACCTAAGTATGATCCCTGGTCGGGAAGATCCCCTGGAGAAGGGAATGGCAATCCACTCCAGTATTCTTGCCTGGAGAATTCCATGGACAGAGGAGCCTGGCGAGCTACAGTGCATGGAGTTGCAAACAGTAGGACATGACTGAGCAACACACACATACACACACACATACACAGACACACAGACAATTCTAATGAGTGAAATTCAAGAATCCCTGATCTAGATACTTGCAATCTATTTCTACCTTCTAATCATGTTGGTTCTTTCATTCAATAAGGAATTGACAAAGCATCTATCTCATGCTAGACTATGTAGTAAGCAATAGGGATGAAAACATTTAACAAGAACATCAAACAAGATACAGTTCTTACCCCCATGGAGTCAAAAGGGAAGGTTTATGCAAAATAATCAAATTGTACTAACAAAAATAATAAAAGTGCCAGCTTGTATTTATTGTATACTGTACCCTAGCCTGTGCAAGCATGTTAAACACTTATCCAATCCCTTCATCTTCTGTATTATTATCACATCACTATACACATGAGAGAACTCAGGCCCAGAGAAGTTACATAACTTGTCAGATATAATAAGCTAATTTAGTGATCCAAATGGGACTCACCGCAAGCAGCTTTCACTCTTAACCATACCATCCTCTGGAGGTTGTGATTAAATGCTAGGAAGGCCCAGAGGAAGAAACAAATAACTGAGCCAAAAGAGGAGGGGGTTGTTTGGGAAAGCCTCAAAAACGAGGCAACATGTGGACTATGTAGAAATTTAGCAGGAATTTTCAGGTGGATTATAACAAGCAAACTGTGTTTGGATGAAACAGCCTTTGTAAAGATGGAAGGTACATGAATATTTGAGCAACACAGGATGATTTGTATGATAGTGCAGCTGAGGCTTTGAGGAAATTTGTTCAGGGTGAGACTTTCTGCATGTTCCCAGTTATTCCTAGAACTTTGGAATAAACATAACAAACAAGCGGCCCAAGCAGAATGCTTTTCCCCAGACTATGATCAATGCACAGTTAGTAGCTGACTGCACCTACCAATTCCTCATTGTTTAAAGATGGCCTAATCACCATAGCCAGGGAGAGTCCAGATTTCCGGGCAGCCAGGGTCTTAAAAAATTAAAACAAACAAACAAAGAAAACAATTGTGAGTTACTGATACATGAAGTGACTGTTATTCACCTATTACTCAGCAGATGAAGATGTAAGAGCATAGACTATCACTATTCATACTTTAGGTAACAGGGACCTACTATATTCAGTAGTCAGCCAATTCATCCAGAATGTGGAATCACAGAATATTAAAGCTAGAAAAGTCCCTTTTAGATCATCAAACCTAGACCCTATATTTTACAAATGATAAAACTGAGGCCCAGTAAGGAAGGCTGAGTAACCCAAGGTTTCTAGGCTAGCTTGAGACTTCTAAAACATTGTTTTTCTCCAAGAGGACCATAATCACATGCCTTCATAAAACATGACCATTGACACAGAGCCAGCTGACCTCTCTGATAGCCCTGAATCACAACAGGTATTAGATGATTCTTGAATTGTCTATAGTTTCCTGAAATATGCCTCCATATCTAGCCAATGTATTTTCTCACCAAGTATCCATTTTATCAAGTGAGAATCATCATTCCCAGATTTGTTTTCGTCATTCAATGCTGGTAACTTAGGTGATTTTAAATAAGAGTTACATTCCTTTAGTTTCCCTTGTAAAATAGAACCATTATACTACTCCCACTAGAAATATACATGACATAATGTATAACATACTCAATGGTACTATACAGAACTGTGGAAATCAGTGCTACATGGGAATATTAAATATTCTCCCCCATCTGGAACAAAGGGAAGTCAGAGTGGAATAATTCATCTGGTCAGAAATATATCTACTTGGAGCCACAAAGACACTGTGCCCAGTTAAGTTCAGTACAAACCTACGTGGGGAGGTGACTTTCCATCCGTCTCCAACCCTACCATGTAAACTTACAGGGCACTTATCTCCAAAGACAGTCTTTTATCTCTGACAGCTACTTCCCTCAAATTATGTTTTTAGTCTATTTCAGTCCATATTTGCACTTGCTATTTACATAAGTTGTTCTATCTTTCAGAATTGAGATGTTAAATTCTTATAGAACCCAAACTTCTTGTATGTTTCTTTTTATTTCCCCACCATGTTCTCTTTGATCACATAAATAAATAAGAGCAGTATACATTTGAGAAGACTGCCAAATAGTAATTAAATACATTTAAAATCACTTACCATGGCCTGAAGAGTCCAAGTGATAGAGAAAATAAAATATAAATAATTAGACATATGAGAAAAGAACATAATAATGTTAAATAAGCCTAATGCTAAAAAATGATGTCACACTACAATGGCAGGAATCTGAGCTAACTATACAGACATATCATGCTTTCCAGCATAAGATTTTTCCAGGAAAGATTTTGTCTTTTCTAATTTAAAGCTAAAGTGATGACCTTCAGATAAAGGCTTTCACAGCAAAATTAAAAATTACCAGTATCCAGAAGCTGTGTACATTGTTATAAAAGGGAAACTTCAGTTTCTCTGGGAGAAATATATTTTCATGTAATAAACCATTAAGAATATGCCTCCAAAACATGAAAACACTGTGAATGATAGAAAACATTTCTTTTTCCTGTTGATGGGCTATTTTTTAAGACTTTAATACAGACTATTATTCATTCTTTTCATTTCTCAGCAGTCTCCAGCATATTTCCTTATAGGAGAGTTTGTTATTCAGAGTTATGTTCAGGGCTAATATAGGATTTAATGACCTGGAAGCCATGGTTTTTTCTGGAGAGTGAAAGAGCTTATTAATTTGATTAGGTTTGATCTTAACATAAAAGAATAAAGAACTGATTAACACTTTCTGCTTGCTTTATAAAATGTTAAAGATTATAGGGCTAAGGTGAGGACTTCAAATCCAGTCTTCCACTGCAAATTAAACTCGTGGTCATCTATAAAATTGAGCACATCAAAGCCCAATTGCAGAAGCCCGCTTGGCATATTATGTGACTTCCTTTTTGCTCAATTATAGCACCATTTTAACTCAATCTGTAATTTCACCTAATATCAAAAGCTGTCAAAAGGTTAGAGCTATTTCCTCCATCTAATAGACTTTAAAGAAATAATAAGCCTAATGCTGCTAGCATCCAACTTCTTCTGTGTTTTATGCTATGAAATATTTACAGGCTAGGCATTTAACGAGAAGGACAATACGACATCTATTAAAGACAACGCATGCAGTCAAAATGAATTAAACAGGAGTGACTCACCACATCTCGTACAATAGGCAGAGTTTTCTTTCTGCGGAGATCTGGCATACTGTCAATACCATAAAGTCCCCGACCAGCTCTGAAAGAGGGGAAAAAGGATGATTTCAATGGGGAATAGATTTCCTATTAAAAAAAGTCCACTGTCTGTAGTAAAAAGGCTGTGAAAGAAAGGTTAAAGGATTACCATACTGGTTAAGACAGCAGCAAAGATCCAAGATTCAAGGACCTTGCCCCAAAACAAGAGACCAACTATCACACATAGTGATCACTCTCCATCCTAGATATTCCATACTTTGAAGAATTATATATGGTCTGGTTTCACACATTATTTTATTGTACCACAGAAAGAATAATTAAAATTGCTAGGTATATGGAACTTTGCACCTAGAGGAAGAAACAGAATCAAACCAGTTTTGGTGAAAGTTTGATCTGTCTGCAATGATAAAAAAAAAAAAATACTTTTATTGTAAAAATACTATTTTTGTGTGTGTACATTGTGTCTTCACAGATTGAACTCCAAGCAGCATCTTAAGAATGTACCAACATATTTAAAATACTAGTGATTATCCCAGTACCACAATTTCCACTTATCTGAATTATCCAAAGATAAATGCACAAGATTAAATGTTGTATAAGCATGTTCACTGCAACTTTTTGTACTAACAACAAAAGCTAGGTAACCTAAATATTCAGTAACAGTATACTGATTGAATGAATTATAGAATATTACACAATGCAAGTGATACAATCATTAAAGTAAATGAGTTAAATACCCATGTGCATATATAAAAAATACAGTATGTTAAGAAAGCACATTTCCATATTATTAAGTTTCCTATTGACCCTCATATGCATGGGTGCTTATATACACAGGAAAATGTCTAGAAATATATTCACCAAATTGATGACCATACTTACCTCTGTGGAATAAAACTGGATGAGAGAGAGAGAGGAGATGCCCTATGTTATAAATTTAGTAATGTTCAACATTTTAATAATAAACATGGTTATATCTGCAATTTAAAATAATTTTTAAATATATTAATATTTATTAAAATAAACTTCATAGATTGAATTTGATTTTTCTTGCATTGAAGCCAGTCTTTTTATACAACCAAAAAAGCGTTAACATCATTGATAATAGCTTCCCCTTCTGCTCACTTGAACTGCACAACTTCTGCTAACCTTTAGCTTAGAGCCAGCTTTTGCACCAGAAATATCACAATGCGGACACAGTGTTTTAGCTGGGCAGCTCTGCCACTGAAATAGGCTGCAACAGCCAATAATAGGTTATCAGCATTTTAATATTCAGTTTTCACTGACACAAAGATTGTCTTTTCATTCCTGCTGCTTAATTTAACAAAGGCGAACCTTTGTCTTGTATCTCTTGGTAGCCAACAGTCTGAACTCTTAATACTTCTGATTTGGTGATCTTGGACAATTCACAAAAATGCATCATCCAACTCATATAAAATAGTAGTCAGAGCAAAATATTAATGAAGATGGTAATAAACAGTAATAATGCCATAACTTACATGTTTGAAAATAGGACCAAATGCAGTAATACATGTGGAATATTAAAACCACTGCACATGGTTGTGTCACTGTCAGTGATGAACAGAGTATACTTAAGGTCATGCACTTGAAATAAAAGCTACCTGTAGGTCACAGAATACAGGACAAGAGTAACTATGGGGCAGAGACCAAGGAAGAGGAAAGAAAGAATGGGAAGGAATGAAAGATGGGAGGGGAGACAGGGTGTGGTAGTTGGAGATGACATTTAACATTTAAGTGGTCCACCACTGAACCTGTGAAAAAGGAGTTAATACAGCTTCTGTTGCCTGACACTCTAGAGCAGCTGATTGGTGGCTCAGCAGTATAGAATCTGCCTGCAATACAGGAGACCTGGGTTAGATCCCTGGATTGGGAAGACCTCCTGAGGAGGAAATGGCAACCCAATCCAGTATTCCTGCCTATAATATCACCATGGACAGAGAAGCCTGGCAGACGACAGTCCATGGGTTTGCAAAGAGTCAGACATGACTGAGTACATAAGACACTCTCTAGGTCAAGGACTGTGATAGTCACGGTGACAAAGAGCGAGAATTGAGATCACAAAAGACTCATTGGCAACATTCTCTAATGAACTCCAAGAAACTGCAGAGTACAGAAGGGCAGTGTATTTTTTCTTTTTTTCCCTCAACACTCATCTTCAGAAAGACCACTGCTATCTCAGTGTGACATCCTGCTTCCCTCCTATCCTCTTCCCATATTCTTCTCTCCCTGCTAGTTCATGAACCTCCCTCCCACACACATCGCAAACACTAAATATATGGTTAAAAAAAAAAAAAAAAAAATAGATGGGAAAGGATTATGTAAGTTGGTTTCCAGAGCATTTTTCCAGTTTCATTTGCTCCAAACTAAGACTCTGATTCCATGCAGTTTCTACTTTCACTCCTCTGTGAACAGAATAAAAATGGCATAAAATGTTCATCAATAAATGTCTTTCCACCACATTACATAGAAACTCACTGCCTCCAAGTGTTTTGAAATGTTTTGACTCCTAAATAATCTGACTTTAATAACTTTGTAAAGAAACATATTCAACTGTGATAATGGTTGAGAAAGTGATTTATAAAACTGTGAAGTGTTATATAAATGAGTCATGTATTTTCTTCCTATCAAAACAGATAATTTATTTTCTTTGTGTTTTCCTTCTCATGGAACTTAAATTCCAAAGCCCATCTAGAATTTGGAGTAACAGTATATATTCACAAATTCAGGAATCAATAACGCACATATATATTCTTGAATCTCACACTTCACCCTTATGCTTATCTCATCAGAAGAGAGATACACAAGGACTGAGGCCAAACTTGAGCCAAAGTCAGAACACATGGATCCAAAATTCTCTGTCTCATCTGAGTTTGTTATTTAATTTCATTAAACCTATATTTTATAATTTTTATAACTGCAATGCAGTTAAATATACTCTCTTAAGCTTCACAGGCAACTTCATCAGGTTGTATTTTCTTGTTTTACATTTTTACCATTACTCTAAGAAGTTTGGGTAAACATATACTTTAATGAGCTTATCCATCAAGTAATAATAAAGCTCTTATTTCAAACTTAAAAAAAAAAATCCTGCCCTAACAGCCTCACTTTGTGAATAGAGAAGTGCTTGGTAAACACCGTGAAGTGCTATACAAATGTCAAATACTTGTGTAGTAGTTACTGAGAGGCTTCCTAACCAGGAGAGGTCTGGGAGTGATTAAATAACAACCACCAAAAAAAGGTGAAACATGGAAAGAACACAGCAGGGAAGGAAATAATTGACTTTTTGGCAAGAGGTCAGGTTCATGGATATCAGTTAAGATCCAGAAGGAACGAGTTAGGCTGGATGAAGAGGAGGTCAGAGGCAGTCATCAGTAGGGGCAACAGTAAGCAGGTAATTCTGAAGGGAAATCTAGTTTTAGGGAAAAGCTGTTTGATTTTACCTCTTTCTGTAATAACTGATTGGATTATGCTGTCTCTAAAGTAGCCAGCAAACTAGCTAATTCTAGCTGACATTTAAATGTGGTTACCAGGAGCCAGATATAATGCTAATCATCAAATTCAATCTTTACAAGTATTATGTCATTTTATTTTCAAAAAAATCCACTGAAGAATAGGTACAATTACTTCTCCCATTTTATAGATGAAGAAACAAAGGTACAGAATAGTTCAGAATCATCCCAAGGATCATGATCTAAGTCAGAGTTAGCACTATCATACTCTACTGCTTTTATGATTACACAATTCCACATTTACAACAATATGAGTTGAGGCTTCCCATTAATCCCATTTTACCCTTATTAAATCTTAAGGAGAGCAACTTCCCCAGGCCTAGAAATACCTGGTAGAGCTTGATATCCATTGTGGGAGTGTCTTGCCTTGAATATCACATTCTTAATAAGGTATATATATATAAAGATATATATAATGATATTAATATATTATAATTACATATAACATACAATAATATAACTACATAATATATAACCATATACTATAATATATATTGATATTAATAACATGTATATATATATATATATATATAATGTATATATTTTGTAGGAGAATTCAGAGGCCTATCCTAGTTGATTTAGAGGTGTTTCTAGTATTTGAATTAAAAAAGTGTATTCAAAGGGCATTATCTTCAGATTAGAAGCCCTCTATCACTGAATAAAATAGTCCCAATCCTCCCCAAGTGGTTCCTCTCCAGCTATTCAAGTGTTCCCCTGATGAAAAAGGAGTTTTTAGACTCTAGACATTACAAATGAGACAAAGGCATTGGGAGATCCACATATATATCTGGAATGTCAATGACCACATATAATTGACAATGGATATAATTTTATAGGCTAAATTAAGTGAGATGTATTCTAATTCAATATTTTTTCTCTTAGAAAGTCTTTACATTTTTCATGGTTTTATTTCGTCCTCACATAATTATACTAAAAGGAGTTTACTGAGTTTAATAAAATCTGTGTATAAAAATATATGACTATATACCTTGAGTCAGGTTCAGTTATTGCATTACAGAAAAAAAAATACAAAATTTCTAAAAGATATATATATGGTATTCAGTAATATTTAAGAAATCTGAAACACAGGTAGAAGAGGTAAAGCTGATTTTATTAAATACATAGCAGTTATTTTTACTCCAACATTGACCTGATAATATACTGAGTCTATTCAGATTGAAAAAGAACTCTGAGAAGACACCAGGAGAGTAATGCATGAAAACTATAAGCAGGTTTCCTGAAAGCAGCACTTTCTGATTATAGGACAAAGATGTGCTATTTCCGCACGTGGATGCTTGATGCTCAATTGGTAATATTTGGAGACTTGCTGATTTCCATTAGAAATCAGAAAATTGGTAGACTCTGCTTATATCCAAAGGAGTCGTTAAATTAATTGAAGACTATAAGCCTGAAAAAAAACATAATACTTCTGTTTATTTCTATGTTTCCAAGACAGTTATTGGGCAGCATTATATAATCAATCTTTTTTAGCATTATGGAATATTAAGGCAATGGAAAAGATTAACTAAATCATTTCAACTCCCTCTCCTCTAGTACAGCTGTACACCCTTTAAGACTTTAAAAAACAACTCTCTGCATTTATTACCTTACTTAATGATAAACATACAATGACCAATACTGCTTTTTCGGATTAATGTGATGTATTTTACATCCATTTTAACACTTTTCTTGATGACCATGATATACTTTATTAACCTGCAGCATATTAGGATATGTCATTCAGGATATTTTCTTTTCCTTTTCTTCATTTTCTGGAAAAGATTTCCATTATCGTCAACAACGAATGAGTATTTATGTTTGTGTAATTGATGACTCACTCCCCACAGGCAGTTAACCAGCAATTCCTAAAGGTTTATTGATTCTTTATCTCATCAAAACTAAGATACTATCTGTCATAAGATGAAGTATTATTTTATACACCATTGGGGAAAAATCAAATTAATCTCTGACACCACGCTCTCCTTGAAATTATAATTTAAATTTTACTCTGTGGCATAGATTTCTGTCATATGTCACATATATTTTTCTTACATATGAAAAGAAAACTTTAAACAAAACAAATTATTATTCAGAGTCCAGCTTTTCAGAATTACTCTTCAACTCAGAACTGTCATTAGAGCTTTTTCCAAATTATTGTCCTTTAAGCTATCAAGAGCAACAGTGATTGGGTATTATGAATAACAGTGCTTCATTAATATATCTTGTATGATCCTTCCTCCAATCATCCTTATTTTTCTAAACTGGAGCAACTGTTCAGCCATATCACTAGCAATAAGAATAAAATGATTGTGCTTTCCTAGGGCACTTTTAAACCAAGTTTAACAAGAATTCAGGCTTATAATCTCCTGCAACTGCTGCTTGGCTACCAATGTTTTTGAATCACCATCAATTATTAGCATGCATCTCCATTTGTTCTAAAGTATAAAATGCAGTTGCCTCTCTCCCGAACTTTCCCATTGACGGTTTCGAGCCCAGGCTTTACTACCTTAACTAATCTCTGAAAATTTTTGCCAGCACCCTCCCCCCCCCTTTTTTTTTTTTAACATTAACAGAGTGATTTTTCTAGAACACAAACTTGAAAATGTCATCTTTTACACTCAATATGCCTCAGTGCCCACAAGATATCAGAACTCACTAAGGTATGATTTCTCCTCCAATCTCATCTTTTTTGACTTCTCCCTATACTTCCTTGTTCTAGTCATCTTGAACTCCTTATAGATCCTTGGAGACATTACACAATCCCCTACTGGTCTAATTTTACTCTGTTATTCCCTCTACTGGTACTGGTCTCCTCACTCAGTGGCATAAGCTGACACTGACTGACCTCTCAAATGAAACTTGAATGTAACAGTTATCAACCCTTAAGGCAGGTGTTAAGTGCATCCTCCCCATCTCAACCAACTCTACTTGACTGCAACCTCAACATCAGGGATGCTCAGTGGGAGGGACCTGGGAGTAAGGGGATGAAGAAGAGGTAGGATCATGACTCCTGTTTTTTAAATGGACTTCTCAGCAGCTATATGGGTTAAAATTAAATATTTGTCACTGAGAGAATGGTATTCTACTCTTTGGTTGAACTGAGGCAGAAAAATATTTGAGAACAGTTGTTCTAAGTCTTTTCCCATAATCCCTGTAAAACAGAATTTTGTTTGTTTATGTGGATGTCCCTGATAGAATATAGGTTTCAAAAAAAATGAGAAACAAAATTTAGCAACCTTTATCTCCCTGTAGCCAACTCTGGCATGGAACAAAGAAGACTGAAACACGGAAGGTCAAGTGAGTAAGCCTTCCCACTAGAAAGATGAGACATTAAGTTATCCATGGTCTTGGTTTGGAACCAAAGATTCTTATCTGTGAAATAATACAAGGAAAGTATGAGACAGAAGCCTGAGGACCAGGGGAAAAGTTAAGGACCACAGACTAAAGTGGGTTAGCAGGCAAAGGCTTAGTCACTGGAAGAAGGTAAGAGCCTAGTGACTCAACCAGTAAATATTTTTTAAACTTTATGAACCTCGATTATCTATAGAAAAATCAAAAATTACCTTCACAGTGGCTTTGTTGGGAGGACTGATTGAGAAAATATGTGTACGCAGATTATCTATTATTGGTAACAATTATTTCATTATAGATTTGTCTAAATAGGAACATCATTGAAATTGATTGAATGCATGCTGGCCCACTGCTGCCCTTTGGCTAAACTATATTCCTTCAACGAGGGAACATATTAGTAACAGAGTCTCTAGCAGACACACACTTGTGGGTCGCTATCTACTTAAAGAATTAAAGAAAAGGGCAGCAAGCCAAAGCTGCAATTGCACCCCGTGTAGTATTCTGAGCACCATTAACTTCTTCTGACACAGCTTTGGTTTAGGCTTCTTTCCTCTGATCTTATTTCAGTTAGTGCCTCAGCCCTGATGAGCATGCATCTTGGCTGGGTTTATTCCTTGCCTTGGTAGGCTGCACTCTATGGGGTCGCCCAGAGTCAGACACGATTGAAGCGACTTAGCAGCAGCAGCAACCCTCATATATAATCCTGGTTCCAGTTATTTATGTTGGACAAAGGTCTCATAGATGCTCTAACCAAGTTCATTTTTTCTGCTAGTTCTAGTCTTGAAAAACACTGCTTTTATCATCTCAATTATTTAAGCTCTGACTTAGAAATAAAATTCAAAGCATAAAGCTTCTCCCTAGTACTAATCATTCCAGACTCCTCTTCACTATTTTCTGGATTCTGTGAACTGTAGGCATAAAGTAGGATGATTGTCTTTATGGAAAGCCATATCTAGTCCTCTAAACTACCACTGATGATCATGGTGGAGGGAACTATATTAGAGACGAACACAAGATCTCAATAAAACAGGTACAGCCATATTTCCTTTTACCTTGCAGTATCATTAGTTCCTTGAGGGAGAATGAGATGAGCTAGTCCTAGGGATCTACCAGTTCCATATCCCTAGGTTCAATCAACTGCAGATTGAAAATATTTAGGAAAAAAATCCAGAAAGTTCCTCAAAGTGAAAATTGAATTTTCTGTGTGCTGGCAACTATCTGCATAGCATTTAGAACTATCTAAATAGCATTTGGGAGTCTGATGACTCAGCAGGTAAAGAATCAGCCTGCAATGCAAGAGACACAGGAGACTCAGTTCAATTCCCGGAACAGGAATATCCTCTGGAAAAGGAAATCTATATTCTACTTGCTATTGTAAGTAATCTAGAGGTGATTAAAAGTATACAGCAGGGTGTACATAGGTTACAACCAAATACTAAACCATTTTTATATACAGGGCATGAGCATCTTCAAATTTTGATAACTGTGAGGGCCCTGGAACCAATCTCCTGCAGACAGCAAGGGGTTGACTGCACTTGGTTTGAGTTTAGATGCCATGGTTTATGAAAAATACAGAAAATTATGTGCAGTGGGACAATACTATTCGCAACTGAACGACCAGAGGAAAATGAAACTATGAGTTACAGCATATTCTTATCTTCCAACTCTTACTCATCCTGGGCATGTGTTAATAAGATAGTGAACCAGCATGTTGAGTTGTCATCATTTCTAAATGGTGCCCTTTCTCATTCTTGCTTTCACTCTTTCATCCTTTCTCTAATTCATACTAAACATGTATATGAATTAACTTCACCAAAAGAGGCAAGAGCATGTTTGTTCTGGAGCACAGTGATACCAATAAATAGTTGTTTGTGAACATTTCCACAAACCTATCAGCACTCTCACGTAAAGACTCCATTTTAGAACCATTTATCTTTCCTGCAATTTTTTTTTTAGATGTCTCCTTTTGATTTCTCTGCTTTCTGTACTATCACCATTTGCTCAATTGCAGACTTAAAATCCTTTAAAACAGCTAATCCAAGTTGTAAAACTTAAGCAACCTAAGAAATTATTCCATCATTCTTGTATTTAGGCATGCAGAAACCGAGCTGCACGACATGTAAACGCTCGTCCAGGACAAGCAGCTTGTGGCACCAAGCTAGACATTCTCGGGGCTCCAGACCATCACTGATGCCCTTCTGTCTTCTTTGCTTCTCATATGCAAGAGATATCAAGCCTTGTCCATTTCCATTTGTCACAGTCTCTTTTCCTTCTTCACATCCCCTCTCATCTTATTTAAATCAGGATCACCACAATTTTCTTGTGAATTTTACCCTGTTACACCTGGCATTCTGTTGACTTCCTAATTACTAACCTCCTTATTTGCAGTTCATCTTGGACGGAACTGTCACATCCATCTTGCTGTGAGTATGTAGCCATGAGACTAACATGACGAAAGCAATGTTTTAAGAAGACTGGTCTTGGTAGTGCGGTTCGTGATGGATTAGAGGACAGATCAAGGAGACAGAGAGATGGTCTGAAAGACTGTTAAAGTAATTCTGGATTCTTTAACAAGGGTCTTGACTGAGGTGGTTTTTACCACTTTCTTTTGCAACCCCTTCATTCCAATTTGTGACGCTGGTAAAGCTCCCAATTCAAACTGCTGTAATATTTTAAAGAGTAAATGGTCTCGTTGTCAAGAAGAGCCTTTGTATTCTACTAAATTACTTTCTCCTTTCCTAGGCATTGACCTCTTGCCACTCTGCAATGCTTCTTAGCACTTTAAAGTAGGCTTTTTCTTTCAAATCTCTGTTCTTTTGAAACATGGTTTCAGAAGTGCTGACTACCTCATTATTCATTTTTACATTATTTTTCAAAAGCTAATGTCATTTTTAAGTTTTTAAAGACATAAAGGGGATTGAAAGAGTCACCATTCTGGTAGTAAAGGGGACTGCAGGTTATAGTTTCAATGATTAAAACTATTTTTCATAGCAAAACAACCAAACAGTCCTAGGTTTCAGCATAATGAGCTGGAGAAGTGAAAAGCTAAAATGCAGCTGTTAAATGTGCTTCTGAAAATTTCTTAACGTTAGTCTTACAGGGACAATGCCAGGTGTTGGGGATTAATTTCTAACAACTCAATTATTATATGTACCTTCCAGGGCTCATTTCCTTCACAGAGTGTTTATCAAAGAGCCAACAGTATTTTCTAAAGCTTGCAATTGCCTACACCAGAAACCTTTCTTATCCCTGTTTACATCATCTGCACCTAGATTAAACTCATAACATTACATGCTACACAACAGAAAACAAGTAAAATACACAGTCCCCAAACTTACTTATAACTAAGCAATTGTTATGATATGAAAATAATGTTCACTTAATTAAAATTCATACCACACAGGGTCTCAATTTAGAGTGTTAGTTTTTAAACTGCTAAACCAGGCTTCTGTGGCTCAAAGCTATAGTAAATATGAAATTGTATGTATTAACGTTCTTTGGTTTAAAGCTAATTTTCTTAGTAATCTCTCTGGAAAGACTCAACATTCACTCATACATAGTTTATAAAGTACAATCATTTGTAAGTTAATGAAACACCAGGTTCTTGTAATATGCTTTACTTGAAAGCCATTAAATACAATCAAATATCCAATAGCAAAGAACTACATTTCTCAAAGCTAAAGCCTCATAGCCTCATGTTCCTTTTAATCATACTGTTCTTTAGAAATATGCTGCATGTTTAATCCCTTGAAATTTTTAACAATCTGTCACCTATCAATAAGGAAAATTAGCTTTTTTTTTTTTTTTTAACAATCTCTCTCCCATAACTAATGAAAACTGGTAGTGCCTGAAGGCAGAAACGAAGCCATTAGGTTGCTGCCCAGCTTTTACAGCCCAAGTTCCCTCTTATTCTCAAATGTTTTTGAATCTTTTTTACAGTTTACCCTATGCTATAAGAAACACAAAACATGACCCAGAGTTTAGCTCAGAATAAAGACACATCTTATCCAGTGGTCTAACTTTGATAGGTATACCAAGAAAGACCAAGTGGGAAAAATAAAAAAAGAAAACTCAAGCTCTGTGTATCTAAGGAAGTACCCCATTCACAGAAAACACAACCAAGTCAAGCCCTGGGGATGTTATCCCATGGTTATCTCACTATTTTAAGAGATATTACAGAATCCTTTCAATACAATTAAAATATACTTTTAGAAAGACAATAAATATATATCAAGTACTGGTTTGGCTTTCCCAGGAGGAGCAGCAGTAAAGAATCTGTCTGCCAATGCAGGAAATGCAAAGGACTCTGGTTTGATCCATGGGTTGAGAAGATCCCCTGGAATAGGGAATTGGCAACCTGCTCTGGTATTCTTGCCTGGGAAATCCCATGGCCAGAGAAGCCTGGTGAGCAACAGTCTACGGGATCACAAAGAGTCAGACATGACTGAGGTCATGCATATACACATACACACAAGTACTGGTTTAATGAATTGCCAACCAGGGAGTGGGTGTTGGAGAGATTCCAACTGAAACAAAAATGCAGGGATAGAATATTGTGGTATCAAGTGTTTATTTTTAAAAATGTTTCCCTGGTCACTGACTCCAAGTCTGTTACTTCTCTCCCTCAATAGCTTCGTCTGTGCTCTGACTCTCTGGATATATAATCTCATGCTATGGCTGGAGAACTCCTGGCACCGTTAGGCTCAGCGACATTCTCATATCTAAGATAGTTTCAAGCATAACCCCTTTATGCTTAGCAAGTTCAGAAGTGGCTTCCCTAACCTATCCATCCATCTGCTGAAAAGTCCTCTTCAACTCATGAAGGTACTCAGGAGTGATGGCCCAGGGTTGTACAAGAAATCAGAACTCTATAGGGTTAAGGAAACTCAACTTCGTGATCTTAAACAATTTTAATAGCCAAGAACCATTTGACTATGCTACCAAGGTACCGAATTTACTCCTCTTATAATAATAATCATTTGATCATATCTGATTTTCACTCAGATTGCAGACTTCTCAAAAAATAAGAACTATATACAATTTCATTTTCATCTGTAGTATTTAGTTAAGATTAGACACATATTAGTCTTGGTACACATTCTATTTCCTCTGGTGGCTCAGATGGTTAATAAAACAAAACAAAACAAAACAAAAAAACGCCTGCAATGCAGGAGACCTGGGTTTGATGCCTGGGTCAGGAAGCTCCCCTGAAGGAGGAAATGGTAACGTACTCCAGTATTCTTGCCAGAGAAATCCCATGGACATCGGAGCCTGGAAGGCTGCAGTCCACGGGGTTGCAAATAGTTTGATGACTGAGTGGCTGTCACTTTCACACATACTATCATGCAAAAACAGTAAAGTCAGTGATTGGAAAGATTCTTTTCAGCTATTTTTAGGTATTCCTTTTAAGACAAATGAACATAAACTGAGAATCTGGAGTAATTAGAAATTAAAATATTGTCCCAGTTCTCTTGTCTGCCTCAGGATTTGAAACAAATATTGCTATTCTAACAACTATGCTTCTCTGAAAATTGAAAAACAAATGATTATTTTTCTAATCAAAAACTTTACACTTATTGTTCTTATCATAGGAGTACTTCGCCTACCCAGTGCAATCAGAGGTTAAATAGAAAGCAAGCATTGTCTGGTCCTGATGGATCTGCCTTGCATTTTCAGGTATAGTTACTGGAATTGAAATGGAACTTTAAAAAGCACACATGCAACAAAAGATGACTACAGCTATTTAGAAAAGAAAAATCCATCTATGTTTAACCTAATGTGTCATCAACTCTGCTAGCAGGCTGTCAAACTAGCATTACAGAAACACTTTTTAAATCCAGTATTTAAAACAAACAAACATGGGCATAATTAGAATGGAAGGGAGGAGGAGGAAACCAATGTCTACAGATTTGAGGAGGGGTTCACTGTGCTGAGTGGAGAAGCAGAAAGTGATAAGACCTTATTGAATCTGCCTGGCTCCTATGAAGAGCACCTTACCATGTGCGTATCAATGATCTTCTCTCAATATATGTTGATATACTGGAGCTGGTTTTCGATTACTGTATGTGAGTCTCTGGATTTGGGCAAGAAACATCTGGCCAGTGATGTTTATGTATACTTACTTGAAAATGGTCATTTACACAAAAATGATACAGAGGTCCACCTGAATTTTTCCTTTAGATACATGCCTGGCTGTCTATGTATCCATCACATACATCTTTCCTTAGAAGTCTGGTATAAGACCTCAGCACCTTTAATGAATAGGCAATAGCTGGTCAAAGGATACATTAATTCCTGTAATCACAACTTGGTCATTTTGCCTTTCTATGCAAGATAAATCAGTTGAGACGTTGACAATTAGACTCCAATACAAAATACATGGGTCTTAAGAGTAAGTGACTAAGTCAGTGAGAAGTAGTCTACTATAAACCCTTACCTTATAACCTGAGAGCAATGTATCAGGGAAAACAGACTTTTGCACCCATCGAAATACTACTATACAGGATGCAAGCTGAGTAACATCCTAATCTGATCCTGCTCACAGGCTAGGCAGCTGTCATGTAAACTTAATCCCTTTGATTTTCTCTAGAAAAAAACAACTAGGATCAGATTTATCAAATGTGATATATCCCTACCAAGTTTCATTACACTTTTTATATTGAGGGAGAACACTGAGGAAAAAAAAATTGAAAGCTGGGAGAAAGGGTATTTGGTTCTATTATTTTCATTTTATCCAATACAACCAGTGATGTAATGGAGCTGGTCCAGATTGTATACGTCTTTCCTCAACTCCACATTTAGCACTGTCACTTTAATAGCTTGAAACTGTCTATGTAGGATAACTTAGACCAGGAAAATAGACAAACAATACAAATTAGGGCCTTGTTCCTTTAGCAGTGAGCCAGCTGTAAAATACCAGCATACCGCTAATTATAACTCTTGTTAATATAACCAATGAGGAACTCCTTATTGGTAACATTAATTTGACAATTTACCAACTGAACTATTTCCTCTGTTCCCATTCATCTCTATCTTTGATTGATGTGGGCCTGTAGAATTGGGAAACATCATTTTTAAACAAATATTTGAGTTCTTAGTGTCTTCCTCAGAAACTCAAGTGACAGGGAAATCAGCATAGAGGACACATAAATAAATGATCATGTCAGTTTTAGCAATGACTTCATGATTCTCTGGTCAGATTCATTCACTTCAAAATTTATTGAATTCCTACTGTGTATCTAGACTACTAAGTGCTGTGGAGTGCTGAGAGACAGTTTTTCATGGGTTTCCTGCATTTCCGTACACTCTGGAAGTGGAGGCACTGGCTTCTGAGTTAACCTTTTACAGAGTTTGTGGAGTATATAGAGATACTGCACTCTTCGGAAGTAGAAAACAGATTTGTGTGCTGACCAGCATAGTAAATAAAATGTCTCTCTCTGGGGCAAAATTTGGCTTTTTTTTTTTTTTTTCCTAAAAGATTGGGAATTCCTAACCTCATAACTGACACAAATCCACTGTGTATCTTGCATCCATCTAGGTCGGTCACCACATTGCCCCTGTAGGCTTAGGGGACAAGAGAAGCGGATGCAAACATGAAGCTCATGCTATCTGCTGTGCCTTGAGCTATGTTCATATCTCTGATCCAGGAGTCTCGTGTCTTCTACCAGCAAGTGTGAAATTATGGTGGGCTAACTTGTCAGCTAGTAAGTAAGGTAAAGTATCAGGCCCTTCACAGTTCCTGACATGGAGGACCTAAAGTAAGTTTATTCTTAGTCTTAAGGAGACATATGGCTTCCCAGCTAGTGCAGTGGTAAAGAATCTGCCTGCCAATGTAGGAGACTTAAGAGATGTGGGTTCAATCCCTGGATCAAGAAGATCCCCTGGAGTAGGAAGTGGCAACCCACTCCAGTATTCTTGCCTGGGAAATCCCATGGACAGAGAAACCTGGCGGAGTACAATCCATGGGTTTGCAAAGACTCGGACACAACTGAGCATGAGCACACACACACATGCGAGGAGATGTGATTATGTATGAATATATGTAATTATAAAACACTGATTTATATACAACCAAAATACATAAAGCTGCACCAAGTAGTATGAAGGGCGAAATATTTGTATCATAGATGCATGAATCTGTCATCATGAGAAAAAATTATGGAACATCACTGCATTTTATTTTAAAAGCAAATATTTTATGCCACACAACCTTCATTCATGATCATGCTCATAGATGAAGCATTAACCATCTAACTAGTGACAAAGCAACCAATTTAAAGAACCAAGATAAAACTGCTGATTAGAAAACTTAACCCTTGTTTTGCTAGGCAAAAAAAAAAAAATTACAATCTGGAGAATTTTTGTTTAATATCACTTTAGTCGCTCAGTCGTGTCCGACTTTGTGACCCCATGAACTGCAGCACGCCAGGCCTCCCTGTCCATCACCAACTCCCAGAGTCCACCCAAACCCATGTCCATTGAATTGGAGATGTCATCCAACCATCTCATCCTGCTCTCAATCTTTCCCAGCATCAGGGTCTTTCCAATGAGTCAGCTCTTTACATCAGGTGGCCAAAGTATTGGAGTTTCAACTTCAACATCAGTCCTTCCAACGAACACCCAGGACTGATTTCCTTTAGGATGGACTGGTTGGATCTCCTTGCAGTCCAAGGGACCCTCAAGAGTCTTCTCCAACACCACAGTTCAAAAGCATCAATTCTTCGGTGCTCAGTTTTCCTCAATACATGATATTAAACATTTCTTCAATTTGTTGAACACCAGCAACAGGGCAGGTTTTGCACTAGACTCATTTTAAGTAGTCTTTGTAATACAGGAACTTTTTAAGTAGGAGTTATTATTTTTATTTTATAGAAGATGAAACTGTGGTTTAGAGAAGTCAAATGATTTGTTCAAAATTAATATAGCTACTAAATAGCAGGGAATTGCTTTCAATAATAATAGTCTAGTTATAAAACCAGTTACTTATACTTTTAATAAACATGTACTGATTAACATGTGACAGACTCTTCACTCTATCTCAAAACTATTTAGGAGAGTTCATAACTGGAATATAGAATTAGGACTCCCAGGGACCTATAATCTCCTCTAATATAAAAATCAAGACAGCTAGAAAATACCTTTTTTTTCTCTTTGATTTCCAGGACTTTTACCCCACTAAACCTCTAGTTCTACCCTTAAACCCTCTTTCCTCAAGCAACTACACCTCCATACAGCTAAACATTTAGAGTGGAGTGAGACAAGGGCAGAGTGGGTTCAAGACGAGGTTTGAAGACAGTGATGCAGAATCCCAGGGATGCTTGCTCTCACTATATGAATCCCTGGAACCCTGAGTCCTGAGAAGGGGGAGGGCAGGTACTCATGGTCCAGGGACTTGCCTTTTAACCATGGAATCACTCTGTGTAAATAGGCATCTGCTTCTCTGTTGGAGACCCTGAATCACACAAAGTGAGACTTCTTGCTCCATTTTGGTTTGACCATGTAGACAAACATTGATAAGCATAAATACACTGCAGCCAAAATAACACATAGGTAGAGAACAAAAAAAAAAAAAGAAAAAAAGATTTATTTTTTTCTTGAGTGTGTGTGTTCTCAGTTGTGTCTGACTCTTTGTACCCCCATGGACTGTGGGCTTCCAGGTTCCTCTGTCCATGGGGTTTCAAAGGCAAGAATACTGGAGTGGGTTACCATTTCCTCCTCCAGGGGATATTCCTCACCCAGGGACAGAATCCAAGTCTCCTACATTGGCAGGTGGGTTCTTTACAACCGAGCCACATGGGAAGCCCTTGAGAAGCAAATACAAAAACTCAAAATATTATAACTTAGGGATATTTACTGCATGGGATATATTTTTGTTTAAATCTCATCTTTTCAATGAGACTTATTTAACCTTATTGTATTTAAATACTGCAACATGCAAATTGCCTCTACTCCCCTGCCAAAATTTACCTCCACCTCAGCACTCTCAGTTCCCTTTATCCGGCTTTATTTTTTCTATGTCCATAGTTATTATGACCATCTTCCACATTATTTACTTATGTTTAATTTTTATTATCATGCCTACAAGAATTCAAGCTACACAAGAAGCAGGACCTTGTTTTGTCTCCAAATGCCTTGAACAATGCCTGGCACATAGTTGTTCAATAAATAAATATTGTGGGAATGAATGAATGGATGAGTAAACAAGCATGTACTGTTCAATAATAGCAGTTATGTCTTGGGTTCTTACTATGTGCCAGGTACTGTTATAGCCGCTTTACACACAGTAACTCATCTAATGTATCCAATAAATCTGTGAGATAGTATTACTATTATCCTTATAAATCAGCACACTGGAACACAATGATGTTAATTATCTTGCTCCAAATCACATGACTACCAATCACAGAGCTGAGTTTTGAACTTGCGAGTCTGGTTTCAGAGTCAGTTTTCCTAACCACTGCATCCACTAACCACTTCAGTGGTTGATATTCACAATGGTGATCTGAGCCATCTCAAGAAAAGACAAATATTATGTACTGGTTATTTTAAGAAGGCAGAGAAGTACATGATACTTTTAGATAGTTAATATAAATTATTCAAATAAAATATTAATTATTTAGGTATCATTAATGGACATTTCCGTTTTCTTGATAAATAACTTACATGAATTACCCCATTTCCTCAAACACTTGGTTAATCATAGAATTCCAATGGGCATATTTGTTTCTGTAACTTCTTCTTTTCTATCCCTCCCCTAATCCTTCTCTCTTTTCTGCTTCACTCCTGTCCTTTCTCTTTTCTAATTCTTGATGATCACCATCATCACCAACAACATCAGCAAGGTGTCACTGTTACTTTAAATTCATGCACTATATTGTATGAGAGTAAGAAGTCTCGTATTGTGAGAACCAAAATTTTAGTCATAACTTTTGTTTAGGGCTCAAGGTATTCTTGCTACTTCAGATACCTTGGGTTTTATTTTCCATTAGAAGTGGGTTATATTTTAACAGCTCCAGTAGAATGCTTTACATTAGGAGTTATAAACATAACTGAAGGTCACCATGTCATAGGCTTCTGGCATTCATGAATTGTGTTCTTGCCAGAGCAAATTTCATAAGCCAAGAGCCTTGCCTTGCAGTTTCACTCTGCTGTAATTCTCCAGGTTGTTTCATTGACCACACTAAGAGTTGACTCCTTATATTCACTGTATGTATTAGAAGCACCATTGCTTCAATGGAGACTTCCATTTTTATATTACACCTGCTGAAAAGTGCCACAAATAACTTTAATGCAATTTACTGTCTGGTCTAGACAGAATTAATTCTCACAGGAACTTCCTTCACCTCATCCTGGTTTATGTCCCAACTATGGGGTTGAGCTGCTGTCTTAGGAAGTAGAAGCAAAGTGATAGAGTCCTTAAATACTGTGAGTTTTGATTCAAGGTCCAAGATGTAATAACCATCAACATTCAAATGTCTAAACAGAGACAGTTTATTATTGCAAGTGGTTAACCATTTTCTGTGAGGGGTGCTAGCCTACACTGAACTGCTTCAAGAAGGTGGAGATGAGTGTGTAATAATCCTAATAGGAAAAAAATGCAAACCTTTGCTGTTATGGAAAATAACTTCTACTTACATAAATGAGAACTTAATGTTATTGGAGGATGAGGGGTAAGAGCCTTATGAAGATCAATTTACGCACAAGAGGGTGATGAACAAAGAGCACAAAGAGAAGGAGCAATACTATTACAGAACAAAAAAATCAGAAAAATAATTATTGCTAGTATTTTTAGGAAGGTAATTTTTTAGTTTTCTATAGAGCCTAACATCAGGAATAACAGTGTGTTAGTCACTCAATTGTGTCTGACTCTTTGCAACTCTGTGGACTGTAGCCTGCCAGGCTCCTCTGTCCATGGAATTCTCCAGTCAAGAATACTGGAACAGGTAGCCATTCCCTTCTCCAGGGGAGCTTCCTGACCCAGGGATCAAATCCACGTCTCTGACAGTGGAGGCAAATTCCTAACCACGTGAGCCACCAGGGAACCCAAAAATAACGGTACTCCTAGAAAACTGAATATTCACTCTAAATCCAATCTACTAGGCATTAATACTTTAATATCACTGATTCCATGATATTGCTACTTTTATTGTTGTTGTTATTTAGTCACTAAGTCATGTCCAACTCTTCTGCAACTCCATGTACTGTATCCCATCAGACTCCGCTGTCCATGGAATTTCCCAGGCAAGAATACTGGAGTGGGCTGCCGTTTCCTTCTCTAGGGGATCTTCCTGACCCAAGAATCAAACTCGTGTCTCCTCATTGGCAGGCAGATTCTTTACCACTTAGATGACAGCAAATGCTTGATTGAAAATTAAATTATACCCCTGACTCTTCAAAGTTAGAACTTAATAGTTCAGCTAGAAAAATCTGTCCTTAGATATGCCTGGTTTTATCTTATACCAGTCATATATTCTCAGGAACACAGTGGTAACTTAAACTGATTTAACGAAATTTTAAAGGAATGCTACAATACATTTCCTCCCTGTGTTGCTCTGTCCTACAACACACTCACACTCGGAGAAAAGGGCTTGGAAAGGAGGGAGGTTGCCTGACAAATCATATTCTAAATGGTTGTAAGTGAGGAGTCTGGCTCCTAGTTAAACACCCATGTGTGTTCTTCAGGCCTTATCACAGACAATTATGAAGGCTCTAAGTGGCAGCTCTTATAAGGGGAAGCTGCTCTCCCCAAACAAGACTTGGTGCAGGGCCAATGCACTGCTGTCTCTGGAGAGAGGTGGAGTCAAGGACTCAGGTCCCCAGCAGGTCACAACCTTTCACATATTGACACTGACAGACCTGGGGACTTCATTCCTAGGTCTCTCTTTTTTAATTTTTTAATTGGAATATAATTGCTTTACAGTGTCGTGTTAGTTTCTCCTGAACAACAATGTGAATCAGCTGTAAGCATGTGTATGTATGTGTGGAGTATACACATATATATATCTCCCTTCCTTCTTGAGCCTCCCTCCCACTCCCCCACCATCCCAACTACCTTGGTCATCACAGAGCACTAACTTAGCTGAGTTTCCTGTGCTATAGGACAGCTTCCCACAAGCTATCTATTTTACACATGTAACTTTGTGCGCATCAATGCTCTTCTCTCAGTTCATCCCAACTTTCCCTTTCCCAAGCTATGTCCACAAATCTGTTCTCTCTGTCCTTCAGTTTCCTCTCAAGTTCTCCTTATAGGGGGAGGGAAACTGTAAAGACACTTCCTTTCCTACTCTGACTCAGCACTTTTCCACCTCTAACCCTTCCCCCTTTGCCTCCCTGCTGAACCCACACCCCACAGTCAACCAAACCGCTGGAACCCTTCATACTGGGCTCCCTCAGCAGTGAGGACTCGCATGTCTGCACTGATCCCGGTGGCCCCAGATCAGTGTTTCACAGGGTAGATGGGACAGGGAGAATCATCACTTTCTCTGGTTTTCAACTCCTGCTTAAACCGTCAACTCTTTCATTTGTGGCTTGCTCCTTAAATCAGCTATTCTGGAGACCTGGCAGCTCACTATGCTCCTGCCTCTGCTCCAGGTCACCTGAGTTCCTGACAGCAAGCACTACAGATATTTTGCAAAAGGCAGAGGAAATTCAAAGGTGATATGACAAGGCTTTTTAAATGTTTAAAGACAGGCTTTATGACAGAGAAAAGAGACCCATTCTCTGTTGCTCTGGAAAGCAGAACAAGGACAAATTGGTGGAAATGACAGACAGTAACTGAATCAGCACCAATCACTGTAACTACTATATATGGCATCACCCTAATGGCAGAAAGTGAAAAGGAACTAAAGAGCCTCTTGTTGAAGGTGAAAGAGGAGAGTAAAAAAGCTAGTTTGAAACTCAACAGCAAAACCAATACAATGTTGTAAAGTAAAATAAATAAATAATTCAAATAAAATTTAAAAACAAAAAACAAAAAATGAAGATCCTGGCATCTGGTCCCATCACATCATGGCAAATAGATGGGGAAACAAAGGAAACAGTGATAGTCTTCATTTTACTGGGCTCCAAAATCACTGTGGGCAGTGATTGTAGCCATGAAATTAAGAGATGGATGCTCCTTAGAAGAAAAGCTATGATGAACCTAGAAAGTGTATTAAGAAGCAGAGACATCACTTTTTTGACAGAGGTCTGTCTAGTCAAAGCTATGGTTTTTCCAGTAGTCATGTATGGATGTGAGAGTCAGACCATAGAGAAGGCTGAGCTCTGAAGAATTGATGCTTTCAAATTATGGTGCTGGAGAAGACTCTTGAGAGTTCATCAGACAATAAGGAGGTGAAATCAGTCAATCCTAAAGGAAATCAACCCTGAATATTCATTGGAAAAACTGAGGCTGAAGCTCCAATATTTTGGCCACCTGCTATGAACGACCAACTCATTGGAAAAGACCCTGATGCTGGGAAAGATTGAAGGCAGGAGGAGAAGGAGGTGACAGAGGATGAGATGGTTAGATGGCATCATCAATTCAATGGACATGAGTTTGAGTAAACTCTGGGAGATAGTGAAGGACAGGAAAGCCTGGCATGCTGCAGTCCATGGAATTGCAAACAGTTGGACACAACTGTCTGAACAATAACAACAAAAAGGAACAATTTACAACTTCAGTATTCTTGCCTTTAGAATCCCATGGATAGTATGAAAAGGTACAAAGATATGACACTGAATGATGAACTCCCCAGGTTGGTATGTGCCCAATATGTTACTGGAAGAGAGTGGAGAAATAACTCCAGAAAGAATGAAAATGAAGATACAAAGCCAAAGTGAAAATAATGCCCAGTTACAGATGTGACTGGTGATGGAAGTAAAGCCCAGTGCTGTGAAGAACAATATTGCAGAGGAACCTGGAATGTTAGGTCCATGAATCAAGGTAAATTGGAAGTGGTCGACCAGGAAACGGCAAGAGTAAACATCAACATTTTAGGAATCAGTGAACTAAAATGGACTAGAATGGTCAAATTTAATTCAGATGACCATTACATCTATTACTGTGGGCAAGAATCTAGAGAAGAAATGAAGTAGCCCACATAGTCAAAAAAAAAAGAGTCTGAAATGCAGTACTTGGGTGCAGTCTCAAAAATGACAGAATGATCTCTTTGTTTCCAAGGAAAGTCATTTAATAGCACAGTAATCTAAGTCTATGTCCCAGTCGGTAATGCTGAAGAAGCTGAAGTTGAATGGTTCTATGAAGACCTACAAGACCTTCTAGAACTAATGCCCCAAAAGATGTCCTTTTCATTAAAGGGGACTGGAATGCAAAAGAAGGAAGTCAAGAGATGCTTGGAGTAAAAGGGAAACTTGGTTTTGGAGTACAAAATGAAGCAGGGCAAAGGCTAACAGAGTTTTGCTAGGAGAATGCACTGGCCATAGCAAACACCTTGTTCCAACAACACAAGAATCAACTCTACACATGGACATCACCAGATGGTCAATTACTGAGATCAGATTGATTATATTCTTTGCAGCCAAAGATGGAGAAGATCTACACATTCAATAAAAACAAGACCAGGAGCCGACTGTGGCTCAGATCATGAACTTTTTGTTGCAAAATTCAGACTTAAAGCTAAGAAAGCAGGAAAATGCAGACCATTCAGGTATGACCTAAATCAAATTCCTTAAGATTATAGAGTGGAAGTGACAAATAGATTCATGGGATTAGATCTGATAGACAGAGTGCCTGAAGAACTACAGACAGAGGTTCATGACATTCTACAAGAGGCAGTGATCAAGAGCATCCCCAAAAAAAGAAATGCAAAAAGGCAAAATGGTTGTCTGAGAAGGCCTTACAAGTAGCTGAAAAAAGAAGAGAAGCTAAAGGCAAAGGAGAAAAGGAAAGATATACCCATCTGAATGCAGAGTTTCAAAGAATAGCAAGGAGAGATAACAAAACCTTCATCAGTAATCAACACAAAGAAATAGAGGAAAACAACAGTATGGGAAAGAATAGAGATCTCTTTGAGAAAAGTAGAGATACCAAGGGAACATTTCATGCAAAGATGGGCACAATAAAGGACAGAAATGGTATGGACCTTACAGAAGCTGACAATACTAAGAAGAGGTGGCAAGAACACCCAGAAGAACTATACAAAAAAGATCTTAATGACCCAGATAACCATGATGGTGTGATCACTCAACTAGAGCCATACACCTTGGAATGCAGTTAAGCAGGCCTTGGGAAGCATCACTACGAACAAAGCTAGTGGAGGTGATGTAATTCCAGTTGAATTATTTCAAATCCTAAAAGATGATACTGTGAAAGTGCTGCACTCAATATCCCAGCAAGTTTGGAAAACTCAGCAGTGGTCACAGGACTGGAAAAGGTCAGTTTTCATTCCAATCCCAAAGAAAGGCAATCCCAAAGAATGCTCAAACTACCGCACAATTGCACTCATCTCACACGCTAGCAAAGTAATGCTCAAAATTCTCCAAGCCAGGTTTCAACAGTACATGAACTGTGAACTTCCAGATATTTAAACTGAATTTAGAAAAGGCTGAGGAACCAGAGATCAAATTGCCAACATGTGTTGGATTACCAAAACAGCAAGAGAGTTCCAGAAAAAATTCTACTTCTGCTTTATTGACTATGCCAAAGCCTTTGACTGTGTGCATCACAACAAACTGTGGAAAATTCGTCAAGAAATGGGAATACTAGACCACCTTACCTGCCTCCTGAGAAATCTGTATGCAGGTCAAGAAGCAAGAGCTAGAACTGTACATGAAACAACAGACTGGTTCCAAATCGGGAAAGGAGTACGTCAAGACTTTATGTTGCTACCCTGCTTACTAAACTTATATACAGTGTACATCATGCGAAATGCTGGGTTGGATAAAGCACAAGCTGGAATCAAGATTTTCAGGATAAATATCAATAACCTCTGATATGCAGATGATACCACCCTTATGACAGAAATAGAAGAGAAACTGAAGAGCCTCTTTGTGAAACTGAACGGAGAATGAAAAAGTTGGCTTAAAATTTAGCATTCAAAAAACTAAGATCATGGCATCCAGCCCCATCACTTCATGGCAAATAGATGGGGAAACAATGGAAACAATCAGAGACTTTTTTGTTGGGGCGGGGGGGGGCTCCAAAATCACTACAGATGGTGACTACAGCCATGAAATTAAAAGATGCTTGCTCCTTGGAAGAAAAGTTTGACCAACCTAGACAGCATAATAAAAAGACAGCAGAGACATTACTTTGCCAACAAAGGTCCCTCTAGTCAAAAGCTTTGGTTTTTCCAGTAGTCATGTATGGATGTGAGAGTTGGACTATAAAAAAAGCTGAGTGCCGAAGAATTGATTCTTTTGAATTGTGATGTGGGAGAAGACTCGAGAGTCCCTTGGACTGCAAGAAGATGAAACCAGTGAATCCTAAAGGAAATCAATCCTGAATATTCGTTGGAAGGACTGATACTGACACTGAAACTCCAATACTTTGGCCACAAGCTTTGAAGAACTGAATCACTAGAAAATCCCTGAAACTGGGAAATATTGAAGGCAGGAGGAGAAGGGGACAACAGAGGATGAGATAGTTTGATGGCATGACCAAATTTATGGACATGAGTTTGAGCAAGCTCCGGGAGTTGCTGATTGACAGGGAAGCCTGGCTTACTGTGGTCAATGGGGTCACAAAGAGTCGGACATGACTGAGCAACTGAACTGAAATGAATACTGTAGCTGACTATACATGATAAATAAAAATAAACATTTGTGTATTTACTTAATTCAAAAAATGTTTCCAAAATTATTTGCCTTTTCCCAACATTATCCCTCTCCTCCAGAGACAACTGTCCTAAATTTTATGATAATAATTCCTTTGCTTTCTACACACACTATTCTATTTTTATTATTAGAGTTTATACTAATTTTTATTTAACTGGCAGGATAAGTCTCTCTACCTTGTTTACTTTTTTAAATTACTGTGTGAACTTATTTTTATTTCTGTCTTCCATGAATGTTTTAAATCACCTTTTCAACTAAATTTCAAAACTGGTTGAGATTTTTAATTACGTTAACTTGGTCAATTTACCGATAATTGATAGCTTCCATTGGATCACCTAAGCATGAACATGGTATATCTCTCTATACCCTTTTTGTGCATTTTCAGTTAAGTTTTGTGTTTTTCAGTAAATGGCACAAATATTATCCTTTACATCATTCCTATGGTCCTTATACTCTTATTAGTATTGTAAATTCTTCCTTTTTATTGACTTGATTTCTCACTCTTTGTTGCCAATATATATTACAGAAATGCAGTCAACTTTTAAATATTAAGCCAATCCAATATTCTTTCCCAACAGGCTTATTAAACTTAATAATATTTCATACTTGAATTTTATATGTAGACAACATATACATATACATATATATATACAATTTATATGTATAATCTGCTAATAATGGAAGCTTTGTTTTCTATGTCCAAATATTATAGTTTTCATTTCTTTTTCTTTTATGGTCTGTTTAGACTCTTCAAAACAATGCTGAGTAGAGGTGGTGCTATAACAGACTCATTTCTTCCTTACTGGCCTAGAGGAAATTTTTTTTACCATTAAGCAAGGAAATGGCAACCTGCTCCAGTATTTTTACCTAGAAAATCCCATGGACAGAGGAGCATGGTGAATAACAGTCTACTGGGTCACAAAGAGTTGGACATGACTTAGCACATGCAGGTGTATGCGCATGCACACACACACACACCATTTCCTACAGGTTTCTATTATATAAATTCATCAGGTTAAGAAACTTTTCTTTTTAATTGAATAGGATTTTTTTTCAAAACCACTAATGGGTTTTTGATGTTATTGAATGATTATTCACCATCTATTAAAATAGTCATAAAATTTTCTACCTGAATGAGCATGTGTAGGTTATATTGTTTACTGTTCAACTTGCACTCCTGGGATAGACCTAACCTGATCATGATACATTATCTTTTTATCAAAATGCTTTATGTTGAAGTTAGTAATTTTCTATGTACACAGGAGTCTGCATGGCCTGTAACTTCTCTGCTTCTTATTTTCCTGGCATGATTTGGCCAATTACATTAGTAAACAAGTCGGAGACTGTATCTTCTCTTTCTATTATCTGCAAAAATGAGTGTAAGATGAGTCCTGCCAGGTCTGCATTCTGTGCATGTGCATCTCCACTACAAAGTCTCATTAATGGAGGCTGGAGGTCCACTTCTTCTATGGCCTTTTCTCCTACGGCCTGTCAAAGCTAAAGCTCTAGGGTTCCAGGATTAGCAGACACCCCCGGGGCAGGTGATACTTTACGTCTACTTGTTGCTCTGGATTTGCAGTTCCACAGGAAACTTATGAGGGTTTTACTTACTTTCTTACAAGTTCATAATACATTTAAGAAGATGATTTTTATATTTTCCTTAGAAATGAGTGTGTGCCATACCTTGAGTGGGGAGAAAGATAAACCTCATCTTTAATTCACATGAGAGCTTTCCCACCATAATGAATCATCATCTGCTTGAATGACTACAGGGAAGTGTGCTTGGAGTTGGTTAACCTGGGATGAAACAAAGATGGTCATGATCATGCAGTACTGTAAGAAGAGGGGAGAACACAGGCGTCTGCAAATGGCATCAATGAGACAAAATAAGGTGAATTTGGAGAACAAGCTGTGTAGCTTGCTTTCAATTAATTCATCTTCAGTGTATTATAAAGCAGTAGGTTAATTTGAGCAATTTCAAGCAACTGCAATAAAATGCCCTCTCTATAGTCATTAGCACTCTCTTCTTTGACTTCACTTTCCTATAATCCTTCTCGTACTCTGCCACTCAAAACAAAAATGACATCAATAAACATCCTTGAAAAGAGTATGAAAAGAGTGGCTATGATATTGATTTGCTAAGAATATGAAGACTGAAGAGCAAGTAGAAGAGGATTCTGAATACTCAGAGAAGAAGTTTGGATTATATGAAGTTTGACTCACTTTGTACATGGGAACCTTCATGATATTAATGGTATATTAATTGATCCATCTGGGGTGCACAAGGGGCTACTTCCGTCCTCTTCCCAATAGTCTACCTATGTGGTCAACAAGTGTAGAGTTGGCTACTCAATATTTACTGGATGAAGAAAGAAAGGATTGGTATGCCCATGGCTTTCTTCAAAACCACTGTTATTATACACCAGTTTAATACCAAAGCTACAATGAAATGGTACCTTGGAACTGTAGTATTTGTATTATTAAATGATCAACTGTCATTCTCCACACCTACATTTTTTCTACCAGACAAGCTTCTACTTAGTGATGTAGAATATAAACATCCTATTGAGGGCACATGCTTTTTCCTTTTCCTGCAGAGTTGTTTATAGCATAGTTACAGACTGGAGAATAAACGAGACTGAAATTCGACTTTCCTTACATGTGCAATAGAGGATGAATTAGGAGGTTAGGACTGACATATGTACACTACCATGTGTAAAATAGCTAGCTAGTGGGAATCTGCTGTATAGATCAGGGGGCTCAGCTTGGTGCTCTCTGATGACCTAGATGGATGGGCTGGGGGGTGGGCTGGGAGGGAAGCGATATACATTTACATAAAATTCAAGTTGTATAGCAGAAACTAAACAACATTGTAAACCTGATTCTCCAATTTAAAAAAAAAACTGAAGCCACATCAACAACAAAGATATGTGAGCAAGAATCAAAAAATCAAAAACACACATCAAAACTCTCATACTGAAAGGTTAACTGAACTCAATACATGGAGCACCTTAAGGAAATCATTACACAGGGAGGGACTTTAAATTATGGAGTGTATCATAATTTCCTATTATTCTTTTATTGAAGATTTTTGTTTGATGGTGTTTTTAACCTTTCTCCAATAAATGTATTCACTGTTTAAAGTTGCTTTAAAATACATATTTATGTTTGTATTAATAACTTTCAACTCCATTTCATCCCCTTACCCTACACTTGACTCATAGTATAGTAGTAAATGAACCTCATAGCATTTTATCCAGAATTCAAAAAGTAGCTTTGACATAATTTGATTTCATGAGACAGTTGCATCATTTTGCCAAAATCTTTAGAAATATGAAATTTTGATAAGCAAAATTATCAAATTCTCACATGGAAGTCAATGTAGAAAAGTACCTTAAAGCCTCACTTTTCATTATGTGTTTATCTAAGAGCTTTAGCTTTAAAACTTCTGCTTTTTATCTGACATTAAAAATATCTTATGAATAAATTATAGACCAATATTATTCTTGCTACTGAAAATCAAAGAACATTGGTAATAAAAAAATTGACAAACAGAATATGATGTTATTATCATAAGTGATAAATCATCCCTCTGCAAAGTATGAAAATTAAGAGCATGTATCAGGAAAAACAAGAAGTGAGCTTAATAAAGCAACAGCATCTTCAGTTGCTGCCTCACCCCTAGACTGGATTACTGCATAGCCTCCTAACTTTTACACAGAGCTCCACAGTGATCTCTATGCATGTAAGTGAGCTTCCCTAATTAAAATCCCCTCAGGGTGTCCCACTACACTTATTAGGTTGGTGCCAAAGTAATTACAGTTTCAGACTTGATTTTAAATCATTATAACTAGACTCAAACACATCTTTATTAATTAAAATAGAAACCATTACAATCAACACATTTTTGTCAATAAGTTTGTTTATTCCAACAGCATAAAAATCCATGCTTCAGGATTTGGCATGCCCTCGGAAAGCATTTTCTGCATTCTGCTGGTTGTGGAAGCATTTTCCCTGCAAAAAGTTGTCAGGAGAGGTCGGTGAATATGGCAGATGAGGCAAAACTTTGTAACCCAATTTGTTCAATTTTTGAAGCATTGGTTGTGCAACATGCAGTCAGACACTGTTGTGGAGAAGAACTGGGCCTTTTCTGCTGATCAATGCTAGTTGCAGGCGTTGCAGTTTTCAATACATCTCATCAATTTACTGAGCCTACTTCTCAGTTGTAATGATTTCACTAGGATTCAGAAAGCTGTAGTGGATCAGACCAGCAGCAGACCACCAAACAGTGACCATAAGTCTTTTTTGGGTGCAAGTTTGGCTTTGGGAAATGCTTTGGAGCTTCTTCTTGGTCAAACCACCGAGTTAGTTGCCACTGGTTGGCATATAAAATGCACTTTTCATTGTACATCACAATCTGAATGAGAAATGGTTTGTTGTTGCACAGAATAAAAGAAGATGATAATTCAAAACACTTTTTTTTAATTTTCTGTCAGCTCATGAGGCACTCACTTCTTGAGCTTTTTCGCCTTTCCAATTTGCTTCAAATGCCAAATGGCCATAGAATGCTTGATGCTTGAGTTCCTCGGCAACTTTTACTGTAGTTGTAAGAGGATCAGCTTTGATGATGCTCCCAGTTGGTCGTTGTCAACCTCTGATGGCCGACCACTGTGCTCCTCTCCCTCAAAACTCTTGTCTCTTGCAAAACTTATTGAACCACCACTGCAATGTTTGTTCATTAGCAGTTCCTGGGCCAAATGTGTTGTTGATGTTACAAGTTGACTCTGTTACTTTATGACCCATTTTGAATTCCAATAAGAAAATCACTGGAATTTGCTTTTCCTCTAACATTTTTTTCATAGTCTAAAATACATATACAATAAACAGAAAGTAGTAATTCATTGGGCTTTCCTGATGGCTCCCTGGGTAAAGAATCTGTCAGGAATGCAGGAGACACAGGAGATGCAGATTTGATCCCTGAGTCAGAAGATCCCCTTGTGGAGGAAATGACAACCCACTCCAGTATTCTTGCCTGGAAATCCCCATGGACAGAGGAGTCAGGTGGGCAACAGTCCATGGGGCTGAAAAGAGTCAGACATGACTGAGTGACCACGTATGCACAGTAAGTCATTAGCAAAAAAATATATATATAAAGTAAGAAGTGTGCATTAAAATGATGTATAACATAACCACATTTATTTAAAAATGTATTCCAAGATCACATGGCAGAGTTTAACAATGCAAAGCTGAAATTATTTTTGCACCAACCTAATAGAATATAGTTCACACCTTGTAGGAAGGTCTGCTTGGCCCTCAGTTTTCTAGCCTTTACTTCTTCTAACTCATCTTCAACCAGTCTTGCTCTTGGTTTATTGTATTTGAACCACACTAGCCTGCTTTCTATTCCCCTATTAGATTAGGCTCCTCTCCTCCTCTGTTCCATTTGTTAGGCCAGGTCTCAATAACCAAGTATTAATTCAAGTGTTACATTGAGAAACAATCCAAAATGCTATGCTGTCACAATCCACCACTTCCATAGCACTTTACATTATCTGATAATCCCCGACATCTCTCTTTATAATGGAAATATTACATTATATATATATATCAGAAATATATATTTATTTGTTTCTCTCTATGACAGTGAGGTCTTATTTGTCTTGTGACAGTTTCGTCAGTGTCTGAAACACTGTAAAAGGTTAATAACCATGTGTTAAATGAATGATTAAAGAATATTCTCCAATATTCATAGAGAACTACTACAACCTCTGAGCCAAAGAGTGACATGATAAATTGTTTATGTATGTTTGTAGCAGTTGTATGAAAATACAGTTAGACTTATAAGAGTGTGCAAATAGTACGGCTAGCAGCAGTCCATGCTGAGTTGTATTATTAAACTGATTTTAAATGAAGATCACTCAGAGAATTTACACTCTCTGGGAGCAAATATGGAAGAATTCACCAGGAGTAGCAGAATCTTAACACTTAGGAAGGCTTCCCTGGTGGCTCAGTGGTAAATAACCTGTCTGCTATTGCAGGGGATGCAGGTTGGAATCTTGGGTGGCAAAGATTCCCTGGAGAAGGAAATAACAACCCACTTCGGTATTCTTGCCTGGAAAATCCCATGGATTCAGGAGCCTGGCAGGCTACAGTTCATGCAGTCAGAAGAGTTGGATATGACTTAGCCATTAAACAATACAGCAATAACTAACATTTAGGAAACAGGTAAGCAGGACTATAGCTGCTAGAGAAAAACTGTTAAAAAAAATATATATATATATATGCATGTGTGTATACTGTATGAAAAGTGTGAAGAAAAATCAATGTAGTTTTAAATATCATTTTCATTTGTGTAAGATACTCATTAATTCATTAATAATAAAGGAGACCTAAGTGAGAATCAGAAATCAAGTCCAGATATGCACATTTAGGAATCAATACCATCCAAATAAATAGAAAAGTCTTCACAGGAAGATGAAATTCCCTTGAGAGAAGTCCTTATACTGAGATAAGAGTAGATCACTTGACCTCTTCATTGCCTTGATTTCCTTATCATTAAAACGGAGACAATGGCAGGCACCAAGAGATTATCTAGCTCTTCAATTGGTTTATTTGTAAAGGGTAAAATAAATGTGGGAGAGCTGATTAAATGGCCAGAGGATGCGAGTGTAGTTTTTTTGGTAGATGGACAGGAGGAAACACAGAGAAGAAGTAAGACTGACAGCTGACTCAACACAGATGGAACGTCTAGGATAGAAGTGGACAAGAGAAGGAGAAATAAGATGATTAAATGGTGGAAAGTGATGGGCTGTAAGGAAAAAGCAAAAAAGGTAAGCCTTTGAAACCAAGACATTGCTTCCTCAATGAGGAGGGGTCGACATGTATAAGTATGGTAGGAAACTTGTGTCTTATTTACTCACACTAATGGCAACCCACTCCAGTACTCCTGCTTGAGAATCC